>NC_051310.1:2615760-2971864 GCF_015220235.1 Choloepus didactylus
ACACATGCAAATGTGCAGGCACACGAACACATACTCGCACATATACGTACTACTACACAGGTGCACACATACACAGACACACTTGCATACCCAAATATGCACACACACACACACACACACCAACACACACATGCAAATGTGCAGGCACATGAACACATGCTTGCACACATACGTACTACCACACAGGTGCACACATACACACACAGACACACTTGCATACCCAAATATGCACACACTGACACAGATGCACATGCACACGCACTCCCACTTCACAGCGGGGTCAGTGAAAGGGTCTCCTGCCTGGCTGACGCAGAATCACAGCTGATCTCAAGTCTCTCATCACATAGGTTTGACTGTCCTCACTGAGGCATTTGGGGAGTGCATGGGGTTAGTGAATAATTGCACCAAGGCCAAAGGCACAAAGCAGAATGTACACTTGCCCCTTTCATCATTCAGCCCAATGCTCTTTCTAAACTACCAAATGGCCCCTCCAGGTAGGCCTCCGGGCCATGCTTGAGCAGTCACCGCTGACTCAACCCGGCCCTTGTATCATACAGATAGGGAAACTGAGGCTTGGGGAGGTGAGGGGGCCTGCTCAAGGACACATGAAGGCAGCATCCACACCAAGGGGATGGGTCCCCATCCCAGTTCCCAGTATCCTGGCATCCCTGGCTTTTACCCACAAAGAAATAGCCCCCCAGCCCCTGCTCCCCATCGAGAAGCATGGGCTCAGACACACATACAGGGCAACCGGTTCCTCTGAATGCCTCAAGCAGATGCTTTCCCATGTACCAACAGGCCATTTCAAAGTTTGGAAACTGAGTCAGGCTGCAAGTTTCAACCTTCCTTCCACTTCATGAGCTCTGTAAGCCACAGCAGAGAACAATTTAGTGCAACGAGGACCAGCCAGTAGTGTGCAGAGAGTAACCCATATCAAGGCCACAGGACCCAGGGCCCCCCACTGGGGCCCTGCAGAGGTGGAACAGCTCCACGGCACGGGGACTGTCTTTGGGGGGTGAAAGTTGGGCCTTGGCAGGAGCTGCCTGCTTCATTCTCACACAAGCCCACGACTGTGGTCACTAGAGAGCAAGGGTCAGTGGCCAGGAAAAGAGTGTGCCTTCCAGTGTACCCAAAATCCACCAAAGGGTCACCTGTTTCCAGCCTCCATTCCCACCAAGATGGCCAAGACAGGCCTTAGGCTCATGAGACTGCACATTTCATCTACGTGCACATGGAGGCCCAGTGAGTTCAGCAGGCCTCACCCAAGGAGAGGGAAGATACCATTACACTGACCCAGGGGGGAGGGTGGTGAGACCCTCACAGAGACCAGTGACGGTGCAGCATGGTGGACGGAGACCCTGCCCACAGAGCCGAGGGACAGACATAGCACAGTGGGGCAGATGCTGCCCACAGAACCCAAGGACAGGCACTGTAGAGCCTGGGGACAGGGACAGGCAGAGCACAGCCTGGGAAGCCCTGCACACTCAGCCCAGGGGTGGCGTCGTGTGGAGAGGCCGTACCTCGTCTACATCTCCACGCTCAGGCTGTGGAGGAAATGTGCTGCAAAGGCCAGGCAGGCCACAGGGATGAGTGTGGTGTCGATCCAACCTGGGAGAGACAGACAGAGATGGAGCTAGCCCTTCTCCATGACTCCACCGAGACTGGGCACATCTTGCAGCATGGGCACCAGGGAAGGTCCCATGGGAAGGTCCGGAGGGCCTGGGAGTTGACGGGGCCCAGGACTGCTTGATCCCTGCCAACACCAACTCTGGATCAGGACCAGGCCCAGCACCTCCAGCAGACCGGTGGGCACAGAGCACCGCCAGCCCAGGGCCTCGATGTCTTCATCCACCTCTGCTACTGCACCTGCTGCCCAGAATGCCCCCGGAGGTCCTCACCCTATAAAGGAGGTGGGGTGGGCCCCACAGGAAAGAGAGGCTGTCTCTGAACAGGCAGAGACAGTGAATCCAGCCCCTGACACTGAGAGCCTGGGAGGTGAGGGGACCTGCTCAAGGGTACAGGAAGACAGCACTGAGGCCCTGGCACCCTGGTCTCTACACACAGGGGGAGGCAGGATGACAAGGCAGGGCCACTCAATCTACCGGGAGAGTTGGGACTCAGCCCATGTTAGCGTCAGAGAAGGAACCTGGGGCCCAGACTCCAGGAAACCCCCCAGTTGCTCAACAAATAGACTGTGGACTTACACTGCCTGACATTGAAGCTTACTATAAAGCCACAGTTGTCAAACAGTATGGTATTGGCACAAAGACAGACATATAGATCAATGGAATCAAATTGACAATTCAGAAATCAACACCCAGATCTATGGTTGACTGATATTTGATAAGGCCCTCAAATCCACTGAACTGGGACATAACTGTCTCTTCAATAAATGGGGCTGGGAGAACTGAATGTCTATAACCAGAAGAATGAAACAGGACCCCTACCTCACAACCCTACATAAAAACTAACTCAAAGTAGATCAAAGACCTCAATATAAGAGACAGTAGCATAAAACTCCCAGAAGATAACATAGGGAAACATTCAAGACCTTGTATTAGGAGGTAGATTCTTAGACCTTTCACCCAAAGCACAAGCAACTAAAGAAAGCATAAATAAATGGTAACTCCTCAAAATTGAAAGCTTCTGCACCTCAAAGGAATTTCTCAAAAATGTAAAGAGGCAGTCAACTCAATGGGAAAAAATATTTGGAAACCATGTATCTGATAAGAGATTGGTATCTTGCATATATAAAGAGATCCTACAACTCAAGAATAATAGTACAAACCGCTCAATTATAAAATGGACAAAAGATATGAGAAGACATTTCTCTGAAAAGTAAATACAAATAGCTAAGAAACACATGCAAAAACGTTCATCTTCACTAGCTCTTAGGAAGATGCAAATCAAGACCACAATGTGACAATATCCCACACCATTTAAAATGACTGACTTTAAACAAACAGGAAACAAATGCTGGAGAGGATGTTGAGAAATTGGAACTCTTATTCATTGCTGATGGGACCATACAACGGTACAGACACTGTGGAGGACAGTTTGGCTTTTCCTCAGAAAACTAGGTATCGAGTTACCCTATGATCCAGCAGTATATACCAGAAAATCTGAAAGCAGTGACAAGCACAGATCTTTGCAAACCAATGTTCATAGCAGCATTGTTCACAATTGCCAGGAGATGGAAACAATCCAAATGTCCTTCGACAGATGAGTGGATGAAAAAAATGTGGCATAAGCACATGGTGGAATATTATGCGGCAGTAAGAAGGAATGAGGTCGTAAAACATATGACAACATGGATGAACTTTGAAGACATAATGCTGAGTGAAATAAGCCAGGCACAAAAGAAGAGATCATCTCTGTAACCACTAATGTGAACTCTGTGAAACTCCATACCAGACAAGTCCTAAAACCCAGAGGCAGCAGCTGCTTTAACATCAACTATTAGGTGCGGCCCCTTCCCCATACCATTGACACCCCCTTTTAATACGAACAAGTTAGGGTGCTCACTGCCTAGACTCTCCTGAAGATGGAGAAAGATTAAGTCAGAGGAAGGAGCAGCAACAAACAAGGTAACATGAACAAAGGTCTAGGAATACGGAAGCTTTATATAGTTACATATACACTTTTGGAAGTGGGGCTGTTGGAAGGGCTGCAAGGAGGGAAATGACATGGTGGAACTGAAGGCTACTGCAGCCCTTGGCATTTGTTCTATAGCTGCTCATTGAATTGTGCCTTGAAGGTCTTCTCTTTTATTTATATACCTTGTACTGCATAAGGAAAGACCTGAAATTGTGGAACTGTAACCCATAACAATTTTGGAAATTATCTATATGACTACTTGTTGAGCTGTACATCAAGAGATATTTTACAGTAACAGAAATGGCTGAAGTTGTGAAACTGCGACCCATGACATTCTTTGAAATTTGCTTTCTAACTACTTGTGAAATCATCCATTGAAAGTTATCACTGTCATGTATATAGGTTAGAGTTCACAAAAAAGAAAAAAATGGAAAAAAATGGACTGTGAGTATGAGTATGTGAGTATGACGAAAGGGGGAGGGAGGGAGGGAAGGAGGGAGGTAGAAGAAGGGAGAAGAGCAGAGGGAGAAGGAAAGGCAGGAAGCAGGGAGGGAGGGACAGAGAGGAGAGGGAGAGGCCGGGTGTTATGAACCCATCTGAGGCGTATAAATCAATCCAAAAGCAAGAGCCTCATTTTCATCCTAATTTAAAACACACAAAAAGTGAGGGGGCAAGATGGCGGAGTGGTGAGGAGCAGAATTTCGTCTCTCCCCTAGAGCAGCTGGCAATTACCCAAGAACTACATGAAACAGTGTTTTCAGGGTCTCCAGTAACCAGTCGCACATTGGACGCAAGTTTGGAACTGGAGGAAAAGCTGAGATCGCAGCGAACATTGTAAGTTCCCCGGACCAGGGGTCTGGCGCCCCTCCCCACCCAGACCTCACAGACTGTCTTGCTGCCGGCTCCCTGAAAGGGGGGAAAAAAACCCCCAAAAATAGCAATCTGCTGAGGGCAAGAAGGGAGGCTCAACCCAGCCTCAACTGCAGAATTAATTAACAAATTAATTAACTAACTTTGGGAGCTGGGGTGCTAAAGAAGGGCTGGGCTCCGAGAAGTGGGGGCACGTAAAAGCGGGCACCCATTCCCAGACTCCAAAAAAGCCATTTTTTTTCCCCTACATTTTGTCCCTTCTGGCTTCTCACTGATCCCTTATCTTTTTGCATTTCAATAGCCCCCAGCAGGGGTGGAACTGAAGGGTTGGAGAGTAATTATCAGACAACAGCCCAAAGCATATCTTTAAATGCTCTATTCTGACACTGACAAAACTTCCAGGCTGGGGAAAGACTTTTAAAAGAGACTCTTTTTTTTTTTTTTTTCCTTTTTTCTTTTTCTTGATTTCTTTTCTATTGTTTTCTTTTTAAATCTAAAAGTAATATATGTGTTTATTTTCTATCGAAAAGCCCAGGTTGGGGGACTGGGCTGGGCTTGGGGGAGACAGAGTACCCACAGTGTCTTTGAATTCCGTTTTCACTACTGAAGGCCTCCAGCCCCGTCTTTAATTGGCAACTCAGGCTGACCAAGGAATCTACCTGGAGAGGCCCCAAAGAGGAGAGAGGAGAAGGGAATAGTGCCTCTGAGAGACAACTGGAGTTCTGAGGATTGGGAGAGTGGAGGGAGGTCCAGCTCAACTGGCAGTCCTCCTTCTGGGAATTCAGACCCCAGGGGCTGGAATTCAGATTCCAGCTTCAGTCAGCCACGTCCCTGACAGGATCAGAGTCACCAGGAGAACTAAAGTCTCCATACCTCCTTACACTGGTGGGGGAGCTGCGGGCTGGCCAGCGCCACCTGCTGGACAGGAGAGGAAAAGCACCGATTCTAAAGACCTCGTAGGAGGTTCTCATTCTCAGGAAAACTCCATACCCTCCCAGTGAGACCTGGGCCTCACTAGACTGGGAGAATCTGACTAGGGTCGATCATATCTGAGGAGACCCACTCACAAAAAGGTTACATAGAGGCACAGCAAGAAACAGAAAAAACAAGAGGGGAAAAATTCTGATCAACTAAATAGAACGTAAGTTAGAGGTCTAGAATAAGTTGAACTGAATAACAGAGGCCAGAGAACAAAGCCAACCAACAAGAAAACCACTAGGTAAAAGACAGAAAACAAGCTCCAAAATAAACTAATCAAGAAAATCAGATGCCTAGACAACTTAAGATAACAAGTCATACCAGGAAACATGAAAACATGGACCAGCCAAAGGAACAAACTAATAGCTCAGCTGAGACACAGGAGTGGAGGCAATTAATGCTAAATAAATTCGATGAAATGAAGGAAGATATAGCAAAAGAGCTGAAGGATATAAAGAAGACACTGGCTGACCATAAAGAAGAATTCATAAACTTAAGAAAACAAATGGCAGAACTCATGGGAATGAAGGCCACAGTGGAGGAGATGAAAAACACAATGGAGGGTCACAACAGTAGATTTGAACAGGCAGAAGAAAGGATCAGTGAACTGCAAGACAGGTCATTCGAATTCATACACACAAAAGAACAGATGGTGAAAAAAATGGAAAAATATGAGCAGGGTCTTAGGGAGCTGAGTGACAACATGAAATGCACAAATATACGTGTTATGGGTATCCCAGAAGGAGAAGAGAGGGGAAAAGGGGCAGAAAGAGTATAGAAGACATATTCACTGAAAATTTCCCAACTCTTATAAAAGACAGAAAATTAGAGACTCAAGAAGCACAATGTACCCCAAATAGAATAGATCCCAATAGACCTACTCCAAGACACCTACTGGTCAGATTGTCCAATGTCAAAGACAAAGAGAGGATTCTGAAAGCAGCAAGAGAAAAGCAATCCATCACATACAAGGGAAGGTCAATAAGACTAGGTACAGATTTCTCTGCAGAAACCATGGAGGCAAGAAGACAGTGGCATGATATATTTAAGATACTGAAAGAGAAAAACTGCCAACCAAGAATTCTATATCCAGCAAAACTTTCCTTCAAAAATGAGGGAGAGATTAAAACATTTTCAGACAAACAGATACTGAGAGAGTTTGTGAATAAGAGACTGGTGCTACAAGAAATATTAAAGGGAGTGCTACAGGCTGATAGGAAAAGACAGGAGAGAGAGAGTTGGAGAAGAGTGCAGAAATGAAGATTATCAGGAAAGGTAAAAGGAGAGGAAAAAATAAGATACGACATATAAATTCCAAAAAACAAAATGGTAGTAGAAAGTACTGCCCTTACAGTAATAACACTAAATGTAAATGGATTAAACTCCCCAATAAAAAGACACAGACTGGCAGAATGGATTAAAAAACAGGACCCATCTATATGCTGTCTACAAGAAACTCACTTTAGACAGAAGGACAAACATAGACTGAAAGTGAAAGGTTGGAAAAAGATATTTCATGCAAACAACAACCAGAAAAAAGCGGGAGTAGCTATATTAATATCAGACAAGTTAGACTTCAAAAGCGTAACAATTAAAAGAGATAAAGAAGGACACTATATATTAATAAAAGGGTCAATTCATCAAGAAAACATAACAGTCATAAATATTTATGCACCAAACCAGAATGCCCCAAAATTCATGAGGCAAACACTACGATCACTGAAAGGAGAAATAGATACCTCTACAATAATAGTTGGAGACTTCAATACACCACTCTCATCAATGGATAGAACATCTAGACAGAGGATCACTAAAGAAACAGAGATGTTGAATTGTATGATAAATGAACTAGACTTGACAGACATCTATAGAACACTACATCCAACAACAGCAGGATACACTTTTTTCTCAAGTGCTCATGGAACATTCTCTAGGATAGACCACATGTTGGGTCACAAAGCAAGTCTCAACAAATTTAAAAATATTGATATTATACAAAACACTTTCTCAGACCACAATGGAATGAAGTTGGAAATAAAAGACAGAAGGCCATAAAATTCACAAACATATGGAGGCTAAACAACACCCTCTTAGAAAACCAGTGGGTAAAGTAAGAAATTACAAGAGAAATTAGTAAATACCTTGAGGCAAATGACAATGAAAACACAACTTATCAAAACTTATGGGATGCAGCGAAGGTGGTGATGAGAGGGAAATTTATTGCCCTAAATGCCTATATTAAAAAAGAAGACAGAGCAAAAATTGAAGAGTTAACTGCTCGCCTGGAGGAATTAGAGAAAGAACAGCAAACTAACCCCAAAGCAAGCAGAAGGAAAGAAATAACAAAGATTAGAGCAGAAATAAATGCAATTGAGAACAGGAAAACAATAGAGAGAATCAACAAAACCAGAAGTTGGTTCTTTGAGAAAATCAATAAAATCGATGGACCACTGGCTAGGCTAACAAAAAAAAAGAGAGCAGATGCAAATAAATGCAATCAGAAATGGGAAAGGAAATATAATTACTGACCCTGCAGAAATTAAGGAGATAATGAGAAGATACTATGAGCAACTATATGCTAATAAACTAGACAAGTTAGATGAAATGGACAACTTCCTAGAAAAGCATAAACAACCAACATTAACTCAAGAAGAAACAGATGACCTCAACAAACCAATCACAAGTAAAGAGATTGAGTCAGTCATCAAAAAGCTCCCAAAAAGGAAAAGCCCAGGACCAGATGGTTTCACATGTGAATTCTACCAAGCATTCAAGAACAAATTAGTACCAATCCTGCTCAAACTCTTCAAAAAAATTGAAGAAGAGGGAAAGCTACCTAACTCTTTCTATGAAGCCATCATCACCCTAATATCAAAACCAGGCAAAGATACTACAAAAGAAGAAAATTATAGACCAATTTCTTTAATGAATATAGATGCAAAAATCCTCAACAAAATACTAGCAAATCGAATCCAGCAGCACATTAAAAGAATTATACACCACGACCAGGTGGGATTTATTTCAGGTATGCAAGGCTGGTTCAACACAAGAAAATCAATTCATGTAATACACCACATCAATAAATCAAAGCAGAAGAACCACACGATCATCTTGATTGATGCAGAAAAGGCATTTGACAAAATTCAACATCCTTTCCTGATGAAAACACTTCAAAGGATAGGAATAGAAGGGAACTTTTTCAATATGATAAAGGCAATATATGAAAAACCCACAGCTAACATCACACTCAATGGGGAGAGACTGAAAGCTTTTCCTCTAAGATCAGGAACAAGACAGGGATGCCCACTATCACCATTGCTATTCAACATTGTGCTGGAAGTTCTAGCTAGAGCAATTAGGCAAGAAAAAGAAATAAAAGGCATCCAAATTGGAGAGGAAGAAGTAAAACTTTCACTATTTGCAGATGACATGATTCTATATGTAGGAAATCCAGAAAAATCTACAGCAGCTACTAGAACTAGTCAATGAATACAGCAAAGTAGCAGGCTACAAGATCAACACGCAAAAATCTGTAGTGTTCCTATACACAAGTAATATGCAACTAGAGGAGGAAATCAAGAAAAAAAATCCCATTTACAATAGCAACCAAAAGAATCAAGTATTTAGGAATAAACTTAACCAAGGACACAAAAGACCTTTACATAGAAAACTATAAGAAACTGCTAAAAGAAATTGAACAAGACCTGAAAAAATGGAAGAACATACCATGTTCATGGATTGGAAGACTAAATATAGTTAAGACGGCAATTTTACCTAAACTGATTTACAGATTCAATGCAATACCAATTCAAATCCCAACAACTTACTTTACAGAAATAGAAAAACCAATAACTAAATTTATTTGGAAGGGTAAGGTGCCCCGAATAGCCAAAAATGTCTTGAGAAAGAGGAGTGAAGTGGGAAGTCTCACACTACCTGACTTTGAAGCATATTACAAAGCTACAGTGCTCAATACAGCATGGTACTGGCATAAGGACAGATATACTGATCAATGGAATCGAATTGAGTGTTCCGAAGTAGACCCTTACATCTGTGGACAACTGATCTTTAATAAGGCAGTGAAGCCGAAGCAACTGGGAAAGAGCAGCCTGTTCAATAAATGGTGTTTGGAGAACTGGATATCCATTTCCAAGAGAAGGAAAGAGGATGTCCATCTCACACCTTTTACCAAAATTAACTCAAAGTGGATCAAAGACCTAAACATTAGCACCAAGACCATAAAACTCTTAGAAGAAAATGTAGGGCAATATCTTAAAGATCTTGTGAAAGGAGGTGGTTTCTTAGACCTCACACCCAAGGCACGAGCAACCAAAGAACAAATAGACAAATGGGATCTCCTCAAAATTAAACACTTTTGTACATCAAAGGACTTTGTCAGAAAAGTAAAAAGGCAACCTACACAATGGGAGATGATATTTGGAAACCACGTATCAGATAAGGGTTTAATATCCCAAATATATAAAGGAATCCTGCATCTCAATAACAGAAAGACAAACAATCCAATTAAAAAATGGGCAAAAGACATGAACAGACATTTTTCTGAAGAGGAAATACAAATGGCTCAAAAGCATATGAAAAAATGCTCAACTTCACTGGCTATTAAGGAAATGCAAATCAAAACCACAATGAGATATCATCTCACACCTACCAGAATGGCCATTATCCAAAAAACAGAAAATGACAAGTGCTGGAGAGGATGTGGAGAAAGAGGCACACTTATTCATTGTTGGTGGGAATGTAGAATGGTGCAACCACTCTGGAAGACAGTATGGAGGTTCCTCAGGAAGCTAAATATAGATTTGCCATATGACCCACCTATTTCATTGCTGAGTATATACTCAGAGGAACTGAAACTTAAGACACAAACAGACATTTGTAAACCAATGTTTATTGCAGCATTATTCACAATTGCCAAGAGATGGAAACAGCCCAAATGTCCATCAAAGGACGACTGGATAAACAAACTGTGGTATATACACATGATGGAATATTATGCAGCTGTAAGACAGAACAAAGACATGGATCATGTAATAATGTAGATGAACCTTGAGGACATTATGTTGAGTGAAGTTAGCCAGAAACAAAAGGACAGATTCTGTATGGTCTCACTAATATGAACAGACATTAATGAACAAACTTTGGGAGTTAAAAGCTGACAACACAGGTGACCAGGAGATAGAAAGAGGGCAGAGATCAGCCATTTGATGCTGAAGGACTACAGAATGTTTAGGATTGATTGCATAGATCCAGAAATAGATAGCATAATACTGTGTGATGGTAGCATGGTATTGTAAGTACACTGAACAAAGATATCTGTGAGTAAAGCTGAAAGAGGTGGGATAGGAGAATGTATGACACCAGAGGTAAAGATAGATGATAAAGACTGGGACTGTATAACGTGGCAAAAACTGGAGTGGCCAATGACTGTTACTAAATATACAAATATAAAAATGTTTTTGCATGTGGGAAAGCAAATGAATGTCAACCATGTAGAAATTTGAAAAAGGGATGGTATTCAGGAAAAAACATAATCAAAGCAAACCGGAGTCTATGGTCAACAGTAACATTGTAATATACCTCCATTAAATGTAACAAAGGCAATACGCCAATGCTAAATGTATATGAGAGGGGGATATAGGGGAGTAATATGGGATTCTTGCTAGTGGTGTTATTTGCTGTCCTTAGTAGTATATTGTATTGTATGACATGTTATTTTTCTTTTTATCATTTTTTCTTATTGCTAAAAAAAAAACAATTTTTCTTGTAGTAATCAGTATGTTCAAGTGCTGATTGTGGTGATAAATGTACAACTTTATAATGATACCATGAACAACTGATTGTACACTGTGGATAAATGTATGGTATGTGAACATAACTCTATAAAATTGTAGGAAAATATATAGGAGTAAAAGTGTTGGAGAAAACATGGTGAGAGGGATGATGCCTCACCAATATGGACTAACTACAATGTGTAAACTCAGAATTGAATCTTAGAACATAGCCTAACGTGGACACAATAATTGTAATAGTCCCTAGATTGTAAGCTCTTACAGCAGTTAACTCTATCCCTGAATTGTAAGGCCTATCTCTAAACTTTGAGATGCTGATCCCCTAGCATATAACCTGATTGGTCTCTGGAACAATGCATATCTCCGAGACACCTGAAACGCAGAGCTAGAGCTCGGCAGATATGAATGTCAGTATTAGTGCATACAGCCACTGTCAAAAAAAAAAAAAAAAAAAAAAAAAAAGCTGAAAAAGAGCCCAGACTTCAATTAGTGATATGAATGAAGCAGGTCTGGTTAAGACCAGGGCAAGCCAGGCCAAAGGGTAAAGGTTGAAATTGATTGTGTTTTAAAACTTCAACTTATTCATGTGAGACCAAGGGAATAGATATCTATTTGGTACAGGATCTAAATTTTCTAAATGGTACAACCCTACAGTCGGTTTGTTCAAATACCACAATTGCATGGAACTTTGAATAGGAAGTGAGATATGGTAGGTTAGTATAGGCTGGAGTGAAATAGTGACACATCCTAGAGTAATTTGTGCAGATAATAAAAAATATATTTACAGCCTCCCCCTCCCCAGCCTCGAGGATCTGGGGGAAGGTGCGGATGTGTTGGACATCCTCATCTGGACTGGTGTTGATGTTGTCACAAACATTGGGACTGGCGGTTTGATGTGCTGAGCCCTCGAGCATGGGACTTGCCCTTATGAAGCTCATTACCACAAAGGAGAGTCTAAACTTGTATGTAATGGTGCCTAAGAGTCTCCCCCTGAGTACCTCTTTGTTGCTCAGATGTGGCCCTCTCTCTCTCTAACTGAGCCATCTTGACAGGTGAACTTGCTGCCCTCCCCGCTACGTGGGACCCAACTCCCAGGGGTGTAAATCTCCCTGGCAACGCAGAGTATGACTCCCGGGGATGAATGTGGACCCGGCATCGTGGGACTGAGAGTATCTTCTTGACCAAAAGGGGGATGCAAAATGAGACGAAATAGTTTCAGTGGCTGAGAGATTCCAAATGGAGTCGAGAGGTCACTCTGGTGGACATTCTTATGCACTATATAGATAACACCTCTTAGGCTTTAATGTACTGGAATAGCTAGAAGTAAATACCTGAAACTACCAAACTCCAACCCAGCAGCCTGGACTCCTGAAGACAATTATATAATAATGTAGATTACAAGGGGTGACAGTGTGATTGTGAAGACCTTGTGGATCACACCCCCTTTATCTAGTGTATGGATGAGTGGAAGAATGGGGATAAAAACTAAAGGACAAATGGGGTGGGATGGGGGGATGATTTGGGTGTTCTTTTTTTACTTTTATTTTTTATTCTTGTTCTGGTTCTTTCTGATGTAAGGAAAATGTTCAGAGATAGATTGTGGTGATGAACGCATAACTATGTTATCATACTGTGGACAGTGGATTGTATATCATGGATGACTGCATGGTGTGTGACTGTATTTCAATAAAACTGAATTTAATAAAAAAAAAAAATACATATGACATTTAGAAAATCTGAACATCGACTGGGTATTTGATGATATGAAAGGATTATTATTAATTGTTACTTTTTAAAGGGATGATGCCTGTATTTTAATCATGTTACTTAAAAAAAGTATTTTAGAGATAGAAACTGAAATATTTATGGATGAAACAGTATGTCTAGAATTGACTTCTACATAATCTGGGCTAGGGAAGTGGCAAAGGCTTATAGCATACTTCCTCCTTTTGTCTGTACTTGAACTATCCCTTACTGCAAAGTTTAAAGTAAGCAAACACTCTCTTTCTCCCTTCAGGGGTGGCCCCGGCCCTGCCAGTGGCTCAGGGTGCAGTTCCCATCACTATCAGGGAGCTCTCTGGGTTTGCCCTTGGGGGTGGCCCCACCTCGCCCTCCTCCACACGGCTCCCTCCTGCTGGCTTCACTTCCCAGGAGCAGCAGCAGCCTGAGGCAGGAGACCCAGGTCCTGGGGTCCCTGGGGCCACCCAGGCCCAGCTGATGAGATGAAGAGCACCTGGCCATGTGGGATAGTGCACTTGTAGCATTTGATCACCTGCTCGACAAAGAACATCTCACTGTGGTTGGAGGCCGAATGGTAGAACTCGTAAAGGGAGGAGTTGGCCGAGGCCGGCTTGATGAGATAGATCTTCTCCCCCTGCCAACAAGAGGCCATTAGCAGTGCCCCCATCCTGGGGATGCTGGGATCTTAGAAAGCTTCTAGGTATACGTGACCCCAGCAGGAACTGGGCAACACCCCATAATCACACATGCCCACGTTTCTGCAGCCCTCCAAATGGACATGTGTCCCAAAGGGGTACATAAACCCGGTAACTGAGGGAGTTATAAGAAGCTCCACTTTTTGGAACTGTTGGATCTTGGTCTGGGTTAAGGATGGCCACTACTTCCATTGTCAGCATTTGCCAGGCCCCATCATGCTCTACACCCTCACAACAGTGAGATGCCACCCAGTGAGATGGGCCCAGAGGGTGGCCAGGGTGACCTGCTCAGAGCCTTGCAGAGTCAGGGTCAGAAACTGAGCCCCCAGTCCACGCACCATCTATTCTGGAGAAAACCAGTTTGGGGCTGGTTGAACCCCAGACTTTGGGTTTCATCCCCCCCACCCCCAAGTTTTTTCATCCTGCTGCTATTTACATCACGTTTTTCCTTCTGGCCTCCCTAATTTTGCCCCAGTGATGAGCCTCGCAGCTCTCCTCTGATTTGTGAGTGTCCCCAGCATCCCCACCTGGCTGGTTTCTCTAGCCCCCACCCCACGTTTCCAGGATGTGGCCCTTGCATGCCCCGGGGGAATAACACCTTGTCCGCACTTCCAGGAATCCTCCCCAACACCCTCCCTTGGGCACTTGGTCATTTCTCAAGATGCTTTCACCAAATCCTCTCAGGTGCCTCTGTCTCACTAGACAAAGGAGAAATGGCATGTTCTTCTCCGGTCTGGGGCGGCACCCCCACCCCTCCACCCACAAAGGACTCCCTGCCATCCCCAGTGCCTGAAATTCTCCCCAGTCCCTCCTGTGCGGTAACATCCCATCTTAGGCCCCCCACGTTTAGAGCACACGTGGTCTCCAGACCATCTAGTGGTTGGACTGTGGGCTTGCTGAGGGCCCGGGCAGGCCAAGGTCCTTAGGTTCACCTTGAGCACGTGGAACCAGGCAGAGACACCTCCTGAACCGATGAGGAAGTCAGTGTAGCTGTCCTTCACACACGTCAGGCAGGACTCGGGCACTTTGGGTTTAGCCAGCAAAGCATCGTCAGGCCAGTAGTTTTCTCCCCAAGGCTGTTTTTTACAACGTCAGGAGGTTCCATGAAGCTGGACCTTCTGGTCATGGGGAGAGAGACAATGGTCAGTGACGACAAGAATGTTTACCACCGTTTTGGAAGCAATGGGATGTGAAAGGTACTCTATGAAGTCCTTCCTGCACTTTACTTCACTGCCTGGGAAGCAGGTGTCATTGCTCCAGCTTTACAGATGAAGAGACTGAGGTTCTGGGAGGGCAGAAGTGAGCCAGGCCACAGCACTGACTGTTGGCTGATGGATACAAAGCACAGAAGACCAGACGAGGAGAAGCCTAGCAAGCCCAGCTCTGGGCTCAGAAGAGAAAAAAGTCACCCCAGAGTAAACATATCCTTTCCAGGTAAACCAGAAAGCAGCCATTTCCAGGCCATCCTCCATGAGTGTGACGGGGCAATTTGCACTGAAAGACAATATTGTTTCTCCTGCACAACACAAGCACCTCCCAGAGTCTCTGCAGCAAAAGCCGCTGCTCCCCGGGGGATACAGCAAGGTGTACACAACTACCACCTCCGTTCACATTCAAATCCACCAATCCACCTCCAGGGAGGATGGAAAAGGTTAAGGGGTCTCTAATTCAATGAAATGCCACTGTCTTGGATGAAATAGTTTTAGTGGCTGAGAGATTCCAAATGGAGTCGAGAGGTCACTCTGGTGGACATTCTTATGCACTATATAGATAACACCTCTTAGGTTTAAATGTATTGGAAAAGCTAGAAGTAAATACCTGAAACTACCAAACTCCAACCCAGCAGTCTGGACTCCTGAAGACAATTATATAATAATGTAGATTACAAGGGGTGACAGTGTGATTGTGAAGACCTTGTGGATCACACCCCCTTTATCTAGTGTATGGATGGATGAGTAGAAAAATGGGCATAAAAACTAAATGACAAACAGGGTGGGATGGGGGGATGGTTTGGATGTTCTTTTTTCACTTTTATTTTTTATTCTTATTCTGATTCTTTCCGATATAAGGAAAATGTTCAGAAATAGATTGTGGTGATAACTATATGATTGTACTGTGAACAGTTGATTGTATACCATGGATGATTGTATGGCATGTGAATATATTTCAATAAAACTGAATTAACAAAAAAACCCCCAAGTACTGCATTATAAACATTCAAGTCAGCAATACCTGTGGAGAGACCAACTCACCATGGCTGAGAATCAGGTCTCAGTGTCCTCGGGCAAAAAGGACACCGGCAGGTCTCAGCCTCCACTCCAGAAATTACGGCCATCATTGGTGAAAACCACATCAGCTCAGGCAAGACAGTGAGAAATCAAAGGCCAGGACCTGGCCCCCCGCAACCCCAGCGGCCTCAGGTACAGCCACTCTTCATTAAGATGTCTGTAGGTTCTCATCTGCTGTCACTCTCCCTCCCCAAGGAGCCCACATCTACCCACGATGTGGCCTCGTGGCCCCTCCTTCCTCCCATCCATCCTGGAACCCCCAAAGGCCCCAGAAGAGAAGAGAGTCCACCTTCCCCAGACAGCCTGGCACCCTCACAACCCAGCCACACCCTGTATCCTTTCCCATACTGTAGACCCGTCAGAGACCACAGAAACCCTTTCCCCAGAATCCGAGTCCCTGCCTGGACTGCTCATCAGACATCAAAGCCAGCCTGTTCTCCCGTGCAAATGCTGCTGCTCCCTGCACCCTCCAACCACTAGGAGGGTCATCTGCCCATCTGCGGAAGTCACCCTACGTTCCCTGACCCGCGCCAACCCCACTGTGCACAGTCAGGGCTGGAGGTAAAGCCACAGGGAGTTGAGCATGTGGAGGTGGGAGACACCCTTAATGCTTTGGGGGCCACACCAGTCCCTGTGGGTCTCCCCCGAAGCAGCAGTGCCCAGGAAACTCACAGCACTGACCAACAAATCCCCATCCCCACAGGAGGAATGGCTCTGATGAAGGAGAAACACCCCCCACCTGATGTCAGATGATACTAACAGAACCCAGAGAGGTTCCTGCTGACCCTGGCACTCGCCTGTGTAACTGGGCATAATTGTGAGTAAGTGTAAAACCAATGCTGTAACAAGGCACTCTCAGAGTCTTCCAACTAGACCAGGGGACCCAGAAGGCATCATGAATTCTGCTGGCAACTGGGTGGCAGGGAGAGGCCCAAAGGAAAACAACAGGCCAAAAAAGTATCCCCCTTTAGCTTCCTTAACCACGCACCTGTCTGTGAAGGCCTCTCCTTGGCAGTGTAGCATATAAAATTCATGTTGACATGATCCAGTGTCATCTCTGGTATCAAAGCAACACAATCCTCAGAACTCAGCCTTGGAGAAAATCCATCTCACCAACATGTAGGCAGGCTTGCTCTCATCCAACACCATAATTCATCCCATTTCCCTTTTTTCCTTCACTGCCAGGATGCTCAAACAAAATCCATTGTCCAGGTATACTATCTCCTTGTGACTCACTGTGGGTTTTGATAGCTCTTTTACTGTTTGCCTCCCTGGCCTTTTGCACAGGAGCTTTTGTTAGGTTAAGTGGTTGTGGGAAGTAGGCAAGTTGGAAAGGATCATTGCCAGCCATTGAGTGTCTCTGCCTTTTACGAAGCAATCAGCAGAGTGGAGCAGGGATTGATGGAGATGGGGCAAGAGGGACTTGGGGCTGGTGTAGGCAGCAGGGGCAGGTCAGATGTGAGAGGTAACGAGGGCAGGGCCTGCTGTCCTGGGGAAGCAGAGAGGAGTACCAGGGGCAAACCGCCAGGCTGGTGGCAGCAAGGCACATATCCTCATCAGTGGGATGAGAACCTGACATCAGACTGACCTTTGACACAGAAGAGCCACACGCCCTACTAAGAGCAGGGACCGCGATGCTGATACCAAAAAGCAACAGTTTTTTTTCAGAATTAACCAGTGCTGATACCAAGGACTAAATAAACCAAGACCAGGAGACCACACAGCCTGAATTCCATGAGTGAACAGTGCAGACGGCCTGAACCAGAGGAAAGAGGCTCAAGTCTGGGAAGTGGCAAAAAGTTGATTGCAAAGAAACTGGTATGCTGTGGTATGATTCCTGTTTCTTAAAGGTACAAATTAAAAGCATGAGTGTGAGAGTGTTTAGGTCCATGAGTGAGTGCATGTAAGTGTGAGAGTGTGAATGTGTGTATGGGCGTTAGCAAGTGCATAAGTGGACACACCTAAGTATGTGCGTCAATGTGATGTAGGGCCGTGTGGGAGCATGTACGCCTCTGGGCATGTATAAATGTGAACAAGTGGGTGGAAATGTCTGCATGAAGATGTGAAGGTGGCAGTATGTCGGTAAGAATGACATGTGAGCATGCAAGTGCACCATTGAGTCTGTCGTGTGGGTATTTGAGTGTGTCCATGTGTGTTTGGGAAGGTACCGGTGTTTTGGTGTGCCAGTATGTGTCAGTGAGCGCGCTGGTCTCAGTGAGTGGGAGTCTGTAGGAGTGTCACGTGTCAGTGAGTGTATTAATCTGTGCCGTGAGTTTTGGTGTCTCGATGTCGGCAAGTACGAATGTGTTGGTGAATGTGTCAGAGAGTATGTGCCATGGATATGTTGGTGTGTTTGTGAATAAATGTGTCAGTGACTGTGAATGTGTTGGTGAGTCAGTCTTAGTGAGTGTGTACAAAGTGTCATAGGAATGTGTGTTGAGTTTGTCACAGTGAGTGGGAGTCTGTGGGTGTGTCATGAGTGTGTCTGGGAGGTATTGCCACTGGTGTGTCTGTGTCTGTGAGTGTGTCAGTGAGCATCAAGTAGACACATCCATAAATGAGTGTGAGTGTGTGGGTGAGGCAGTGCCTGAGTATGTGTCAGGAAGGTGTTAGCGAGTTTGTCGGTGTCATGGTTGTGACAGTGAGTGTGTCTGAGAGGTAGTATCACGAGTGTGTCAGTGAGTGCACTGGTGAGTGAGTGTGAGCATGTGTACTACTAGAAGAAACCACACTGCACTGCTAACAATGGTTTTTTCTGGGGAGTGGCTAGGGAAACAAGCCAGAGGATTTGGTTTTCCACTCCTGATTTTTGTTTGTATTTTTCACAATCTATCACGTTTACAGATTAAAAGGGAACCAGCAGGAGCTTGGGCAAGATGGTGGCATAGAGAGGAGTGGAAGCTAAGTAGTACCCCTGGAACAACTACAAAAAACCAGAAACAACTAGTAAATAATCCAGAATAACCGTGGAGGGACAAACAAGACCGTCCACTCATCATACACCAACCTGAATCGGGAGGAATGCCCAAGATCACAGCATAAAATCTGTAAGTAAAACCTGCGGATCCAAGTTGCGAGACCCCCTCCCCCATAGCCCGAGCTGCAAAGCCGCGTGGTGCCACAGAGAAGCTCTCTCCCAGCAAGCAAATAAATATAGCTCAGCTGAGCTCCAACTGGGGTTTTAAGTAGTGAGTGTGAACTGCTCACTACAGGTACAAATCCCCAAAAAACAGAGAGAGGCTTTGGGTGACGACTGACCTTGGGAGAGCCGGAGGGTCGCCTTGGACTGAGTCTGAAGGGGACTATCTGTTTCTTTTTCAGCTCAGTGGAGAAAGCCACAGTCATTTTCAGTTTCCAGGGCTGTGACTCAGAGAAGGGTGGAGACCACACAAGCAGAGAGAGAGACCACTGAAATGCTAATGACCTCCCCCTAGGGGGTCTATCTTCTCTAAGAGGAAAGGAGTGGGGCCCTTTCCATTCAGAACCAGACCCCAGAGCCCGGGGGAACACAGCCATACCTCCTCATACCAGTCAAGAATTATAGACTAACAGGCACCACCTGCTGGGCAGAAAAACACAGTGACCTGAGGCATCAAAGGGTGAAGCAATTTTCTAAAACACACCCGCAGGGAAACCAGATACTGAATATTTCTTCCCTCTGAGACCTGAGCCTGTTCTGGTCTGGGAAAACCTGATTTGGATAACCAAGGAACCATGCCTAGACAACAGAAAATTACAACCTACACTAAGAAAAACAAAGTTATGGCCCAGTAAAAGGAACAAACATACACTTCAACTGAGATACTGGAATTTAAACAACTAATGCTAAATCAATTCAAAAAGTTTAGAGAAGATATTGCAAAACAGATAGAGGCTGTAAAGAAAACACTTGACATACATAAGGCAGAAATCGAGAGTTCAAAAAAACAACTAGTAGACTCTATGGAAATGAAAGGCACAACACAAGAGATGAAAGACACAATGGAAACATACAACAGCAGATCTCAAGAGGCAGAAGAAAACAGGAACTGGAGAACAAAACACCTGAAAGCCTACATGCAAAGGAGCAGATGGAGAAAAGAATGAAAAAATATGAGCAACGTCTCCGGGAACTTAAGGACGAAACAAAGTACAATAATGTATGTATCACTGGTGTCCCAGAAGGAGAAGAGAAGGGAAAGGGGGCAGAAGCAGTAATAGAGGAAATGATGAAAATTTCCCATCTCTTATGAAAGACATAAAATTACAGATCCAAGAAGTGCAGCATACTACAAACAGAAGAGATCTGAATAGGCCTACGCCAAGACACTTAATAATCAGATTATCAAATGTCAAAGACAAAGAGAGAATCCTGAAAGCAGCAAGAGAAAAGCCATCCATTACATACAAAGGAAGCTTAATAGGACTATGTGCGGATCTCTCAGCAGAAACCATGGAGGCAAGAAGGAAGTGGTGTGATATATTTAAGATACTGAAAGAGAAAAACCACCAACCAAGAATCCTATATCCAGCAAAACTGTCCTTCAAATATGAGGGAGAGCTCAAAATATTTTCTGACAAACAGACAATGAGAGACTTTGTTAACAAGACACCCGCCCTACAGGAAATACTAAAGGGAGCACTACAGAGTGATAGAAGACAGGAGTGCGTGGTTTGGAACACAATTTTGGGAGATGGTAGCACAACAATGTAAGTACACTGAACAAAGATAACTATGAATACAGTTGAGAGAGGAAGGTTGGGAGCATCTGAGACACCAGAAGAAAGGAGGAAAGATAAGACTGGGACTGTGTAACTTGGTGAAATCTAGAGTGTTCAACAATTCTGATAAAATATACAAATATGTTCTTTTACAAGGGAGAACAAGCAAAAGTCAACCTTGCAAGGTGTTAAAAATGGGGAGGCACTGGGAGAGGGATGTAATCAACATAAACTAGAGACTGTAACTAATAGAATCATTGTATTATGCTTCCTTTAATGTAACAAAGGTGATATACCAAGGTGAATGCAGATAAGAGGGGGGGATAGGGGAGGCATGTTAGACACTTGGCATTGGTGGTGTTGTCTGATTCTTTACTTTGATTTAAGGTTATGTTTCCTTTTGCTTCTTGCTAGCTGTCATTTTTTTTCCTCTTTCTTTTGCCTCTCTACCTTCTTTGACTCTCCCTCCTGCCTTGTGGAAGAAATGTAGATGCCCTTATGTAGATACTGGTGAAGGTGGTGAACACATAAATGTATGACCATGCAGAGAACCATCGATTATTTACTTAGGATGGAATGTACAGTGAGTGAACAAAACCATATAAAAAAAATAGGTTGATGACAAAACCTTGAGGGCAATGTACTGAGTGAAATAAGCCAGACACATAAGGACAATTATTGCAGGGTCTCACTGATAGGAACTAATTACAATATGTAAACTCATAGACATGAAATATAAGGTACCAAGATACAGAACGAGGCTTAAGAATGGGGAGCTGTTGCTTAGTATGAGCAGAATGTTCAAATAGGATGAACTTAAATGTTTGGAAATGAACAGACATGTCGGTAGCAAGATGTGAGAATAACTAACAGCGCCGAATGGTGTGTGAATGAGGTGGAAAGGGGAAGCTCAGAGTCATATATGTCACCAGAAGGAAAGTTGCAGGTCAAAAGATGGGAATGTATAAAACTGAATCCTATGGTGGGCAATGTCCATGATTAACTGTACAAATACTAGAAATCGCTTCCATGACCCAGAACAAATGTATGACAATACAATTAGAAGTTAATAATAGAGGGGCATATAGGGAAGAAATATATACCTATTGCAAACTAGATACTACAGTTAGTAGTATTTCAACATTTTTTCATAAACAATAACAAATGTACTATACCAACACTATGAGTCAACAATTGAGGGGGATTGGTTAGGGACAGGGGAGGATTCAAGTTTCCTTTTCTTTTTTTCTTTTTTCATCTTTCACTTTATTTCTTGTCTGGAGTAATGAAAAGTTTCTAAAAATTGAACAAAAATTAAGTGTGATGGATGCACAGCTGTATGAGGGTACGCAGGGGCAAGTGATTGTACACTTTGGATCTTTGGATAATTGTATGGTATCTGAACAATTCCAATAAAAATTAAAAAGGAAAAAAAATGTAAACTAGAAAAAAAAATGGATTAATATTGAAATTGAGGAACAGCCCCCCTACACTTACTTTATGACCTCTATAAATTATGATCCTGCAGGAATTCCATACAGTAAAAGCCACCCTTGTTTCACACACACATAGACACAGAAATACAGTCAGGTTTTCAATATATGTCTTAATATATATAAATGACAAAAGACAGTATCAGAATATAAACTGTTTTTATACAAAGTAAAAAAAAAAAAAAAAGGCAACCAGCAGAAATACATCTGCGCCTGTGTACAGTCGCTGGGACGCTCGGCATGTGTTTCCTCAAGGACAGGTGCAGCCTGACAGCGCCCTGCTCTCCATTCACCCCACACCCCTGTGGCCCCCCACCAGCCTGGCCCCTGAGGGATGGAGGGCAGTCACTCACCTAGTGTCACAGAACTTGAGGTTGGTGAACTCGAGGACTCGCTTCAGGTTGGTGCTGTATTCGTAGTGCAAAAACTTCTTCAGCTTCATCTAGCAGTCCTTCTGCTTGGTGATGTCCATCATGTCCACACTGTGATCACGTCCCGGGGAAGCTGGCGGGAGGTGCTAAGCTGTCCCCAGGGTAAGCTCGCCGGGCCGCTCGAGGGGCAGCCCGTGCGAAGATGACCACAGAGAGCAGGTGCACGGGGGCAGGGCAAGCACACTCGCAGCCGCTGGGCTCCCAGGCTCCGGATCCCACTTTCCGGCTTTCTCCACTGACAAAGCATTTTACACCCTACCTCCCTCAGACTGTCACCAGAACCCCATGATGTAGGCGCAGTGATGAGAGTGGGCCTCAGGTGGGGGCCACAGATGACCAAATAAAAACCCAGGATGCCCAATAAATCCGAATTTCAGCTCAATGACAGTTTTTTTAATTTTTCTGTCAAGTGCGTCTGAAATAATGGATGGGACATACTCTTAAAATCTTTTAAAAATAACCCTGCAATTCTAGGGCATGGACTCATTATTCTGAAAATGGGTAAACTGGTACATAAAGGAAAAAGCACTTATCCTGCATTTTCTGCAGCTGATGAAGACAAGTTCAAGGTAAAAACTGTTGAGGAAAGAAAGCTCAGAATAGCTGAATGAAAAAGGAGGGAAAGTTCTTTTTACAAGAAGATAGAAGGGGACACTCCTTCAGCAAGGATCCTTGACGGCTGCTCTATGTGACGCCTGAAAGGTTGACGGGGACTCTCTGTGGACAGGGGAGGCTGGGCCACTGGCCCAGGGACCCATCTTGGCATCCCTGAGAGAGGGTGGTGGGGTCCTGTGGGCCTCCGTATGGAAGGAAGCACCCAGCCCCTGTGAAGCACAGAAGACTGAGGCCATCAAAGTCCAGCATGATTCGGCCCCTGCCTAGCTCTCCAGTCAAATCTCCCCCTCTCCCCTGAGCCTTCCTTTCCACCACACTGGCCTTTCAGTAGATCCTAGAACGTGCCAACTGCTCACCCACGCCAGGGTGTCTGCACTTGCTGTTGCTTCAGCCTTGAAGGACTCAGGACCCCAGCCAGCGCCCATTCCCACCGCGGGCCTGGTGGCTTATCCTTCAAGTCTTGGTTTACATGTCACTTTCACAGAGAGAGCCTCTCCCGTCCACCACCACCACCTTATATTCTCTACCATAGCACCCTACTGATTTTCGTCATCGAAATTTCTGCAATTCCACTAAATTTACAACCGGCTGCCAGCACAGTCTCTTGGTTTTCCTCTTAGTCCTCTGGATGCTCCTTCAGCCCCCATGACCTGCTCCTTCTCTTCTCCCCTGCCTCCAGGACGGAGTGCTCTGGGGCTCAGTCCTGGTCCTCCTCAGTTCTCTGTCGACACTTCGTCCTCTGGTGATCTCGTACGGTCTTACAATCTTACCTATCTATATGCCAATGACTCCCAAATATCTATTATTTGCAGCCCACATCTTTTCCCTGAACTCAGACCCTATAACCTACTGCTTATTTAACATCCTCACTTAGAGATCTAATAGGCATTAAGATGTCCAAAGTCAAACACCCTCCCCCCATCTATTCTCTTCTCAACCTTTCCCATCTCACTCCATGACATCAACTCCAGTCTTCCAGTTGCTTAGGCCAAAATCTCTGAGTTATGCCTAATTCTTTGTTTTCTCCTACCTCATATCTAATGCATCAACAAACTCTGTCTACCTTCAAAATGTATTCAGAAACCAAACAAAATGTGGTATATCCATACGACAGAATAATATTCAGATACAAAAATGAAGTTCTGATACATGCTATAACACGTATAAACCTTGAAGATGGCATGTGGAGAGAAATAAGCCAGACAGAAAAAGACAGATATTGAATGATCTCACTTATATGAAATAACTAGAATATGCAAATTTGTAGACAGGAAAATATACCAGGGTAGCAGGGGCAGGGGTGGGTAACGGTCAGTTAATGTTTAATGGGTACAGAGTTTCTGCTTTTGTTGATGGAAAAGTTTTGATCATGGATGGTAGTGATGGTAGCACAACATTCTGAATGTATTTAACATCACTGAATTGTATACTTGAAAATGGAAAATGTTGTACATATGTTACAATAAAAATTTAAACATATATATATATTCAGAATCTGAATACCTACCTCCTCCTCCTACTACCATCCTGATCCAAGCCAGATCTTGTCACTCCTTTACTCAGAACTATGCAATGGCTCCCTCGTTTCAGACAAAAGACCAATGACCCACAAATCTTCCATAATCTGCATTACTATTTATCTTCCCCAAATGTACTTCTCTTAACTTTATTTCGTGTTACACTCTCACATTCATCTACCAGCCACGCTGGACTCCTTGCTTGTCCTCAGATTCTCCAGGTACACTCCTGCCCTAAGGGCTTTGCATTGCTGTGCCTCTGTTTGCAATGCTCTTCCTGTGGGATCTGCCTAGCCAAGTCCACCTCCTTCAATTTTTGCTCAAATGTTACCTTTTCAAGGAGGCCTACCCTGATCAGTCTACTTAAAAGAATAACACTGTGTCCTCTTCCTGGTTCTACTATTTTTCCCATAGTACTCACCTAATCATATACTATAATTAGGGTGACCACCTCATCCTGGTTTAATAAGAACTTTCTTGGTTGCCAGGATGTTGGTCACCCTAATTATAATTTATTTACTTTCATTTTCTGCCTCCCCTTGTTATCGTATATAAGTTACACAAGAGGCAGGCGTCTCTGACAGCTGTGTTCACCTAGAATAGTGCCTGATACAACAGCTGCTCAAAATATAGGGCTTAACCACCTGCCCATCCCTATCTTAATCTGTCTGCTGCCAGGTGTCACACTAGTTAACTAGCTGAAAATAATCCACTGTATAATTTTGCACTCTTCCAATTTAATTCCACTGAAATTGAACACTGAAATTTTTGGCATTATTGAGTAGGACCAACAAAAGGAAAAGAGATACCAAAAAATTCCCCATATATATTTGAGTCATTCCCAACATCCCTAAGCCAAGTCAGGATCTTTTCAACTCAATATATTAAAAAAATTAAAATAAAAAAACACTAGTTAAAAATAAATCAACATAACCCACAGTTAATGGATTTCACAGAATGTGGCCTAATTCTGAAAAGAACTCTTCGCCCCTGGCCTGGCTCTTCTGCAAGGCAGCAGTTTCCAGTGCCAAGATGTACAGCACAGGAAACAGGCCAATTCTTACCTCCCGTGGAGAGAAAGGAGCCGGACAAGCCTCCAAAGCAGACGGGAGCTAAGCGCTCCGGTTTCCGAGGGGACGGGCAACGGAGGCAAGCGGCACAGACACAGCCAAGGCGTAGAGGAGGACTCCAAAGCAGACAACCTCCCGGGCTCCACGGTTCGGTCCGCCGAGGCCCGTCATCACTCTTCCTGTGGTCAGCGCCCTTGGAGGAGTCACAGTGAGTGTCCACCAAATCGCCAGCCCCGTGCACAGCCGGCGCGGCCCCGGCACAGCAGCCCGGGATCCCGGACGCCCTGGGGTCTCCAGGCCACGGGGCCGAGGGAGGCGCTGAGGCTCCGGGGCCGGCCGGGCTCGGGGTCGCCGCCCTCCAGCGGGCCCTGGTCCCCGCCCGGGCCGTCTCTGCCGCCGGGATGCTGCTCTCCTCCCCCGGGGCCTGCGAGGCCGCCATGGAGGCTGCACTGGCCTCGTCAGTCCTGAAAGCGAGCCGGGCCCCGCCAGCGACCGCCCGGGGCCAGGCGACCGGGCCCGACCGTCCTGCGGTTCGTCCCGGGACGGGGGCGACAGACACGCGGCCGGACACACGCGGGGCCCGGAGTCACTCGCGAAGCCGACCTCCCGCGCCCAGCCCGAGCGGGGTCCAAGGCCGAGCCGCGGCCGCCCCTCCCCGGCCGCCGGAGCCGCCCTCTTGTGCGCCGGCCCGGAGAGTCCCCCGGAAACAGGGGCCGGCAGCGCGGGAGGACCGGCGGGGCGTGGCGGGAGGACGGCGGGGCGTGGCGGGAGGACCGGCGGGGCGTGGCGGGAGGACGACGGGGCGTGGCGGGAGGACGGCGGGGCGTGGCGGGAGGACCGGAGGGGCGTGGCGGGAGGACGGCGGGGCGTGGCGGGAGGACGACGGGGCGTGGCGGGAGGACGACGGGGCGTGGCGGGAGGACGACGGGGCGTGGCGGGAGGATCGGTGGGGCGTGGCGGGAGGACCGGAGGGGCGTGGCGGGAGGACCGGCGGGGCGTGGCGGGAGGACGGCGGGGCGTGGCGGGAGGACGACGGGGCGTGGCGGGAGGATCGGTGGGGCGTGGCGGGAGGACCGGAGGGGCGTGGCGGGAGGACCGGCGGGGCGTGGCGGGAGGACCGGCGGGGCGTGGCGGGAGGACGACGGGGCGTGGCGGGAGGACCGGAGGGGCGTGGCGGGAGGACGGCGGGGCGCCCCGGAGGACGGCGGCCGGCAGCGGAGTCCGCACCCGCGCGCACGGGCTCCCTCAGCCTCGCAGGGCGGCCGTGTCTGAGAGTCGGTGCGCGACACGCCGTGGGAGCCCTTCCCTTGTTCACGCGGCGAGCACTCACTGTGCCCCTGCTGTGTGCTGACAGGGCTCGGCGGTGAAAACACCGGACAAACAGCAGGGAGCACGCTGAGATCGATTAGCCCCTCTTCCCCTTTTTAAAATTAAATCTCCGAATGGGAAGTGATGCCTAATAAATTAGCCCTAGTAATAATGACAACAGCAAGAATTCCTGCTGTTTATTGTGCAGTTACCACATGTCACATGCTATGGGGGCTGCCTTTTATCCTTTTTCTCTAGTTTATTTACCTATTCATGCAGATACCGCCCTCTTCCCCACCCCACCAGGTGTCCAGCACGGTCGTCGGTGCCCGCCTTCTGGAAGCTTAATGGTCCGCGTCTGTGGCTGTCTGCCTAGCTAGGGCCAATTGTTAAATGTTCCGGAATTTTGTGAGCCAGTCCATTAAACACAGCCACTAATAAAAATTAAATAATGGAAACCTCCAATTAAATTATTTTAAATTCAATTTTATTGAGATATATTCACATACCATGCAGTCATACAAAACAATCAGTTCACAGTACCATTATATAGTTCTGCATTCATCACCAAAATTAATTTTTGAACATTTTCATTACCACACACACAAAAATAATAAGAATAAAAATTAAATTGAAAAAGAACAATTAAAGTAAGAAAGAACAGTGGGTGCCTTTTCTGTTCTTTCCCAATCACATTGTCACCCCTCATAAGCTACATTGTTACACAATCGTCTTCAAGATTCATGGGTTCTGGGTTGTAGTTTGATAGTTTCAGGTATTTACTGCTAGCTATCCCAATTCATTAGAACCTAAAAAGGGTTATCTATATTGTGCGTAAGAGTGCCCACCAGAGTGACCTCTTGGCTCCTTTTGGAATCTCTCAGCCACTGAAACTTATTTCATTTCATTTCACATTCCCTTTTTGGTCAGGAAGATGTTCTCCACCCCACGATGCGGGGTCTAGATTCCTCCCTGGGAGTCATATTCCACATTGCCAGGGTGATTTACACCCCTGGGTGTCAGATCCCACGTAGGGAGGAGGGCAGTGATTTCCTCTGCCAAGTTGGCTTAGCTGGAGAGAGAGGGCCACATCTGAGCAACAAAAAGGCATTCAGAAGACGGCGGCTAGGTGAGACAGGGCAAAAAAGCACCTCCGTGAAAAATACTAGATAAAAACCAGAAAGTGACCCAGAACATCAGTTCCAGTGATGCACCAGCCTGACAAGGTCTGCTAAATCCACAGGGACCGTGCATTTGGTGAAACCGAGAGTCTGCATTCTGAAACGAGTGAGTGAGCTGGGTGAAAGTCCAGCAGCCGTGCATGCTGTGGGGAAACCATGCATTGGTGTTTGAAGATGGACTACTTCTTTTTAAAAAAAAAAAACAACCAGGAGCAGCTGTGGATACAATGGGGAGAACTGCGCAGTGAAGCATGGCAGGAGCGGTCTGTACCAACACCTTGGTGTCTGGCGTGGAGGTTAGCCCTTCCCACACCCACTGCCGATTGTCTCGGGGCAGGAGGGCAGAGGGGAGCCAAAAGGAGAAAGAAACCATGCCCCTTGCAGCCATCTCCCCGGGGGGCTGGGGATACTCCTGCCTGAGGCCGGACCCACAGCCCAGAGCCGTGCCAAGAAACCCAGTGCGATGGGGAGTGTTTCCCACAGCACCGCGCACACACCACAATATCGGCCATGGACAGAGGCCTTTAGTGCACCCACAGCTAATTGTCCCGGAGCTGGGAAGCTGGAGCTATGCGAAAAGGGGGAAATTAACACGCCCCATTCAACCATCTTTACATCAGGCTGGGAACACCCCTGCACAGCCCGGCGGCCCAGGGCATCCCTGGAGGGCCGGCGCGCACTTGTGATGTGGCACAGCCCTCCCTCCCTCAGCAGAGGTCCTGGAAGAGCATGGCTGAGAAGGGGGACCCGCTCGGAAATCCCAGGGACTCTATGCCAATACCAAGGACTTGTGGGTCAGCGGCAAAGACAATCAGTGGCAAGACTGAAATGAAGGCTTAGACTCTTGCAACAGCCTTAAATCTCCGGGAACACCTAGGAGGTTTGATTATTAAAGCTGCCCTGCCTCCCTAACCACCCAGACACACGCCCCACATTCAGGGCGGACAGCACCAACAACACACCCAAACTTAGTGCACCAATTGAACCCCACAAGAATCAGGTCCCCACACACCACAAAGACAAAGTTGGGGAGAACTGACTTGAGGGGAATAGGTGACTCACGGACACCATCTGGTGGTTTGTTGGAGAAAGTGTACGCCACCAAGCTGTAGATCTGACATATTAGAGATTGGTATTTTTTTATAACCTGAAGGAACCCTATCAAGTTAAGCAAATGCCAAGAGGCCAAAAACAACAGAAAATCTTAAAGCATATGATAAAACCAGATGATATGGAGAACTCAATCCCAAACACCCAAATCAAAACATCAGAAGAGACACAGTACTTGGTGCAATTAATCAAAGAACTACACTCAAAGAATGAGAGCATGGCACAGGATATAAAGGACATGAAGAAGAACATGGCACAGGATATAAAGGACATAAAGAAGACCCTAGAAGAGCATAAAGAAGAAATTGCAAGAATAAATAAAAAAACAGAGAATCTTATGGAAATAAAAGAAACTGTTGGCCAAATTAAAAAGACTCTGGATACTCATAATACAAAATTAGAGGAAGCTGAACAACAACTGAGCGTCCTCGAGGACCACAGAATGGAAAATGAAAGAACAAAAGAAAGAATGGGGAAAAAATAGAAAAAATCAAAATGGATCTCAGGGATATGAGAGATAAAATAAAACATCCAAATTTAAGACTCATTGGTGTCCCAGAAGGGGAAGAGAAGGGTAAAGGTCTAGAAAGAGTATTCAAAGAAATTGCTGGGAAAAACTTCCCAAACCTTCTACACAATATAAATACACAAAGCATAAATGCCCAGCGAACTCCAAATAGAATAAATCCAAATAAACCCACTCCAAGATATATTCTGATCAGACTCTCAAATACTGAAGAGAAGGAGCAAGTTCTGAAAGCAGCAAGAGAAAAGCAATTCACCACATACAAAGGAAACAACATAAGACTAAGTAGTGACTACCCAGCGGCCACCATGGAGGCGAGAAGGCAGTGGCATGACATATTTAAAATTCTGAGAGAGAAAAATTTCCAACCAAGAATACTTTATCCAGCAAAACTCTCCTTCAAATTTGAGGGAGAGCTTAAATTTTTCACAGACAAATGCTGAGATATTTTGCTAATAAAAGACCTGCCATACTTCAGATACTAAAGTGAGCCCTACCGACAGAGAAACAAAGAAAGGAGAGAGAGATATAGAGAAATTTAACAGACATATATAGAACATTACATCTCAGGTCACCGGGACACACATTCTTCTCTAGTGATTACGGACTTTCTCCAGAATGCACTGTATGCTGGGACATAAAACAAGCCTCAATAAATTTTAAAATCTCTGCCCACAATGGAATACAAATAGGAGTCAATAACCATCAGACACTTGAAGAATTCACAAACACCTGGAGGGTAAAAATGAGGGGGAGATGAAAACATTCCCAGATAATCAAAAGCTGAGGGACTTCATCACCAGTAGATTAGTCCTATAAGAAATGCTAAAGGGAGTTGAGCAGGCTGATAGGAAGGGACCCTAAACAATTGACTGAAACTACATGAAGAAATAAAGATTTCCAGTAAAGATCACATTGTAAATATAAATACCAATACTACTGTATTTTTGATTTGTAACACCGCTATTTACTTCCTACAGGATCTAAAATACATAAACTGTAATGATAAATCAGTGGTTTGGACTCAATGTAAAATATGTAATTTTTGACAAGAACTACATAAAGGTGGGGAAATGGAGGAGTATAGGAACATAGTTTATGTGTCCTATTGAAGTTATGTTGGTGTTCTAGTTTGCTAATGCTGCCAGAATGCAAAACACCAGAGATGGATTGGCTTTTATAAAAGGGAGTTTATTTGGTTACACAGTTACAGTCTTAAGGTCATAAAGTGTTCAAGGTAACACATCAGCAATTGGGTACCTTCACTGGAGGATGGCCAATGGTGTCCGGAAAACCTTGGTTAGCTGGGAAGGCACGTGGCTGGCGTCTGCTCCAAAGTTCTGGTTTCAAAACGGCTTTCTCCCAGGACGTTCCTCTCTAGGCTGCAGTCCTCAAAAATGTCACTGTTAGTTGCACTTGGGATATTTGTCCTCTCTCACTTCTCTGGAGCAAGAGTCTGCTTTCAATGGCCGTCTTCAAACTCTCTCTCATCTGCAGCTCCTGTGCTTTCTTCAAAGTGTCCCTCTTGGCTGTAGCTCCTCTTCAAAATGTCACTCACAGCTGCACTGAGTTCCCTCCACCCATCAGCTCATTTATATGGCTCCACTGATCAAGGCCTACCCTGAATGGGTGGGGCCACGCCTCCATGGAAATATCTCATCAGAGTTATCACCTACAGTTGGGTGGGGTATATTTCCATGCAAACCTAATCAGCACCAAAATGTCTGCCCCACAAGACCATCAAAGAATATGGCTTTTTCTGGGAGACATAATACATTCAAACCAGCACATTCCACCCCCCTGGATCCCAGAAAAACATATTCTTTCCAAATACAAAATACATTCATCTCATCACAATATCAAAAAAAAAAAAATCATTTCAGTAACAATAGTTAAGTACAAGATCCCATTAAATCAGTTACAAGTGTGGTCTGTCCAAAAGCAAAATTCCCCTCTGACTGTGGACCTGTAAACTTAGAACAAGTTATGTGCTTCCAATACACAAAGGAGGGACATTCATAGGATAAACATTCCCATTGCCATAAGGAAAACCTGAAAGGAAAACAGGGTTCACAGGACCAAAACAGTTCCTAAAACCTGCAGGACAAACTCCATTAGATTTCAAAGTCTGAGAGTCATTTACAGAACAACGTTGCATCCTTGGGGCTTGAGAGAGCGGGAGTCTAACCCTTCCTGAGGGCCTTTGTGGCAGCCCTTTCCTCTCCAAATACTGGGGTGAGTGCTCCAACATAGCCACACATTGGGGAGACCACCTTCTCGGCCCCACCCTCCTCAAACATCGGGGCAGCTCCCGGATTCCCTTCCATCTCCGGGGCACACGCTCAACCCCTTCAGAACAGTGTGGTGGCAGCCAGGCTCTCCCCAATTCCCTGGGAATGTGCTCCACCCTCTTTGGGGCTTGGGGTGGCAGAACGTTTTCAGAGCATCGAGGCGGAAAGCCCGCCCTCGACCTCCAGGGCAAACTCACCCTTTCCATGCATGTGGGCTGCTTCGCTCTCCTAGCCTGAGATCTCTTGACTCCAGAACTCAACCTCCATGGCTCTGTCTTTGAAGAGATTTTTCCTTCCATTTGTTCCTTGTCTGTCTCCTCCAGTCCAGACTGGCAATGGCTCTGTCTATAAAGATCTCACAAAAATTCTGTTGGCTTCACATGAAGCACACAGAGGTCAAAGCCGTAAGACAATAGGATTTTCCAGAAATCCTTTCTGCTTAACTCTTTTTCCAATCTTGGCTTGTACCGAAATGGCGGCTGGGTTCCATGTTTGGTTACATCCTCATGTTGGGCTGTAGCTTTTGGGATTCCTCCCCCTGGAAGCCCATAATTTTCCAAGTGATCAGCTTTTGGTTTCTTTGAACCCAAGAGTTCAGTTCTAAGTTGATCTCTCTCTGCTTGTGTTTAACTATAAGCTGCAAGGAGAAGCCAGGGTACATCCTCCACATGCAGTCTGGATATCTCCTCAGCTAAATATTCCAGGTCGTTGCTTTCAAATTCTGCCTTCCATCTGACACCAGCACTCAATTTTGCCAACTTCTCTGCCACTTTAAAACAAGGATTGCCTTTCTTCCAGTTTGCAACAACACATTCATCATTTCTGTTCAAGGCCTCATCAGAAGTATCTTTCGAGTCCATATTACCATGAACAGTCTCTTCAAAGCAGTTTAGGCCTTTTCTATCAAGCTCCTCACAATTCTTCCAGAATCTTCCCCTTATCCATTTAAAAATCCATTCCAACATGTTTGGTATTTGCAAACTCAGCAGCAAAAGCACCCCACTTCCAGTACCAAAATCTGTTCTAGTTTGCTAATGCTGCTGAACGCAAAACACCAGAGATGGATTGCCTTTTATAAAAGGGGGTTTATTTGGTTACACAGTTACAGTCTTAAGGCCATAAAATGTCCAAGGTAACACATCAGCAATTGGGTACCTTCACTGGAGGATGGCCAATGTGTCCAGAAAACCTCGGTTAGCTGGGAGGGCACGTGGCTGGCATCTGCTGCAAAGTTCTGGTTTCAAAATGGCTTTCTCCCAGGATGTTCCTCTCTAGGCTGCAGTTCCTCAGAAATGTCACTCTTAGTTGCACTTGGGGTATTTGTCCTCTCTCAGCTTCTCCGGAGCAAGAGTCTGCTTTCAAAGGCTGTCTTCAAACTGTCTCTCATCTGCAGCTCCTGTGCTTTCTTCAAAGTGTCCCTCTTGGCTGTAGCTTCTCTTCAAAATGTCACTCACAGCTGCACTGAGTTCCCTCTGCCCATCAGCTTGTTTATATGGCTCCACTGATCAAGGCCTACCCTGAATGGGTGGGGCCACGCCTCCATGGAAATATCTCATCATAGTTATCACCTATAGCTGGGTGGGGCGTATTTCCATGCAAATCTAATCAGCACCAAAAACATCTGCCCCAGAAGACTTCATCAGAGAATATGGCTTTTTTTGGGGGACATAATACATTCAAACCGGCACAGTCAGTATCAAAGAAAAACAAGATTGTTATGGATTTAAGAGGTTAAATTTAAGCCCCACGGTAAACACAAAGAAAGTATCAGAGAATATGACCATAGAGATGAAAAGTAGAGTATGGGTTATGAGAAGTGGGGGAAGGGGCAATGGGGAGTTAAGAAATGAGTGTTGGGTTTCTGTTTGGGGTGAAGGGAAATTTCTAGTAGTGGATGGTGGGAAGGTGATAGCATTGCAACATTCTAAATGTGATTAATCCCACTAATGGAATGCTAGGGAGGGGGTGGAATGGGAAGATTTAGGCTCTGTATGTTTCCACAACTGAAAAAAAAAAAGACAGTCTAAAGAGATGACAATTAAATGCCAAGGATCATCCTGGATGGGATCTGAGGATGGAGGAGAGGAGGCTCAAAGGGACACAGATGAAAAAAAAAAGGAAATATAGAATGTAAGCTTTGTATCAATGTTGAATTTCTTGAACTTCTTAGCTGCGCTTAATGGGATTGCATAAAAGAATGTTCTTGTTCATGGGAAATGTATATGTGAATTATATTGTTTGTTCAAGGATATGTGCAGTTTGCTCTCATATGTTCAGAAGGCAGAGCAATAGATGATGGATGATAGATAGGGAGGGAGGGAGGGAAAGAAACAAATGGTGGTGTGACAGGATGTTAAAGTTGGTGGATCGGGGTATCAGGGGGGGGGTCAGGGAATGCTGGAGTTCTGTGTATGGGGTTTGTATTGTTTTTGCAACTGTTCCTGTAAGTTTGAATTTATTTCAAAATAAAATTAAAAAAAAAAGGCATTCAGGAGGAGATGCTTAGGCACGATTATAAGCAGGCCTAACTTCTCCTTTGCAGCAAGTCTTGCCAAGGGCAAGTCCTGTGGTAGAGGGGTCAGCCCATCAAACCACCAGTCCCCTATGTCTGTGGGCACATCAGCAACCATTGAGGTGGGGCAGCCCAACACCCCTGCATACTCCCCCAGCTCCTCAGGGGGGCTCTGTATATTTGTGTGTTTTTTAAATCAACTATTAACTATATCAAAAAATAAATTAAAAAAAAACATTTCAAACAAACCAAAACAAGGAAACAACAAAAAGACAACAAACCTAAAATAACTACTTTACTTCCAACATTTTCCTACTCTATCCCAAGAAAATAACCTAATACAGCAACATTTCTGTGAACTTGTTCCTACCATACCCATCAGAAATTTACAAACCATAGTCATTCCTGGGCATTCCCAGAGTGTTAAATTTATCTGTTCTTACTGGGTTATCATTCACCCTCACTAATTGCTGTCTATCGCTAGTTCCCCTACATTCTATATTATAAATCATTATTTTTTACATTTCTCAAAGTTCACATTAGTGGTAGCATATAATATTTCTCTTTTTGTCCCTGGCTTATTTCGCTCAGCATTATGTCTTCAAGGTTCATCCATGTTGTCATATGTTTCACGAGATCATTCCTTCTTACTGCCGCGTAGTATTCCATCGTGTGTATATACCACATTTTATTTATCCATTCATCTGTTGAAGGACATTTGGGTTGTTTCCATCTGTGGTGGTTAGGTTCATGTGTCAACTTGGCCAGGTGATAGTACCTAGTCGTCTGGTCGAGCAAGCACTAGCCTAACAATTGCTGCGAGGACATTTGTGGCTGGTTAATAAACCAACAGGCTGCTTTATGAAATTATCAGTCAATTGGCTGCAGCTGTGACTGATGACTCACTGAAGGGCGTGTCTTCCACAATGAGAGAATGCAGTTGGCTGGATTTAATCCAATTAATCAGTTGAAGACTTATAAGTGACACAGATAGAGGACCTTCACTTCTTCTTTGGCTGACCAGTGAAGCAATTCCTGAGGAGTTCATTGAAGTTGCCAGTTCATTTCCTGGGGAGTTCATCGAACAGTTTGTCAAAGATCCCAGTTCATTCCCTGAGGAGTTTGTTGAAGTTGCCAGTTCATTTCCTGAGGAGTTCATCAGACATCTTCATTGGAGTTGACAGTTTGCTGACTGCCCTACAGAATTTGGACTCGTGCATACCTACAGTTGCATGAGTTGCTTTTATAAATCTTATATTCATAGATATCTCATTGATTCTGTTTCCCTAGAGAACCCTAACTAATGCACCATCTCTTGGCAATTGTGAATAATGCTGCTATGAACACTGGCGTGCAGATTCTGTTCGTGTCACTGCTTACAGAACTTCCAGATATATACTGAGAAGTGCAATTGCTGGGTCGAAGGGTAACTCTGTATCTAGTTTTCTAAGGAACTGCCAGATTGTCTTCCAGAGTGGCTGTACCGTTATACAGTCCCACCAACAATGAATAAGAGTTTCAACTTCTCCACATCCTCTCCAGCATTTGTAGTTTCCTGTTTGTTTAATGGCAGCCATTCTAATTGGTGTGAGATGGTATCTCATTGTGGTCTTAATTTATGTCTCTCTAATAGCTAGTGAAGCTGAACATTTTTTCATTTGTTTCTTAGCCATTTGTATTTCCTCTTCAGAGAACTGTCTTTTCATATCTTTTGCCCATTTTATAAATGGGCTGACTGTACTATTGTCATTGAGTTGCAGGATTTCTTTATATATGCAAGGTATCAGTCTTTTGTCAGATACATAGTTTCCAAAAATTTTTTCCCATTGAGTTGGCTGCCTCTTCACCTGTTTGAAAAATTCCTTTGAGGTACAGAAACTTCTAAGTTTGAGGAGTTCCCATTTATCTATTTTTTCTTTTGTGGCTTGTGCTTTGGGTGTAAGGTCTAGGAAATGACCACCTAATACAAGATCTTGAAGATGTTTTCCTATATTATCTTCTAGGAGTTTATGGTACTGTCTTTTATATTGAGATCTTTGATCCACTCTGAGTTAATTTTTCTACTACCATTTTGTTTTTTGGAATTTATATGTCATATCTTATTTTTTCCTCTCCTTTTACCTTTCCTGATAATCTTCATTTCTGCACTCTTCTCCAACTCTCTCTCTCCTGTCTTTTCCTATCAGCCTGTAGCACTCCCTTTAGTATTTCTTGTAGTGCCGGTCTCTTATTCACAAACTCTCTCAGTGTCTGTTTGTCTGAAACTGTTTTAATCTCTCCCTCATTTTTGAAGGAAAGTTTTGCTGGATATAGAATTATACATGTGTAATTCCTTCTTTGCTTGTTTTCTATTTCCACCACTTTTTTATTGGCCCTTTTTACTTCTTTTATTATCTCCTTTTCATTCTGTTGATTGTTTCCTACCTTTTTCTAATGACTTTCTTGATTTAAGTCTGTTCTTTCCTGGGAATCTTGTGATTTAGTTTTCATTTCTGGGATGATTTTGTCTGTTTCTTCCATTTCTTTTCTGATTTCAACCAACTTGTTTTGTTTCTACCTGCTTTGTCCACTTATGTTCTTAGATTTTGAAGTTCTGATTCAAGTTGGCTTCCCATATCCCCAAGAGCTTTTGTGAATATATTTAATTCAGTTTGAAGTGTTGTGTCAGTTTTTCTGCTTCATCTTTATTTTAGTTTCCTTAGATGCTCAAGCAAACACCATGCAATGGGTTGGTTTAAACAATAGGGATTTATTAGCTCACGATTTTGAGGCTAAGAAAAAGCCCAAATCAAGGCATCATCGAGGTGAGGCTTCCTTCCTGTAGACTGTGGGGCTCTGGGTCTGGCTGCTGGTGATCCCCGGCCCCGGGCTCCTCTGCACGCAGCCAGGCACGTGGTGGCCTCTCCCGGCCTCTCCTTCTCTTCTGGGATCCATTGATCTTCAGCTTTTTTCTCCCCGTGGCTCTCTCATGTCTGAATTCATTCTGCTTATAAAGGATTCCAGGAATAGGATTAAGACCCATCCTGGTTAGGCTGGGCCACAACTTAGCTTCAGTCACCTCATCGGAAGGTCCTACTCACCAAGGGTCCACACCCCAGGAATGGGTTAAGTTTAAGAACGTGTTTTTATGGGGCACATACTGCCCAGACCCCCACAATGTGTTGTTGTTTTATTGTTCTTTTTTAGGAGAGGGGATTTTTATCAGCTGAGGTATGTTGATTCTCACTGTCTAATTTTTGTAGTAACTTTGAATAGAATCATTTAATTTTCTTCTGGTTGTTCTGTGGATTTGGGATGGTCTATAAGGTTCCTGGTTCAATGAGTGGTGTTCTTTTCTGTTAAGTGCAGCAATGCAGTTTCCTATATGGATGTGTGTGTGTGTGTGTGTGTGTGTGTGTGTGTGTGTGTGTGTGTACGTGAGTGGTGGGAGGGGAGAGGTTACATGTCCTCTGATTTTTGCTTTGGTTCGTTTTTGTCTTCCAGGATCTGAAATTTCCCTCTTTCACTCCCTTCTGCTGTCACCACCCGATTACTGAGAAGCACACCTCCCTTCTTGCGTGCGTTTTAGCTCCTACAGCTTTGTCTTTCGAGGATGCGCCTCCAATTGCCAGCACCATGAGGGCCCGTTCCCGCAGGCAGCTCTCTGATGCGTCCACTCACCTGGTGTTTCCGCACCCGGGGCAGATGCCACCGCCCGAGGTGTTCGGGGGCTGCACAGCCCCCCCAGCTCTCCTCCTCTCCGTCCCGGGATCGTTCTCAGTGGGCTTTTCTTCACCGCGAAGACTCAGAGACCACTTGCCGGGTTTTATTTGTTCTTCTCCTTTTTCATTTGTGGCCGTTTTGAAGTTGACGTCCCCTGTCTCCCCGCTGTACTGAGGAAGTGGCTTTTGGGTGGTTTTGTTGGTTCCTGTTGTTCCCTTTGGGGTGACGGGAGCGCAGGCCTCCGCCCTTCTCGGGGTGGCTTCCATGCGCGTTTCTTTATCGTGAGTGACGCTGAGCCTCTTCTCACCTGCGTCAGAATTTGACTGTATTTTCTCTAACTGTTCATCTCGCTTTACTATTTTATCCTGTTGGCTGGCTGGCCCTTCTCTTTCCGGTTTTTAGAAAGTGTTTGCATATTAGAGAAATTGCCATATGCTTTGCAATTTTGTTTTCCTAGCTCCTCGGTTGTCTGAGACTCTGCAGATGGCGCCTGATGGTGTCGCCTGGTTGCAGGGAGGGGAGGCCACCCCAGCACCCCGGGGGGCAGAGGGCTGAGAACAGGGCGCTCAGGAGGAAGGTCGGCAGGGGCCCGAGGAGCTGGGGCAGAGGCCGTGGGGGAGGAGGGGCAGCAGAGAGGGGCCTCTGCAGGGGCACAGAGGAGGGGAAGGATGTCTGTGTTTCCAGGGGCTCCCAGCAGGGTCTACGGATCTTCAGCTCCAAGAGATGAAAGGAAGGGTGGTGACAAATGGAAATGTGAACGCATAATCTGTGCAGCTTTGCAGAGTGTGGGGCCATTTGCATAAATATTGTTTGCAAAAAGCAATTAGCAGTTCATTTCGATGCAGTGAAGTAGCAATTTGCACTATTTCAGGAACAATTTTCTTTGCCCATTTGCACTATTTCAGGAACAATTTTCTTTGTCCACAAATCCGATGAGTTGCAATTGGCCATCCAGTAGGAAAGCACTAATAGACCAATTCTTAATTTTTAGTTCATATCTTGGTTTCTAGACATATTGAAATTTTTTTTTAAAGGAAGTGCCAAATTAAGGGCAGGAATTCCCCAAACTTGGATCCCCCCCATCCCTCATCCTTCCATCCCCGCTAGATTTCAACATTCCTACTGTTGACTCGCAGCTCTGAGAAATGGCTGGAGTCAGCTGGACCCCTGGGGGAGAGATAGCCCCTCCTGGGGCGTGGGGTAGCCCCGCTAAATCAAACAGGGCACAGAAAGGGTGCAGGGAAGCCGGCTCCCTTCTCACTCCTCTCAGCTTTCCACACCCTGCCCGTGCCTCTCCTTCCCTCCCCGGCCAGCAGCATTCCTTCTTCTGACTGCATCCAAGCTTCGCTCTCCACCTGCACAAACTTGTTTTCCGGCCTCGTAACAATCGGAGCCTATATTTACATGAAGCTTTCTCACCCCGGCAGCGATCTGCCTCCTGGATTCCCGAGTCCGCAGCCTGGGGCACTTGGCTTAGGCCAGCACGGGAGTCAGGAATGTTTCTATGAACATGGAAACAACATCAAATGGACGACTGTCTTCCTACTTTTGGCACCAGAATTTGGAGGAATATGTTGAATTGGGTTTAAAAAATATTTACCTTAAAAAGTCTTAAATAGTTTTATTGAAATGATTCACATACTACACAAGCCACACATTGACGTGTACAATTCAGTGGTTTTTACTAAGTTCACAGATATGTGCACCGCGGGCAATTTTAGAACATTTTCAGCACCTCAAAAGGAAACCCAGAAACAATAATGACAAAAACACCTAATCTCTGCAGTGGCTGCCATCACTTCTGTATTCTTTTGGTCTCAAAGAGGAACCCTGGTGTGGGTGGCGTGATCTCAGTGCACAGGGGTGTGGATCGCCGGTAGCCAAAGTATGTGTCGGGGATCACACCAACTGGATGACAACCAGGTGGAATGAGGCTTTACCAGAAGTTTTCACAGAACGAGCCACCTGTGTCTATGTTTGTTCCAAGAGCTGTGGTGTGCAGGCACGTCTCTCTGTGGTGTTCAATCTGTTTTCGTGGATGTTACACTCAGGGGCTTACGGGCTACAGTTAATTTTGATTAAAAAAAAAAAAAGGAAACCCTTTAGCTATCACGCCCCATCCCCCACTCTCTGCCCCCTCCACTAAACAACCACTAATCTACTTTCTGTCTCTGTAAATTTCCTTATTCTGGACTTTCACACGAATGGGAGTGTCTGATATGTGGACTTCTGCAATTGGCTTCTTTCACTTAACCTGATGATTTCAAGGGTCACCCAGGTTGTACTGTGTATTAGCACCTCATTTCTTCTTGTGGCCAAATAATAAGACGTTGTATGGATGCACCACATTTCGTTTATCAGTTTGTTTGTTGATGGACATTTGGGTTGTTTTCACCTTTTGGCAATTGTGAATAATGCTGCTATAAACATCCATGTGCAAGTTTTTGTCTGGATGTGTTTTCTTTTTTCTTGAATATATGTCTAGGAGTGGAAATGTGAACTGTTGCTTTGACATGGCAAATCTGTGATGCTGACAGGACATTCAAGCTTGGAGTTAGAAGGTTCCTTCAGAGACAATCTTTGTGTCTTACCCCAAATGCCTGCCATGGTGCTGTGACTTTTTATGGGGTCCTGGTTTTGACTCCATTAGACAGATTGCACTCAGTAACTGCTCTACATACCCAGGGATGTCTTGCCTCACTCTTACAGCCCATGCCGAGTGTCCTTCACTTACTCCAATCTTGAGTTTAAATCCCCTCATTCCCTCAGTCTGAGCTCTTTTTTCTCCACATTATTGCTAACAGGGAAGGCCTGGAATCAGAGTCCTTACTTAATAATTCCATCCATCCATCCATCCTGGTCCACACAGGCATCTATCTATCTATCTCTATCCACCCATCCACATGTCCATTGACCATTCCATCCACCCATCCACCCACCCACCCATCCATTCATCTATCGACCCATCCATCCATCCACCCATGCATCTATCTATCCATCTCAGTCCATGAAGGCTTGTATCTATTTCACCACCCATCTATCCAGTCACCATTCCGTCTACCCAAATGGTCTCCTAAGAACCCAAAAATGACAAAAGTGAGGACATCCCTGGAGAGCTGGGCTGGGAGAACCACACTGAGTGGGTTAGAGCAGAGTTGCCCCAGGCGCATAGTTTTCAGAGGATTTTCCCTGAAGTTGTTAATGGACCTGGAGAAAGAATGTGACTTCTTTCTCAGGATGGTTATCTGGGCTCATATGGAACCTTCCTTTTCCCAATCGTTGGAAAATATAAATGAGATATATTAGAGACTTTGAGGAATCCCTGAAAGAAAGTAAGAATCAAATCCACATGCATAAATATAACTGCTGGTGCTAAGAAACGATACCACCCGTATCAACATGATTTGAAGGCTCCAGGAAACTTTTACCCAAGAAAATAAGTCGGCCAATAAATAACATAAATCTGCGCTTCAGGAAATTCTTGCAAATCAGTTTGTCTGGGACAACAATTTGGTCATCCAAGCACACAGCTTTCCTATCAAGACAGTAAATTGCCCACCTGAACAAAGAACTTACATATCAGAAAAGAGTTTATCTACTAAGGTTCACTTTAAGATCCTTGACCCCTCACTGTGTCTTCCAATTTAAATCATTATGTCATGAGATTTGCTCAGTTCCAAACAGGTCCTTGCACCGAACAACCCACTCTAAACCACTTGCTCTCAAACTCCAAACCCTGTAGGCGTTTTCCCTCCACCTCCGCTTCTGGGACACCGCTGAGACTCTCTCGAGGTGACGTACTTGCTGCAGAAAGTTTAGTTACCTCAGCTTTGCATCATCAACTGGGCTTTCACTGGGCTTTCAAGGGGGTCGGCAGCTAAGGAATCAGAAGGGATTTGCTGCAAAGACGGAAATGACAACCCAGGATGCTTGCGAAGGGCAAGGTTGTGCAGGGGGAGGGCCGTGAGTGTGTTTGCTCTGGGGGGCCGGGAGGATATCCGAGGCCCCTGGCAGGTTGTCCCGTTGGGATCCTGCAGGGGAAGCCGCTGGGGTGCCACCTGCACACAGCCCTCCTCCCCACCTCGGGCCGGGCTGCACTGAGGAAGGACCTACCCCAGGCAGCGAGGATGACCACGGGGCCTTCCTCCTAGCGTCCGAGTGTCCAGCGTCCAGGGTGAGGGAGGCCTGTGGCGCACCCCTGCCCAGGGCATCCCACACTCCACGACCCCCGCAGGCGTGGCACCTGCTCCTGTGCCTATTGGAGACAGAGCAGCTGAAGCACCTTCCCCGGGAGGGGTCTCGCAGGCAGGTGGAGCAGAGGATCCACCGGGAAAGCTCCGCTGCAACACGGAGCAGTCGGGCATCAGCCGGCTTCCGAGGAAAGCCCACACGCGCGAGAGACACGCAACTCAGGGAGGAGGAGGAGCCGCTCGACAGAGCCGTGTAGAGCGGGGTCTGCAGCCAGCGTGACCCGTCTCCCCGGAGAGAAATGAGACGGTTCAGAGAATTAACGAGAGGTCTTGGAATCGTAAAAATCTTTAAAAACAAGCCCCAAAACGTCTCCACAGATGGGCTGAGTGGGCGTTTCATGAGCTGGGACAGCACTGAGGGATTCCACCAGTGCAAAGGGACAACGGGCGGGAGGCGGGAAAGACGAGTGAGATGTGGAGGATGTTTCTAGAAGTCCCAACATCCACCCAGGAGGATTCTGGGAGGAAAGAACGAGGAGAAGGCAGGGGAGGCAAAGCCAACACAGTTTCTGATGGACTTTTCCAGAGCTAACTGCGGACACAGGCTTCACCGAAGGAGCCCACTAAGCACCAGGCAGGGTCAATACACACAAACCAGCAACAAGCCAGAGTCACTCCTTGGCACATCGAACTGCAGCTTGGAACCTCAGCGATGTGGAGAAAATCCTAAAGCCTCCCAAAGAGGGCAGAGTCCAGGCTGTCCAAAAGGCACAGGTCAGACTGAGGTCGCTCGTCTCCCGGACGATGCTGGACCCAAGAAGCCAAGGCACAAAGTCGCCCAGGTCAGCTGAGACCACCGACGGCCCGCTGTGCGTGTGACTAGAGCACAGAGACGCTTGTCTCCCACAGTCCCCGGTGCTCGGAGCTGCTCTCCGTGGACCTCCCGCAGCCCGGCTCCCCCTCCAGCCGGGTGCCCCCCACGGGCTCTCCCCCTGCCCAGCGTCCGCTGCTCGTGGAGGGCTCTGCTGGCCCCTGCCACCTCACTCCCCTTCAACCAAGATGTGGCAGCAGTGGTGGGAGGTGACTGGCGACGCACCTCTTTCCAGAGTCGCCTGTTTATAGTCTTCCTACGTTTAAAAAGCTCTCAGGTGCACTCGGCCCCTTACTGTGCAGTTTCGACTCCCCCCAACCACCCTGTGCCATCCAGTTTTTCCGGATCCTTCTAGATCCTGGTCAGATCAGCTGTCCCCTCCTTCTTCCCGCACCCTGTCACCAGCCCCCGTGGTGCCTACACCTGTGATGTACTCACTTCGCATCTGTCTCCCGTCACTCAGGCTTGGGGCTCCTGGAGGGCAGGACCCCGCGCGCCCGGGGCTGGGATAGAGCAGGCCACAGCGGGAGGGCACTGCGGGGTCCCCAGGCTGGAGGCGGCCCTCCCGGCCTGGCTGGAGCAGCTGGACTGGCAGCAGGCACCCCTCGCCCGCCTGGGGCAGCTGCTCTGTGGCTGGAGATGGAGCGAATTGCAGAGCAGCACGGGGCGGAGACGGTGCCCGGCGGGTCACATCTGGAACCAGCGGCTCCCGACCGACCGTGGCTGCCAGTTCCTCAGTGCTGCTTTGGGATTTGGGCTGATGGATCCCCCCCTCCCAGTGCCAGAGCCTTGCAGCCTGCCACTTGCTTCCAAGAGGGGCCTGGAAGGTTCTAGGGCTGGGGGTCCAGGCCCACCCTGCGAGACCTCCTGGGCCCTCTTGGGGCTCAGTTCCCCGTGGGTACTTCAGGGCGGCCGCAGCAGGAATCCGACCTCCTGACCCTCGGGGTCCTCCATGCACGCTGGGGGGGAAGCAAGCGGCCTGCGTGGGGGCAGCGGGGCTGGCTCTGTTCCCAGGCAAACTGCAAGACTGCGGGCAGTTACCTGACCTCTGCCAGCCTCGGTTTCCCCTCTGTGAGCCTTGGTTTCCCCTCTGTGAGCCTCGGTTTCCCCCTCTGTGAGCCTCTGTGTCTCCCTCTGCCAGCCTCAGTTTCCCCTCTGTGAGCCTCGGTTTCCCATCTGCCAGCCTCAGTTTCCCCCATGCAACCTCTGTAGTGCCCTTGGAGGTGGGCGTTGTCGTGTTCACTCACGCACAGGGTGGCCCATGACTCCTGGGGTGTCGGGAAAGCTCCCCGCAGGCGGCGGGTGCTGAGGTGGGAGGGGCCAAGGCCGTGAGGGGCATCCCCAGCGTGTGTGGCCACTGACCATCTGGTGGCCGCAGAGGACCCGGGAAAGTCTCCGGGGGCGCAGTGGAGGCGGGCAGGCTCGGGATCCCATGCAGACTTTGTCCCGACGGGGGATTTCGGAGCAGGGGCACGGCGGGATTCCGTTCAGGGGGCCATAGTCAGGTTTGGGGCGGGGACAGCCTCTCCCGGGCCAGGCCGGGAGCAGAAGGGACAGGCCCTGCCCTCCCGTAAGCGGGAAAGTACTGGGCGCACACAGGAGGCCGGGGAGCCCCCCAGGGCCCGGCTGGAGCCAAGTCGGGAAGAGGCAGGAGGGTGCCAGCCTCTGGGACGGGGCTGGGGGCTTCACCCCTGAGGCTCCACAGGGATCATCTGCTTCCATCTGCCTGTCAGCGTCTGGGGAGACTCACCCCAAATGTTGGTCCTCGTGCACCCTGCCTTGGAACACCCCCCCTACCCCGGGCATGGGGGCTCTGCGGCTCGGGGAGGCTTTTCCAGGCTGCACCCCCACCTCTTCCATCCACTTGGCTCAAGGCCCTCCCCCATTTGGGGGGCTGCGCTCGGCCCCTCCCCCAGCCCCAGGAGGGAGGGGACAATGTTGGTGCCAATGCCTGGCTGGGTCATCGGATGAGGCCCTGCCGGTGGGTCCCTTCCTTTTAACCGGGTCCTCCTTTTGGCACATCTCTGCACCGTGGCCTGGAAGCAGGCCAGGGAGACGGCCCTCCTTAATTCCAGATTTTTCTTTCATGTCCCAGCAGCATTGCCTGATACTAACCTGTGTCTGGGAAAAGCCAGCCTGCCCTTGCCCTGACACGCAGCCTCAGCAGGTTGGAGGGGGCGTCCCTGTGCCCCCACGAGTGCATCCGGGCAAATACCCACAGTTTCCGTTTATAAAACAGGACAATTCCACACACATGACTTAGCAACTTGCTCTGAGAATTTACCTCCCTGAGGGTAAACCTTCAAACAGTGCACACGGATCCAACGCCTTTTGTGCAGTTGCTGTGATTTCCCGCCAGAAGGAGGTACCAGGATTTATTCCACCTTTCCCTGGTTTATAAATATTCTGGTTTCCGTTCTGGGTGGGTATAAACAGTTGTGATTAAATTTTCACGTGCAAACGTCCTAATGAAAAAGAAGCTTTTGTTGAACCACAGCCTCTCGGAAGGGGCAGAGCTGGGCCAGAGGATCTGCACGGATCTTATGTTCCATCAAGCGCTGCCGCTTTGCTCTCCGGGAACACGACGACGGTGCCGTCTCCCCCAGCAGCGCGCGGGAGTCACCCAGCTTCGGCCGGCCGGGAGTGGACGTTACCTGTCTTCCTAAGTTTTGCTATTTTTGTTTTGATTTGCATTCTTCTCACTACTAGAGAGAGTGAGCCTCTTTTTATATTCTTGTTTGCGTTTCCACTTCTGTGAATGATCTGTTTTTAACTTTTGCCTTTTGTTTTCCTTATGAATTTGAGGGAGTTATTCATACATCTGGGGAATTACACCATGTTTGTTTACATGGGTTGCAAATACTTTCTCTTAATCTGTTGTTTTCCTTTGACTTTGATAACATGTTTTGCTTAACATAGAGTATTTTTTAAACAGTTTTTATTGTGAAATATGTATACAGAAAACTGATAACTTTCAAAGTACGATTTAATGAGTATAGAGCAAATTTCAAAGAATGTTATGGGTTACTCACAGTTCGAAAGTTACCACCTTTCTGTATGTATGTTATACCTCTCAATAAGGAAATAACTGAAATAGTGGAACTGTAGCCCCTGCAGTGGGCTTTAATTTTTCAGTGGGTTACTCTTTCTGACTTTTCTTTTATAGTTACTGAATTTCCTGTATTGCTAGGAAGTGTTGCCCTCTACTAAGATTATGCAAATATGTTCTTAAATTTTATTCTATTGTGGGTTTTTTCTTTTTTTTTTTGCATTTTGGTTTTAAATGTACTGAGGTAGGAAGGTGGGGGAGTCTCCAGGAACCAGTCCCGTCACCACAACTGGCAGGAAGTGGCAGGTCCAACTATCCTGACACTCTGGCGTCTGCGGGAACACGGCGCAGCACCCAGGCGGAAGCTGGAGGTTGAGGCTGGTAAACTGCAGTGAACATCGGTGATCTCCACCCTCTGGCAGCGTCTGCCACCCCACCCCGCCCTCATGGCAGGTGCAGGGGGACGGCAGCCCGGGTGCCAGGGTGGGCTGTGGGGACCTGGTCCTCCAGTAGCTGCGGGTGTGGGGTCTGCCTGCTGATCACTGCTTTTTTTCCTTATAAATACCATTATGCTTATGAAGAGTACAAAATCGAATTCCATGTGCAAGGTAAAGAAACAGAATTCTAAAATGACACCTAACATTGCTGAAATAATAAAAATAAATGTTCCTCTTTTGGAGAAATTAAGCATTTAAGCATGGTTTACATGTGCAACAGGAAACTACAGAGAAACCTTGGGGTGCACATTCAGCATCCGCTGTTGCTTTAGTGGAGACTAGCTCTCCCGCGGAGCCCTGGCTTCACTTTGGTATTTAAGGCGTTGTGGCTGCAGTAGTGAGAAGCCTTCTGGTTTGTTTCTGGTGTTTGTCCTGGCATCGTGACACGGTAACCCCAGGCACGAGCTCCAGTAACAGAGCAGCAGCTGTTTTAGCCGGGCAGGGCAGCTGTGACCATCACCACAGAGCAGTCGGCTTAGTAGGAATTCATGCTCGTGGTTCTGGGGGCTGGAAGTCCGTAGTTGCAGTGTCGCAGGCTCAGGCTTTCTCCGAAGTCTGCACGTCCTGGCGGTGGCCACTGGCCATCCGTGGTCAGCCTCTGCCTCCGTCTCTGGCAGCTCATCCTTCTGGGCCCACACTTCCTCACTTACATGGACCCTGGTCCTACTGGACGACGGTCCCTGATTCACTGGGCCTCACCCTAACTCTTAACACCCTCAGAGGTCCACAGGACCAGGCCAGGCTGGAGCAGGATGTGCAGGACGTGATTCACTGCAGAACAGTCGCAGTCACAGCTGACAGGCCGTGCCACACTTACTCTGAGTGGCACAGGTGTGATTCTAAGCCCTTCCCACACATCAACTCACTCAGGCCTCCGACAACCCCATGTCGCCGCTTTGCAATTGAGGAAATTGAGCAGATGTTCAGGTTCTGTGTCAAAATCAGTAGGTCTCAACTTAATTGTGCACAAACATCTTCTGAGGACCTGGTTCAAAAAAACCACAAATTCTCTGACCACCCTCAAGCCCGTTTTAATTCAGTAAAGTTGGTTTGGGGTAGGGGACCAAAACCCGACGGTGCTTCCAGCTCTGCTGGCCGTTCTTAAGTGATCCGAGGACCCAGCTTTGAGAACACTGTGCCGTGAACTGTTTAAGGACATTACCATTGACCTTCACCTCCTCTATGGCGACGTTTGGGCCACTGAATTCATCTATCGTGTTTCCGACATTCCATTTCCTCTAATTTCAGAGTAGGAATATTTATTTGGATTTCAGAGCCTGATTCTTTATACTACTCATGCTAAATTTAACCGTAACAAACTTATTGAAGTGTTTACACCCTAGTTATGTCAGTTTAAATCAAGCCATAACGCTCTTTGATTAACTTCAGTTTTCTCTTCACAATGAATCTGCACGGGCTGGTGAACATACACTCTGACTTTAATGATCACTGCTTTGACGAGTTACTCCAAATGGCTGGGGGCCAGAAAAGGGGTCCTTCTCTTCTCTCCACTCCCTGTTTAGGAGCAAAAATTGTTGGAAAAAGACATAGGTTGGCAGCTCCAGTCCTCAAAACAACAACCACCACCACCACAACAAAAAACCCGGCAATCCCAGAGGAGGGGGGTAACTAGATTTCCAGAGTCTTAACAACAGAATGCTTAGAATGTCCCGTTCCCAACAAAAAATAATAAACACACTAAGGAACAGGGAAGTGTGGCGTTTTCAGAGGAAAAGAGAATTTGCCAGACACCACCCTGAGGAAGCTCATACATTGGAACTATTATTCAAAGACTTTGAATCAATGGTCTTAAAAATGTTCAATGAACTAAAGGAATCCATAAGCAAAGAACTAAAGGAAATTAGGTAAACATTGCCTGAACAGAATAAAGAGATGGAAATTATAAAGGGAACCAAATGAAAATTTTGGAGCTGCAAAGTACAGCAATTAAAGTGAAAAGCTCATGAGATAAATTCAACAGCAGCTTTGAACAGGCAGAAGAAAGGACCGATGAGCTTGAAGACAAGACGATTGAAATTATCCAATATGAGAATAAAGAAAAAGTACTGAAGGAAAATTATCAGAGCCTGAGGGAACTGTGGGACCCCACAGAGCACACCAACATATGCATCATTGGAGCCCCACAAAGACAAGAGAGAGAGTTGTAGAAAGAGTATATGAAGAAATAATGGCAGCAAACTTCCCAAATCTGATGAAAGACATGAATGTACACATCCAGGAATCACAACAAACTCCAAGCTGGAGAGTCTCCAAGAGATCTGCACCAAGACGCATTATAGCAAAATTGCCAAAATCCAAAGACAAGGAGGATTTTGAGCAACAAGAGGAAAGCGACTTGTTACATTCAAAGGACAACAGCGAATTTCTCATCAGAAGCCATGGAGGCCAGGAGAGAGCGGGATGGCATATTTAAAGTCCTTAAAGAAAAAACTGTCAACCAAGAATTCTATACCCAACAAAATTATCTTTTCAAAAATGAAGAGGAAATTAAGACATTAACAGAGAATTTAATACCAGATGAATTTCCCTACAAAAAATGCTAAAAGGGTTCCTTCAGGCTAAATTACAAGGACACTGGACAGTAACCTGAAGCCATAAGAGAAATAAAGAACACTGGTAAAGGTAAGTATGTAGGTAAAGATAATATCCTGTATTGTTGAACTTTTGGATTGCAACTGTTTTTACCCCCATAGGACTTCACAGGCAAATGTGTAAAATAGCACTTTAAATCTGTGTTAATGGGCATATAATGTATAAATATGTAATCTGAGACAATTACAAAAAAGGGGGAAGGACAGAGATATATAGGAGTACAGAGTTTGTAAACTACTGAAACTAGGTTGGGACCAGTTGAACTAGGTTGTAATTAGTTTAAGACCAAACATCTGTTAAGGATTTAGTATCCAGAATATAAAGAACTCCTACAACTCAACCACAAAAAAATACAATTAAAAAATGGGTCAAGGATAGGAACATACTGGAAGCAATGTAGTTATTTTAGGTTATTTGTTTTTTCTTATTCCTTTGTTTTTGTTTTGTTTGAAATGCTTTTTTGTTGTTTTTTCAATTTTTTGATAAAGTTTAAAAAAACAATGAATGAGTGTGAAAGAAAGTAAATGAACAATGTGGGGAGGAGGGGAATGGAATGTTCTGGGTGTTCTTTTTTTTCTGATTTTTATTTTATTTTTTGGATTGGTGAAAATGTTCAGGGATTGATTATGGTGATCAATACACACTATAAACAACTGATTGTACACTTTGAAGGATTGTATGTTATGTAAACGTATCTCAACAAAAATGCAATAAAAAATGGGCCAAGGATTTGAATAGATATTTCTCCAAAGATGGTATTTAAATGGCCGACAAGTACATGAAAACATGCTCAACATCGTTAGTGTTAAAGGAATGTAAATTAAAACTACAATGAGATACCACCTCACACCCACTAGGATGGCTATTATTAAAAAAAAAACTGGAAACGTCAAATGTTGGTGAGGATGCAGAGAAATGGGAACTCTGGTACACCGTTGGTGGGAAAGTAAAATGTTGTAGCTGCTGTGGGAAGCAGTTTGGCAGTTCCTTAGAAAGTTAAACACAGAATTTCTGTATGATCTGCCAATTCCACTCCTAGGTATAAACCCTTACATAATTGAAAGCAGGAACTCAGAGTTTGTACCCCAGTGTCCATCGCAGCATTATTCCCCAAAGCCATAAGGTGAAAACAACCCATCAGCAGGCGAATGGATAAACAAAGTGTGGTCCATCCACGTAATTGAATATTCAGGCCTAAAAAGGAGGGAGGTGCTGGCACCTGCTACCATGTGGGTGAACCTTGAAGACATCATGTGTGAAATGAGGCAGACAGAAGAGGACAAATATTGTATGGTTTTTCTTACATAAAATACTTAGAATATGCAAATTCATGGAGACTGAAAACAGAATAGTGGTCTCCAGAGGTGGGAGGGGGACGAATGGGGAGTTACTGGTAACTGAGTATGACTTCTGGTTTGGGATGATGAAAATAGCCTGGTAGTGGAGAGTGGTGAAAGTTGCACAGTATTGCCACTGTACTTACTGTCAGAGAATTGCCCACTTAAAATGATTAAAATGATTTTTAGGTCATGTATATTTTACCACAATTAGAAATAAACTAGTTATTTTAAAACCCATATTGAGTTAATCTTGGTGTGGGGTGTGAAGTAAGGGTGAAGTGTGCTTTTTCTCCGGTGGTTGGTTGGCTCTGCCAGCACCTTTGGGAAGTGACACTTCTCTCCCCCGGAGTGGGAAGGCCACGTTTTTCCCGTTTTAGGTTCCCATTTACACTTGATCCATTTCTGGTCCTGCTTCCCGTTTCACTGTTCATTCCTGTGCACCTGAGAGAGTGAACACACGGCCAGACGTGGCTGCTCTGACACACGCCGTCTGCAGCCATGGGCCCCGAAGCTCGGGTGTTGGTCAAAGCCCATCAGCTTCCCTGTGTTTTTGCTCCCACTTCCAGCCGGGAACAACCAGAGAGAGCCGATGTTCTCCCAGCCCAGTCACCCGGCTGTCCGCCTGGAGTTCACCCGCCTCCAGCCTGTGCCGTTGCCTCCAACCAGGGCCTTCCGGAGCCTCCACATTTCCCACCCACCCCAGAGCCTCTGCAGATGAGGGTGGTGGGGCCCGGCTCCCTCCCTAGCAAGCTCTGCTTCAGCTCACGTGGGCGTCTTCGTTTATTTTCACTCACCTGCTTACATCTATTCCCCTATTTGCCTCCTGGGTCAGCCTGGTTTTATGGTCAAATTGAGCATTTTGCAAAAAGTTCTGGCAATCATTGCGTATTTTCCTTCATAACGCAGCTTTGACATTACTTTATCTAGTTACTGAACACAGGAGTTTTGTTGGAACACAGTCTGTGCACTGCCTCGGGGAGGACGGGCATTCCAGGGCTCGTTAGATGGCTCACGCAGAAACTTGGGGTTCCTGTTTATTCATCTCGTTTTACATCCTTCAGTGGAGTTTAGTTTCCCTTCTTCTAGACCCTGCACCCCGTCTTCTGTAGTTTACGGATCTTGCAGCCAGTGTGGATGGGGTTCCACTGCCAGCTGGGTGCTGGGGTGCTCTGCAAGGCCCCCCATCTACGACCAAGGCGTTCACTCCCCAGCTGCTCCCTCTGCAAACTCGGGGGCAACCCAGGAGCTGTCTCCCCCGAGGTCACCCCTCCCTGGGGGAGGCAGGCCCCCCAGCGACCGTCCACTCCCAGTCCCTGCTCCCAGTTTGGGTCAATGCAGAAGGGAGGCGGGGGACAGGCTGAGCCCCCCGCTGCCCCTGCCTCTCCGAGCGCCCCGCCCCCGCCCCACCCTGCCGCTCTCGGCCCAGGACCCTCGGTGCCCAGGCCCCTCTCGGGCGTCGGGGGCCGCGGCTTCCCCAGCTCACGGGCCTGTGGCTGTGCTGCTCTGTGTCTGCTCTGTCCTTACGTGGCCTCTTCCCTATGGGTCCGTGTGTCTGTCCTTGCATGGCCTTCTCTACATGTCCATGTGTCTGTTCTCGTGTGGTCTCTTCCCTTCATGTCCGTGTGTCCGTCCTTGTGTGACCTGTTCCCTGCATGTCTGTGTGTCTGTTCTCCCATGCCCTCTTTCCTACATGTCCGTGTGTCTGTCCTCTCCTTATAGGTACACTAGTGCTTGAATTTAGGGCCCAACTTAATCCAGAAAGACCTCATCTGAACTTAACTAATTACATCTGCAAAAACCTGATTTCCAAACCAGATCCTATTCTGAGGTTCCAGGTGGACATGAATTTTCAGGGGGGGGGGCACTGTTCACCCCACTCTAAGGCCAGGTACTAAAGGGGGTTCTGGCCTAGGTCCAGCGCACAGTGGGGCCCCCCAGTGATCACTTATTGTACCCTCAAAGGCATAGTTGGAATGGACCTGTTCTGAGGTTGGAAGACCCCACCTTGGTTCCTTGCCCGGGCGTGAGAGCCATCGTGGGTGAGAGACAAGTGGGAGGCTCTGAAACTGCCCCTCACCCATCAAGAGGGGAAACCAAGGACCGGGGCTGCTGCCGCCGCAGTGTCCCCATCACAGCCCCCTTCGATGCCCCTGTCTGGCCCCTTCATAAACTGCCTGGGTCCTGGAGGGTGCAGTGGCCTCAACCAAACGGAACCCGGACTTGCAGCCCTTCTGTGGGATGTGGTGTCTTTGCCAGCACGGGCCTAGGACGTGCAGCCCTTGATCTGGTGAGAACATTCTCTTCCCCTCATGAGCACCGTTTGCCTTCACATGGGAGGGACACAGGCTGTGTCACGGTCCTCCCCCGTCACAAGGAACTGCCCTGTGTGTCATATGGCCACGCTGGCTGCCAAGGCACCTGCATCGTGTTGATCCAACTGAACCAGCAAGAAGCAGCAAGTGCATTGGCTCCAGAGTGTGGGAGAGAAACCCAAAGGAGGCTCGGGGACCTGCCACTGCAGTGCCCTTTTAGGGTTTCGGTGGTTGACGGCATGCTGGGTCATCCTCTGCAAAGTGCAAAGTAGGGAGCAAGTGATCGCATCCGCCCCTCCAACAAGGAAGACGTACAGTCTGCGGAAGCCTCTGTACTTGAAGGTGGCATACTCGACATCTGGGAGTCCTGCTCCCACGCATCCACTGTGTGATGTGGGAGCCGCCAGCCCCGATGGGGGTTCAGCACCGGAAAAGGCCCTGCTGAAGCAGCTCTTCAGCTCAGGCCCAAACAGGCAGAGCTTATGCATGTGGTGTCAGATGCTACGAGGACTTTACAGCAAGTCCAAACAGGATGATCACTGCCTAGACTCCTGGGTTCTGGGACAAGGTCATGCCACCTGCAGAAAAGAAATGAATTGCATTTCTGCAACAGCTCCTGGCTTGCTACTGGGCCCTGGTAGAGACAGATGTAAATGTGGGACACCAGTGGACCACACAGCCAGAACCGACTGACGTGAGCTGGATTGTGTGGGGCCCACTGACACGAGGTCACCCACCTAGCAGCAATCTGTCAGGAGATGGAAGGCTACGTTGGGATGGACAATGTCAGGGCCAAAGCCACGAGCAAACTGCAAGAGCAGGATTCTGCTGATCTCTACCTGGGAAAACCCACGGGAGGAAGGGCCAGGGATAATCCGTAGCCCGCACCCCTGCTTCTGGCCATGGAAGATGGAGGCGAGAGGGTATACTCCCAATGGGCAGAGCTTTAGTGGAGCTATTTCCAGACAGAGCAAACTTACCACCCGAAGCACGTGGCTCGCAGCCCTCAGGGTGGACTGTCGTGGACACCGTGGTGCACTGCTCACAGAGGCACTCACTGTCCCAGCTGCTGGACCTGCTGGTCGCCGACAGGTCACAGTGATGATGGGCAGGAATTGCTTTCTGCCAAACCCAGGGTAATGCATCCTCCCCAGGCCACATCCAATGACTGGACAACGTGAGGGCAGCAAGAGCCGGCCTCCTTTACCCCATCTGGGGCCTCCACAAGGACCATCTGACTGTCAGAGCTTCTGGAGGCTTCTGTGGCAACTGCATCACAGTTCAGCTCCTCCCTCTGGCCAGCTCTGCGTCTTTGCTCCTCCACCTGTGTTGCCGTGTGCAAGTCTCAGAGTCTGGAGTCTGTTTCTCAGGGAATCTGACCCAAGGCACTAATTAGAGAAAGGCTGTTGGATCTGGTATGTTTGTTTCATATACACCTGTGCTGGTTTGTATACGTTATGTCCCCCAGAAAAAGCCATATTCTTCCATGCAATTTTGTGTGGGCAGACATATTAGTGTTGATTAGATTGTAATTCTCTGAGTGTTTCCATGGAGATGCGCCCCACCCAACTGTGGGTGATGACTCTGATTGGATAATTTCCATGGAGGTGTTGACCCGCCCATTCAGGGTAGGTCTAAATTAAGTCACTGGAGCCATATAAATGAGCTGACAAACAGAAGGAACTCAGTGCAGCTGAGAGTGACATTTTGAAGGGGAGCTACAGCCAAGAGGGACACTTTGAAGAAGCTGAGGGAGTAGCTGCAGATGAGAGACAGTTTGAAGACAGCCGTTGAAAGCAGACTCTTGCTCCGGAGAAGCTGAGAGAGGACAAATGCCCCAAGAGCAACTGAGAGTGATGTTTTTAAGGAACTGCAGCCTAGAGAGGAACGTCCTGGGAGAAAGCCATTTTGAAACCAGAACTTTGGAGCAGACGCCAGCCACGTGCCTTTCCAGCTAACAGAGGTTTTCCAGACACCATTGGCCATCCTCCAGTGAAGGTACCCGATTGTTGATGTGTTACCTTGGACACTTTATGGCCTTAAGACTGTAACTGTGTAACCAAATAAACCCCCTTTATAAAAGCCAATCCATTTCTGGTATTTTGCAATCTGGCAGTATTAGCAAACCGTAATAATACCCATCTTACGAGGTTCACTTGTAAATTCTAATATTATTTTAGGAGAATACCTTGATTTTCTGGGTACATTATCATAATATCTTGTAATAAAGATATGGTCTCTGCTTTTGTATTTATACTACTATTTCCCTTTCTTGTCTAGTTTCATTAACTGGAATTCCCAAATAAATGGTCAACAATAGTGGTGATAATGGGCATTTCTGTCATGTTCCTGGTTTTAATAAAAGCAGATTTGGGGGGTTGTTTTAAGATTTTTTTTTCCATACTTAAGTAGTTTTCTTCTTATTTTAGGTAGAGTTTTTTTTTTTTTTTTTTTTTTTTAAACTAGGAATGGCTATTCAATTGTAGGAGATGCCTTTCAGGCATCTCTTGAAACAAAATATGAGTCATCTCCTTATTTGTTGATGTAATAAATTTTTGATGGATTTCCTCATGCTAAGCTCTTCATGCATTGGTAGGATAAATCCTACTTATTCATATTTTCTTATTTTATTAACACTTTAGGTTGTGATCAATTTCCCAGTATTTTATTTGATTTTTTTAAGTGAAATTTCCTACTACTTTCTTTTCTGCATTATTTTAATAAGATTTTGACATCAATGTAATGCTGGCTTTTCAAAGTAAAATTTGGAGCTTTCTATATTTTCCATAGAGTACAACTATTCCAGTGACAAAGGAATTTGCCGATTTTTGTAGGTTGACTCGAACTCATTGTACAAAGTACCAAAGTCTTGTGCCTTTTAAACTGGTAGCTATAAAATGTATCCTATAGTTTCCCCACTGTGTCATTTCCCTCTCAACTGTCATGGTCACCTTTGTTTGGGCCAAACCCCCAAAGCATAACACCCAGAAGTGTTCAAATTAGTCAAACCACTGGAGGATGGCGGCTTGAGTTTCCATCCTGCCCGAGCCTGGGTGGGGCTCAGTATCCTGAGCTGCCGTGGAGAAGGGTCACTGTGTGGAGACCCCATGACTGGTCCCCAACACACACTTTAAAATGGTTGTAAAGTGAGCGTGCAATTCACAGAAGAGAGATTGCAAATGGTGACAAGCATAAGAAGAGATGCTGAACCCCCTAAAGATAAGGGGAATCCAAATTTAGACATCAATTAGATATTTTTTTCACACGTAAGACTGATGACATTTTACAAACAACTGATATTACAGTTTTGGAGAGAGCATTTGCACACTCTCTCATACAATATAGATGTAAGGGTAAATTTGCACAGTTTTAGAGATCAGTTTGGCAATTTCTGTCAAAACTTGACGTGTGCATAACCCCATGATTTGGGAATTCATCTTCTAAGAATTTCTCTTCGGGGAAAGACCTGCACAAGAGCACAGGCATCTATATACAGGGATATTCACACCAGAGGATCTGAAATAGCAAAACTGGAGACATTAGGCATCCATCCGAGGAGGAAGAGCTATGCAAATGGTGGAGTCATCATATTGAGGGGTGTTGTGTGGTTATGAAAAAGAATAAACTAGATCTGCATGTGCAAGCAAGGAATATTGTCCGTGACTTATTAGTGAACAGAGGGATCAATCTGCATAGTTTGGCCTGTTTTGCAAATTTATGTGTGTGTGTTTATGTGTTCAGCAAAATAATTGAAAGAGTAGATGGCAGAGCTCGTGAAAGTGGTTGTGTGATGGGGAGGGAGAGGAGGAAGAAACTTTATCTTTTTATTTTATACCTGTCTTTGCTTCAATTAAAAAATGAGCGTACATTACTTAGACAATGAAAAACAAAGATAATTAGTGCTTGCAACAAAGTGCTGATGTAATTTTAAGTTACTTTTTTTTAGAAAGAAAGATACTAAGATGACTTCAAACTGGGAATTGGACTGAACACGACTCAGTCTTAAAGGAAACTAGAAAAGGCATTAATTCTGTTAATTAGCTCATCAGTGGATTCCATCCAGGCACAGGCTTCTTGACGTGCTGCTCAGGGCTTCCATCGTCTGTCTAACAAATTTCAACTCTGGGGCCCTGCTCCTGTCTGGCCGCCTAAGGCAAGTCCCCGCCGAAGCTCAAACAGCCCCCGGCCCACTCCCTTCCTCTGCACTCTCCTCATCCAGGAGAGCCCAGCCCCTCCGCGCTCAGACCCCTGACCCCGGGACCCTGGGAAGGGAATCATTGCAGCCCGGCTTGCGGACCTCACCTCCACCCCTCGCTGACCGGCACGCCTTCCTGCTGAGCCCCTCTCTCCCCTACCCCGTTCCCTTCTCTAAGCCGACCTCGCCGCGTTCCCCGCCCTCCCCGGCCTCGCTCCGGCCGCCTCGCCCTCGGCGCCTGCAGCTCTCAGCGGGGGCCGCCCCACCCGCCCAGCCCGCGGCGCCGGGAGCTGTCCGGGGTGCTGACCGCAGCGCGCCCGCCCTCCGGCCGCTGCGCACGCGTCTCCCGGCGGGGCGCGGCTCCGGGACCCGCCGGCGCGTCACTGCGCAGTCTCCCGCGGCCCCGGCCCGGCCTGCGCCCCGCGCCCCGCGCCCCGGCCCCGCTGCCCGGCCCCCCGCCCCCGGCCCCCGGCCCCCGGCCCGGCCATGGCGGTCAGCAACTTCCTCCTGGCGCAGTGCGCCTGCTACTGCCTGGCCTTCCTGCTCAGCTGCGCGGTGGTGGTGCCGCTGTCCGAGAACGGCCACGACTTCCGCGGCCGCTGCCTGCTCTTCGCCGAGGGCATGTGGCTGAGCGCCAACCTGACGGTGCCCGAGCGCCAGCGCTTCGCGGTGCAGGAGTGGGGCCCGCCGGCCGCCTGCCGCTTCAGCCTGCTCGCCGGCCTGCTCTCGCTGCTGCTCGCCGCCGCGCACGCCTGGCGCGCGCTCTTCCTCCTGTGCAAGGGACACGAGGAGTAAGTGGGGCCCCCGGCCGCGCTCCCCGGGCACGGCGCCCCCAGGCCCCCTCCGCAGGCTGGGCGCGAATCCCCGGCCTCCCGGCCTCCCCAAGCCCGCCGCTGGCAGCCCTCGGCCCTTACCAGGCGCACCGGCCTTTGTCCCCGCCGCCCGCGGCGCGCATGGCCTCCCGCTGCCCGGCGGCAGAGGTTGCACTGTCATCACAGCAGGCCGGGCCGCCCTCGCCGCCGTCTCTGACCCGGCACAGGCTGGGGTACGAGCTCGCCCCAGGATGGGGGAAGGTCCAGGCTTGCTGGGGAGACCTCCCCCAGCCCCTCATCCGGGGAAGGGGCGGCGGAGGGAAGCCTGGGGGGAGGCCTCGCGGAGCCGCCTCTGCGCAGACCTTGGCTGGGGGCTGCCAGCCAGGGACGGTGTCGGGAACATGGCAGCAGCGTGCCAGGGCCCTGCTGCCGGTTTCCAAGGCCTCCCTCTTCCTCGTCACCTTGTCTGGCCTGGGGCGTCCTGGGAAGGTGTGGGATGTGGTTTCCTGGGGGGTGGGGTCGAGTCCTCAGCCAGAGGGACCCCATGAGCCCACCCACTCCACCTGTGGGGTTCTTTAGGCCCAGCCATTGGGCCAAACACCTGCAGAGGTGTGTGTGTGTGTGTGTGTGTGCGTGTGTGTGTGTGTGGAGGGGGGCACAAGTGCCTCAGGCCTGCCTCCTCCCCTCCCGCAGAAATCCAAGCCCCCCCCCCCACTCTGCCCAGCCCACCCCCGTTCATCATTTGTTGCCAGTGTTTAGTGGCTTTTCTGGGAGGTGGGTGACGAAGAGAGGGGCATGGAGGGTGTGAGCGCAGGCAGGTGGTGGGGCAGGCCTTCTGCAGCTGGGGTGCAGCCCCCAAGCTTGGCCTTGGCCTGGAAGGAGGGCCCAGATTGGGGACAAGGAGGGCTGGAGGAGCAGAGGAGAGGGAAGGCCGGGGCTGAGCCGGCGTGGGTTGTGGAATCTGCTGAGGGGGTGGAAATCCCAGCACCCCCAGGTTCTGGACGTGGGGTCTGCAGAAGATCAGACGTCAGCCTGGGGGGCCTCCAGCCCTGGGTGTGCGTCTCAGCACAGCCCACGGTGAACCCAGGTGGGCTTGGGGCCCGGCCTGCCCCCCCTGCAGGTCTCCTCCCCTTGCCCTTGGCCCACTCACTGGATGGTGTCCCGAGGTGGCATTTGAGATGCTGTCTGCACCCACACTGCCAAATCTGGTGGGACCCCAGCTGGTGGCCCCGTGCAGGTCGGGTCGGGAGAGGCAGCTCTGAATAAGAGAAGGTCAGAGGGAGGAGGTGGGGATGGCAGCAGGAGGGTCCGGGAGCTGGGGGTGGGGGGAGAGGCCATGTGGGGACAAGGTTTAGTCATTGGTTTACGCCCCTCATCCTGTCCTCCTGGGAGCCCCAGAGGAGAGGGGGCCCCAGGCCTTCACGGTCCGGGTGGGAGGACACAAAGGCTCCCGGAAGGTTGGGGCTGCCTCAGGGTGGTGTGAGATTTCCGAGGTCCCCCTCCAGCAGTGGAGGGACAGGGGACGGGAGCTGTGACCCCAGAGCCTGCAGAAAGGGGTCCAGGATTTGTGCAAACTGGGCGGCAGTCCTTGGAAACTCCAGAACAGCAGCTTCTGCTGTTGCCCACGGACCTGGTGAAATCGCCACTGTTGTCCCACCATGAGTAGGGAAGGTGGGACCTGGGCGCTTTGCCCGTCTGAGTCCCCCAGGGCTGCCGGAACAAATGACCGCAAACTGGGGTGAAATTATGGTCTCACGGTTCTGGGGACCGGAAGTCTGGGCTGCACAGCCCCTCTGCAGCCTGTAGGGGAGAGTCCTGCCTGGCCAGCTCCCAGCTTCCTGGTGGTGGCCAGCAGCCCGTGGCCATCCGTGGCCATCCGTGGCTGTCTGTGGCTGGCACCTGCAGCCCTCCTGTCTCTGCCTCTGACTCCCGTGGCCTCCCCGTGTCTCCTTTGCTTATATGGACACTGGTCATGTTGGACTAAGGGCCCAACCTATCCAGTGTGGCCATATCCTCACTGACCCCATCTGCAGCCGCCCTCTCTCCAAACAGGGCTCTGGGCTGAGGATGTCGGCCTGCCTCTCTGGGGTCACGGTTCTGCCCAGAGCTGGCCCTCACCCACAGCTCAGGCAGGGTCAGTGGGCTCTGCTGCATGTCCCCGGCCCACAGTCGGATTTAGGAGCCTGTCCTGGCTTAGTGGGTTTGTGGTCGGCAGGCCTCTGCCTGGGGGGTGCCCTGGCCTTGGCACCACCCGAGGACAGACCCAGGCGGCTGTGGATGAGGCCTGGCTGGGGGAGCACCCGGGTCTTCTGCCCCTTTGCTCCCACTCAGGGGGCTCCCTGGTTTTACTGCCAGTGGCCTCTGTCCAAGGCTGGGTCTGGGGCCCTGCGTGGCCACAGGGATTACTGGCTGGGGTCACGTGCCCATGCGTCTGGCCGCTCTGCCCCCTGGCCTGCTGCAAGATCCAGTGGCTGGTCAGCGAGCGGTAAGGACGTCTGTCGGCAGCATCGGGCCTCGTCTTGGTCCTGCAGGCCCAGTTGAGGCTCTCAGGCCCTGCCCAGGCCCCAGCTGTGCATCCAAGGGCCCCGGCCGGAGGAGCCTGAGGCGGAGGACGCCTGGTCCCGCACTGTGTCCTCAGCTGAGAGGGGGCCTGGGGTGCAGGTCCCAGGTGTTCGCTGAGTGAGGGGCTCAGTCTTGAGGGGGCTGCTGGCTGCTCCACATGCCCTCGGGCCGGGAGGCCACACTTGCTGCCCCTGTGGGCTCTGGAGCCCGGAAGGGTGGGTCTGCAGCATCTTCCCCTAGGAGAGTCAGCACAGTGGTGGGCCGGGCCACGCAGACCGGGTGAGCAGGTGCTTGGCAGGTGGAGGGGACTCAGGCAGGTAGAGAGCCCATGGCAGGTGGAGGGCACACAGGTAGGGAGAGGGGACATGGGCAGGTAGAGGGGACATGGCAGGTAGAAGGGACATGGGCAGGTAGAGGGGACACAAGCAGGTGGAGAGCACACAGGTAGGTAGAGGGGACATGGCAGGTAGAAGGGACATGGCAGGTAGAGAGCCCACAGACAGGCGGAGGGGACACAGGTAAGCCGAGTGGCTGTGATGGGCCTTTAGAGCATGCACAGGTGAAGGGCTCTGGCCCAGCCACCCCGTTGGCCCTCTGCCTTGGGTGTGCACACGCTCGTTCCCTAAGAGCTGAGTCTGCCTTTGGAGACCACCCGGTGCCCACCCGGGACCCTCTCCCTGCCCTTCTGTTGGGTCTGCCCTGAGCCTGTGGCCAGACGCCGTGTCCGAGGGGCAGCTCCCTCCTGACAGGCCTGGTGGGGGCCCTGGCTGCCTGGGCCAGGACGCGAGGGGTTAAAGTGCCCGGGGGGGCAGCGTGTGCGGAGGGGCTGTCAGCCCGGCTGCCCTCCCGTGTTGGGCGAGTGGACCAGTTGCTGGGCCTGTGGTTCCCGGGGGCGCCATGTTCTCAGCTGGACAGTGGGCGGCCCGCTATCCTGGGGCCAGCTTGGGCAGGTGGGGCGTGGGGTAGGGGTGGGCATGCAGGTGGGGTGTGGGGTAGGGGGTGGATGGTGCAGGGCAAGGGTGGGGGTGGGGGCGGATGCACGGGGCAGGGGCAGGGGTGGGGTAGGGGGTGGACACTCAGGCCGGGTGGGGAGTGGGGTAGGGGGTGGTTGCACGGGTCGGGGTGGGGGTAGAGGGTGGACATGCGGGCCAGGCTGCGTGTGCTCTTGGCACTGCCTCAGAGGCAGAGTGGGCTGTGATGTGTGTTCTTTAGGGTGCAGGCCCCCAAGCTCTGATTCAGACCCCGCGGGGCTGGATAGACTCTGGACTTCCGAGTTGTGTCCTGCTGGGCCCCGGCAGGCGCACACGGCTCAGTCAAGTGGGGAGGGGTCCGGGAGGGTTGTTTGACAAGGAGGGATTCCCAGGGGCTGGCGGGCGTGGGGTCCCTGCTGGCGGCAGCCCTGCGGGTGGGGTCGTCATCTCTTTGCTGGTGGAGGGTCCTGCCTCAATGTTGGTGGCTGCTGACGGGTCAGGGTGGCGGCTGCTGAAGGTTGAGGTGACTGTGGCCATTTCTTAAAACAAGACAAAAATGAAGTTTGTCTCATGGATTGACTCTTCCTTTCACGAAAGATTTCTCTGTAGCATGTGATGCTGTTCGACAGCATTTCACCCACAGAACTCCTTCCGAAGTTGGAGTCACTCTCCCAAACCCTCCTGCTGCTGCCTTCTCAACCAAGTTGAAGGAATATTCTAAAGCCTTTGTTGTCATTTCAGCAACGTTCACAGCATCTTCACCAGGAGTAGATTCCATCTCAAGAAATCATTTTCTTTGTTCATTCATAAGAAGCAACTCCTCATCTGTTAAAGTTTTATCCCTAGATCACAGCAGTTCAGCCGCATCTTCAAGCTCCACGTCTCATTCTAGTTCTCTTGCTATTTCCCCACATCTGACGTCACTTCCTCCACGGAATCTTGAACCCCTCACGGTCATCCATGACGGTTGGAGTCCACTTCTTCCAAACTCCTGTGAATGTTGATATTTTGATCTCCTTCCATGAATCATGAATGTTCTTCATGGCATCTGGAATGGTTGATCCTGTCCAGAAAGCTTTCAGTTTGCTTTGCCCAGATCCATCAGAGGAGTCACTGTCTATGGAGCTGTAGCCTTATGACATACATTCCTTCAATAATAAGGCTTGGAAGTTGGAATGACTCCTTGATCCATGGGCTGCAGAATGGATGTTGTGTTGGCGGGAAACGTTAATCCCATTTTACATCCCCATCAGAGCTCTTGGGCGACCAGGTGCATTGTCACTGAGCAGTCGTAGTTTGAAAGAATCTTTTATTCTGTGCAGTAGGTGTCAACAGTGGGCTTCCAATACTCAGTAACCCGTATCGGAAACAGATGTGCCGTCATCCAGGCTTCGTTGTTCCATTTACAGGTCACAGGCAGAGGAGATTCAGCATAGTTCTTAAGACTTAGGATTTTTGGAATGGAAGTGAGCATTGGCTTCAGCTTAAAGTCACCAGCTGCATTAGCTCCTAACAAAAGAGTCAGCCTCTCGTTTGAAGCTTCAAAGCCAGGCATGGGCTTCTCTCTAGCTATGGACGTCCTAGATGGCATCTTCTTCCAAAGAAGGCTGTTTCGTCTACGTTGAAAATCTGTTGTGTAGTGTAGCTGCCTTCACCAGTGATCTCAGCTAGAGCATCTGGATACCCTGCGGCAGTGTCTACATCAGCACTTGCTGCTTCGTCTTGCACTTGTATGTTGCAGAGGCCTCTTCTTTCCCTAAATCTCACGAACCAACCTCTGGTAGCTTCCAAGTTGGCTTCTGCAGCTCCCTCACCTTGCTCAGTGTAGAGATGAAGAGAGTTGGGGCCTCGCTCTGGAGTAGGTTTTGGCTTATAGGAACGTGTGGCTGTTTGATCTTCTATCCCGACCAGTAAAACTTTCTCCATATCAGCAATAGGGCTGTTTTGCTTTCTTGTCACTCGTGTGCTCACTGGAATAGTGTTTTAATTTCCTTCAATAGTTTTTTCTTTGCGTTCAGAGCTTGGCGAACCGTTTGGCACAAGAAGCCTAGCTTTTGGCCTGTCTTGTTTTGCCACATGCGTTCCTCACTGCACTTAATCAATTTTAACTTTTGATTTAAAGTGAGAGACATGTGGCTCTTCCTTTCACTTGAACACTCAGAGGCCATTGTAGGGTTATTACCTGGCCTGATTCCAGTACTGCCGTGTCCCAGGGACTAGGGAGGCCCGAGGGGAGGGGGAGGGACGGGGATGGCTTGTCAGTGGAGCAGGCAGAACACACATGACATTTATCGATTAAGTTCACCGTCTTTTATGGGCACTGTTCATGGTGCCCCCAAACGGTTGCAATAGGAACATCAGAGATCCCAGATCACAGATCACCGCAACAGATACAGTAAGGATGAAAAAATTTGAAATATTGCAACAATTCCCAAAATGTGACAGGGACACGACATGAGCATGTGCTGTTGGAAAAATGGTGCCAATAGACGTGCTCTGTGCTGAGCGAGATGAGGAAACTGCAGAAGCCGACTTTGAAGGGTTGCTGCAAACCTTCAATTTTAGAAAATGAGGTTCCTGTGTACCCAATAAAGTTAAGTGTGATAAATCAAGGTAAGTCTGTATTTTAGTTTTGAGAGATTTTTGGATTTTGGAATTGTGGACAGGGGATTGCAGGTGAAGACCTTGGGGATGGCCTTAGTGGTGTCCATGCGGGTGATGAACTTGGCGGTGACCACCTGGCTAAGGACCTTAGTGATCATCTTGGTGATCATGTGGATAATGACCTTGGTGATGACCTTGGTGATGACCTTGGTGGTGACCCTGCAGGTGACGACCTTGGTGATTACCTTGGTGGTGACCCTGCAGGTGACGACCTTAGTGATGACCTTGGTGGTGACACTGCACGTCATGACCTTGGTGATGATCTTGGTGGTTACTGTGCAGGTGACGACCTTGGTGATGACCTTGGTGGTGACTGGGCAGGTGATGACAACCTTGGTGGTGACTGTGCAGGTTATGACCTTGGTGATGACCTTGGTGGTGACCATGCAGGTGATGACCTTGGTGATGACCTTGGTGGTGACCCTGCAGGTGATGACCTTGGTGATGATCTTGTTGGTGACCCTGCAGGTCATGACCTTGGTGACGACCTTGGCGGTGACCCTGCAGGTGACAACCTTGGTGATGACCTTGGCGATGACCTTGGTGGTGACCCTGCAGGTCATGACCTCGGTGACGACCTTGGCGGTGACCCTGCAGGTGACAACCTTGGTGATGACCTTGGCAGTGACCCTGCAGGTGACGACCTTGGTGATGACCTTGGTGGTGACCCTGCAGGTCCTGACCTTGGTGACCACCTTGGCGGTGACCCTGCAGGTGACGGCATTGGTGATGACCTTGGCGGTGACCCTACAGGTGACGACCTTGGTGAATGACCTTGGTGACAAACTTGGCGGTGACCCTGCAGGTGACAACCTTGGTGATGACCTTGGTGGTGACCCTGCAGGTCATGACCTTGGTGATGACTTTGGCGGTGACCCTGCAGGCAACGACCTTGACGCTGAGGCCTGCGTTTTAGAGGCTGCACGTGTGCTGGTTACGAGGCTTTGGAAGCGGAGCGGCCATGGGCTCAAGCCTTGGCTCTGCGTCCTCTGCGCGATGGTGATAGAATCAGTTTCGGTGCCCAGGGTCTTTGGGAGGCTGAGGTGAGGCACCGAGCAGGCAGCGGGTGCCCAGGCCTGTCCGGGGGAAGTTCCGAGGAGGGGGCAGCAGGGGTAGACAGAGGAGGGGGAGCAGCCCTCTTGGCCCCACCCAGCCTGACCCGCGAGCTGGACCCCAGTGGAGAGCTGAGGACGAGCCCAGCGTCTGAGGGCCACTGCCGGCGCCTGGCCCCGGGTGCTGGCTGGGACCCTGGGGGGCTCTCCGTCAGCGCCCCCTCTTCTCCCGTCCCGCAGCTCCTTCTTCTCCGCCTTCCTGAACCTGCTGGCGAGCGCCTTCGTGGTCTTCCTGGTGTTCATCGCCAGCTCGCTCGTGAGCGTGGGCTTCTCCATGTGGTGCGACGCTGTCACCGAGACGAGCACCGGGCCGCACAGGTGCGCCAGCCCTGCCCTCCCCGCCGCCCCTCGCAGGTGTGCCGCAGCCGGGCCCCCGCCCCCTCGCAGGTGTGCCGCAGCCGGGGCCCCGCCCCCTCGCAGGTGTTCTGTAGCTGGGGCCCCCAGGTGTGCTACAGCTGGGGTTCTGCCTGGGGAGACCTGGCTCTCTTCAGGAACCCACCCCCTTACCCCCCAGTCCGGGCCTGGCCATCTCCTGCCCCAGACCCGCCCCTCAGTGCCATCTGCCCCGTCCTCCCAGGCCGGTGGCCAGCGGCTTCGCACAGTCGAGGAGGCCCCACGAGCCCCACAGGCTGGGTATGGGAGTGGCTGAGTGTCGAGGTCCCTGGAGACCCAGCGGGTGGGGGGCTCAGCTGTCCTGCGGTGCCTCATGTCACTGGGAGGGGAGGGTCCCGGGCAGGTGGGACTCCAGATCGGGAAGGGGGTCGGTTGTGGCCGTGCGGCCGAAGGCACTGGAAGTCACACCCTTTGCTGTCCGCAGAGGCCCGGGGAGGGGCTTTGTCCCTGGAGGGAGTGGGGGAGGAGGTGATGGTGAAGGACGGGTGCAGAAGAAGCTTCTGGAGGCAGGGGGGTCGGGGGCAGTGTCTCAGGTGGAGTGGCTGCCCGTTCCTCCCGTGGGGCTGCCTGGCACCCTTTGGGGCCCCGCCTGGCACCCCCAGGCCAAGAACTGGACAGGCAGGAACCCTGGGGTCACCTCTTCCGGAGGCTCCAGGTACTTCCTTTCAGCAAAACCAGACACGGGCCCACAGTGCCTAGGACCGATGGTGCAGAGCTGCCCTGCTCGGGGACGGTCGGCTCCCCACTGCTACCCCCGAGCCTCCCCCTGGCGTGGGTGTCTCCCTGCCTCGCCATCTGAGGGGTGTCCACAGCAGGCTCCTCCCCACCCTGGGCCCTCCTGGCCACCTGCTTCCTTTCCTTTAGGAGCCCCCCGGGGTGTGGCCAGGTCCTGGGGTCCTGTCTTGTCCTCTCCAGATGTGCACCCCACATCTCCTGACCCCCAGGAGCAGCCACCCCAGCCCCCACCCCATCCTCAGCTGCCTCCAGCCTGCAGGCATCACCTCCCGTCAATCTGTCCTGACCTGCATTCACTCTTGGGCAGGTGTGACCCCCCATGGCCCTGAGCCCAGTCTTGGGGTTCCCGTCCTCTGAGCCAGGCCCCCCAGCCTGCCACAGACAGGGAGAGTGTGACCCCCCGAGGACTTGGCGGCTCTCCTGCTTGCTCCATGTGAGCTCAGCCTGTCACCCGGCCTGATGAGACGGCCCATGAGGAGGGGCCTTGGGGGGCCCGGGGGCCGCTTTAGGGGCCTGTGAGCAGGGTCGCTGGTGGGCGGCTGGGGCAGGGGCCACTGCTCCCGGCTGGGTCTCAGAGTTGAGTGTCTGAGAGCCCCTGGCTACAGCAGTGCTGGGGGGCGTGGGGGCCATGACAGGGGCCAGGTTCCTGCAGGAGACGAGGGGCTGGGCGTGGCAGGGTGGGGTCGCAGTCTGCAGGCCCCTCCCCCCGCTGCGCTCCCCCGACAAGGGTCAGCACCCTCCAGGGCTCCCAGGGTCCCCCTCCTGGGCACAGCCCCCTCACCACCTGCGGGCAATGCCCGCGTCTGAGGCTGCCGGGCTGTGCTGCTCCCCGACGGGCTGCACTGCAGCTTCCGGGGCTCAGCGGCCCCATGTCACCTCCTGCCCTGACGTCCTGCCGTTCTAGCTGCGAGGAGCTGCAGGACACTGACCTGGAGCTGGGCGTGGACAACTCGGCCTTCTACGATCAGTTTGCTATTGCCCAGGTAGGTGGGGGCCCGGGGAAGGCGTCTGCTTGTGCAGGTGCAAGCATTTGGGCACTCGCTGACAGCACGTGGGTGGGAGGGAGGCTGTCAGGGCTGCCCGGGTGAGGGGTGTGGGCAGACAGATGCGGGGGTGCAGACCAGCTCCTGGAGCCCACAGGCCCCAGGCCCGGAGGAGGGGACCCCAGACGCTTAAGGTGGTGCCAGGGAGAGGGGAAGCAGGCTGGGTGGAGGCTGTGCCAGGGAGCAGTCAGGGCAGGCTCCCTGGAGGAGGGGAGTTTGTAGGCGGAATGTGGGGAGGGGGCCAGAGTGGGCAGAAGTGTGACAGCCCCTGGGGCTGGGGCGGTTTGGGTGGAAGGGCATGCTGAGGGATGTGGGGAGGGGCCGTGCAGACGAACCTGGGCGCCGGGTCCTGGGCTGCACACCAGGCAGGGAGTTTGGGTTCAGGTCTTGGCACAAACTGGGTCCGTTTTGGATAAACACAGGAGGATACATGCTGCCTCCTCGCCGGGAGAAGCTGATGCAGGGGTCTGAGGAGGGGAGTGAGGGGCCTGGGGCCAGCGAGTTTGGAAGCCCCCTGGGCACTGTGGGTGGGAGGCCCTCTGCCCCAGTCTGCACCCCTACAAGCTCTGGAATCATGGCCCCCATCAGGACACGTGGCAGGAGAGGTCTGGGTGCAGCCCTGGGGCCCGTTTGCTGAAGCGCGGGCAGGTGAGGGGGCCCTGGCCCGTCCCTGGAGAGGGGGTCTGTGCCTGGGGGCTTGGGACAGCTCTCAGCAGGGCCCGCCCGTGTCATGGCCCATGTCACGAGCTCAGGCTGGCCTTGGGGGCCCACGATGACCCATGGCCTTGTCCGAGCGGCACCCCTGCGTGGCGTGAGCCCTCTGGGGTGGGCACTGGCCGGCGGCTTCAGCTGGGCTGGTCGGGGGCTCTTTGCTGGGCTGAGCTGCAACTGCCCCAGACACCTTCACGCCAGTTTAGCGGGCTACGCGTGGGCCTCAGTTGCTGCAGTTAGATTGAGGGCGCTGTGAGCGGAGCCTGACGGCGCGCGCGCTCGAATGAGAACCAGTTTAGTACTTTCCCGGCCTGGTTCTGATTCAATTGCTTCTCCTTCACCTGTTTGCAAACAACAGCTAAAGGTCAGTTTATTCCAGCGACGGAGGAGGCTTCGTTATTTACAACCCTCCTTAGAGCTGAGCCAGCCTGCGCCCATGGTTCCTCGCACAAGGGGACCCCCGGCCCAGTCTGGGGGGTGCAACTGGGGGTCGGAGATGCCGAGAGCTTTTGCAGAAGCCGGGGTGTATGGGGAGGGCCGGCAGGAGCCGGGAGGTGACCCTGGGTGGCAGGGGCAGAGTTTCTCAGCACAGGGCCCCAAAGTGTGGGGGGATGGGGGGGGTCCTTGCACCCTGGGGGGTGGGGCCGGGGGGTGGGGGATGTGGACGGAGCAGGGGCTGCTGGGAGCAGGGGCTCCACCCTCCCCCCTCTGACCCCCACACGTCTACCCTCCGACCCGTGCGCTCTCCCCCGTCTGTCCCACGCTCTCCCCGCTCTGACCGCCCTCTCCTCCCATCCAGTTTGGCCTCTGGGCCTCGTGGCTGGCCTGGCTCGCCCTCACCAGCCTGGCCTTCCTCAAGGTCTACCACAACTCCCGCCAGGAGGACCTGCTGGCCAGCCTCGTCCACGAGAAGGAGCTGCTGCTGGCCAGGCCCTCGCCCCGCGCCTCCCTCCAGGAGGAGAAGAACGCCGTCATCTAGGGGGCCATGGGGGGGGGCAGCCAAGGCCGGCGGGAGCCCGGACCCCAGACCCCCCACCGCCGGGGCACTTGGCCTCCCGTAGCTGCCGAGCTGCTCTGCATGTCCCCCCAGCGCTCCCTGTTGTACCGGGCAGCCCCTCTCATCCGAGCGCCCCTCCCACCCGTGGGCAGGACGGCCGGGCGAGCCTGGGGGGCAGCCAGCCTCAGTGGTCCTCGCCCCGGCTGGCAGGGGCTGCCCTGTGTCTGGGCCTCGTCTGACGCCGCCTCTGAGTCAGCGGCTCGGCTGTGAAGCAGCTTTGCTGCCGGTCAGTACGCGCATGATGCTGTGACCGCAGCCGGAGCCCCCGCCACCCCACTGCCCGCAGCGGCCAGGGCTCCCTGTGGTCCCTGCTCCTGACAGGTGTGTGGGACACAATCCCTGTGGGAACCTGCTGTCTGGGAGCAGAGGGGCCCTGCAGGTGGGACGACCCCGCTCTGTGTTCCTAGCCTGACCTCTGAGCCCCAGCCTTCAGGGTCATCCCGAGCCCCCTTAGGCCCTGCTCCAGGCACCAGGAGAGCCCTTTCCAGGGCACCAGACAGAAGTGCAGGTTCGTGGCTCCACCCTGGAGCTGGGGTGGCCCTGGTTCCCCGTTCCCTGCCATGGGGACTCGCTGTGAGGACTCAGGCCAGGCAAGGGTGGGGAGACCTGCTGGGGGGCACACACGGGGGATGGGGCCAGGCCACTGTGAGCATGTGTGTGCACGGGAATGTATGTGAGTGCATGTGAGCGTGTGCATGGAAATGACTGTGTGCGAGTGTGTTCTAGTTTGCTAATGCTGCCGGGACGCGAAATACCAGACGGATTGGCTTTTATAAAGGGGGTTTATTCGGTTACACAGTTACAGTCTTAAGGCCATAAAGTGTCCAAGGTGACACATCAGCAATCGGGTACCTTCACTGGAGGATGGCCGATGGTGTCCGGAAAACCTCTGTTAGCTGGGAAGGCACGTGGCTGGCGTCTGCTCCAAAGTTCTGGTTTCAAAATGGCTTTCTCCCAGGACGTTCCTCTCTAGGCTTCAACTTCTCTCCAAAATGTGACTCTCAGTTGCTCTTGGGGTGTTTTTCCTCTGTTAGCTTCTCCAGAGCAAAAGTCTGTTTTCAAAGCCCATCTCCAAACTGTCTCTCATCTGCAGCTCCACTCTCAGCTCCTGTGCATCCTTCAAAATGTCCCTCTTGGCTGTAGCAAGCTCGCTCCTTCTGTCTGAGCTTATATAGTGCCCCAGTGAACCAATCAAGGCCCACGCTGAATGGGCGGGGCCACACCTCCATGGAAATTATCCAATCAGAGTTATCACCTACAGTTGGGTGGGGCACATCTCCATGGAAACACTCAAGCAAAGACTTACAATCTAATCAACACTAATACATCTGCCCACACAAGATTGCATCAAATATAATGGCGTTTTGGGGGACATAATACATCCAAACCAGCAGACAGTGCATGTCTATGCACAGGAATGTCTGTGTGAGTGCATGTGAGTGTGCACGGGAATGCTTGTGTGTGCAAATGCATGTGTGTGCATGTGAATAGTCATGAATGACCATGTGTGTGTGAGCACAAGGTGTGTGCATAGAAGCATGTGCATGAGTGTGCAGATGTGCACAGGATGTGTTTGCATGTGCCAGTGCTTACACGTGTGTGTGGCTCTGTGTGTGTGTGTGCATGGCTGGGGAGGTGTGGGAGGCCCTGAGCGCCTCTGCCTCCCCTTTGCTCCTGCCCATGCCACACTTCACAGAGGCGGCACCGAGGCCTGCAGGGGGACGGGGGGCTGCCTGTGAGCCCCGGACCCCCAGTGAGGAGGCCCTGAGCTGGCTGCCCCTGCACCCCCAGGGCTGGCTGCCCCTGTACCCCCAGACCTTCCCAGCCATGCTTCGTCCCCCTGCCCTTGCTCCACCCCACGGGCTCCCGGGCCGGCCCTCGTGCTGCAAAGGGGGCTCCCTGCAGCCGCCCAGGCCCTTGGAGCTCTCCACGCCGTGGCTCTCCCCCATCCACCTGGGCCTTGTTTGTGTTTCCAAGGGGGCAGCCTGGAGTTGGCAGAGGCCACCCCGTCCCGGGCGTGGGGCGGAGCAGCTGGGTCCCGGGGAGAGGTGGGGGCTGGGCCAGCCGGGGCATCCCCGCATCTCGGGGGGCTGTGGCCCTGCGGCCCGGCAGTTTGTGGCTGAGCAGACAGGTCCTCGGAGTGGGCCCCAGAGTAGATCCGGGGCTCCTGGCCGCCTGTTGCTCGTCCCCCAGCCCTGCTCCATGGTGGGGTGGGAGCCCCTGAGAGCATCTGGTCTCCCCTCGGGAGGGGGTTCTGCTCCTGTTGGGGGACACGCAGGTTCCTGGGTCTGCTCCTGGCACCTGCCGCTTGTGGGTTCCCAGGAGCTGGTCTGGGGCAGCCCCCATCCCTTACCTGTGTCACCTGCAGAGTGGGGGTGTCCCTGACACACAGACACCCCCCCATCCCCTGCATCCCCAGGCACCAGCGCTCTGGGGGCTCCAGGAGAGCGGCGGCTGGGTCCCGGGAGGCGTGTCGGGGGGCTGGGGTCCTCCCTGCAGACAGGAAGAGGACAGGAAGGGGTGGCCGCGGCCACGGGGTCCACCCGCGCTGTTCTGAGATGCCTTTGCTTTTATCCCTGCCGTGGTTTTGATGATTGACACCCTTGTTCTCGTTCTACTTCTGTCTAAACTGAAAGTAATAAACATAAATATATCTGTTTTTCAAAGTCAAAATAAAAGCAAAAATATCTGACTCTCTGATCCAGACAATGTGGAACTCGTCACGGTGTTCTCTCTGCTCATCCCTTCCCTCGTTTTCATTGTCTCAGCTATTTTATTTTAAGATGACAAAGAACTGCATTGTCTTTTCATTTCTTCGGTTTCGAAAGCGTTTCAGGAGTTGGACGTCGCTTTCCTCGTGGTTCTGCTCCCACATCCGTACATTTTCGGGGGTTGATTCTCAGTGCTCGGCTGCGAGACCTGGGTGCGAGGATGAGCTCTGAGCTCCTTCTTGGGTGGCCGTGCCCTTCTCCGAGCAGTGTTTCTTCAGAAGCCACTGGGCTGGTGCCAGGGACAGAATTGTGTCCCCAGAAGGCCTGGTCCGGTCCCGGCTGTGGCCCTGGGTGCAGCTGTCTGAGCCGGGGCCTGGGAAGGTGTGACCTCCGGTCTGGACGTGGCTGTTAGTCAGGCCTGGAAGGCCCCGTGGGACGCGGCCGCGTGAGCCGGGTGGGCTGTCAGGCCCTGGGACAGGCACATTCAGAGACAGGTGGTCGGGAGCGGACAGTGTCCGGGGCAAGAGAGGGGAGGCCCAGGGAGGGCGAGGGGCCTCGGGGCGGGGGGAGCCGGCCCTGCCGGGCCCCGGGGCGTGACAGTCGGAGCTGCTGCCCGAGCCCCCAGCGCGGCCTGTCAGAGCAGCCCTGGCCGTCAGAGACAGAGCCAGGCCCGTCCAAAGGGTGCCCCTCACGGCCCCTCACAGCTGTCCATGGGGCACCTCAGGTGGACACAGGGCTGGATGGGCGGCCCTTTGGGAGGTGACTTCCCTCTGGAACATGGGGACGTGGGGTCGGCCTGCCTGCTGCATGGGTGGAGAGCCACTGGGGGTCCTGAGGCCCAGACAGTGTGGGAGGGGTCCGGAGCTACTGCTCGTGGAATCAGGCCCCCTCCCCTGGGATCCCCCACTCTGTGCTCCCCAAATTCTAAAGCTGGAAGTGGCCCTGGGGGCTGGGGCTCCAGGAGGTTTCCCGGCAGACTGTAAAGCCGCAGCGGGGGGCCTGCTCCAGGGGCCCTCAGAACTTCAGCAAATCTGTCCCTGCCGCTCTCGTTTCCAGAGAAATCCCAAGGCTGGAAGAGGCCACAGTGCGTTTTAATAGGAAATTTCTCCCCCAGTAAACGGTGTGGACCAGGTATTTAAGGAAGAGCCACCCCAAGGTGCTGCGCAGACGGCCGCGGGCCACGGCAGCTCCCGCTGGGCCTGCCCTGGGGCTCCCAGCTCTGTCGGAGCCCCCTCCCCATGCCGGGCGTGGAGGCGGCCGCGGGAGGGTCTCGCTCCCAGAGCCCCCCAGCAAGGCCAGCAGAGCCAGGGCAGCTGGGGCTGGGTTCCGGAGGCTGTGGGGGTCCGGCTCAGCCCTCGCTGCCCCCCTCCACATCCACACCCCAGCCGTGCTGTGGGCCCCTGGGTGTGAGTCTCAGAAAGGGGGTCGGAATGGGGCCCCCACCCCCCACACACAGAGGGGGACACGTGGCTACAGGAGGGGCTGCTAAGGGACGTGGACAGCAGGGGTGTCCTCTGCCCAGCCGCCAGCTGGGTCTCTGGGGTCCAGGCCCCTGGCTACTCTAACTGATGTGGGGCCAGCGTGACCCCCGTTCTCGAGGGGTGACATGCCCACCAGGCCCACCTGGAACGAGGGAGCTGGAGCACACGGGCCCCAACCTTTGGTCGTGGAATCCTCTTTCGGGAAAACCTCACGGTGGACCCTCTGTAAAGAGTGGCGGAGGAGGGGCTCTGCAGAGCGAGGCGGGGGGCCGACGCTGGCCTCGAGCCCTGGACCCCTCCCTGCTGCCCCCTGCAGCTGCTGACCCTCAGCCCCGGGGCCCACGGGCAGAGCAGGGCTCTCCTCCGGCAGCCCGGGTCCCCTGTCCCGAGCCCAGGGGGTTGCCTGGCACTGTCCGTCCGTCTGTCTTCAGAGCTGCTGGAGGCAGCGCCAGCAGGCGAGGAGCACGTGCCGCAGGCGCAGGGCGAGGACGAGCAGCCGGGCCTGGAGGCCCTCGAGGGCCAGCACCACCGGCTGGGCCCGGCTGCAGCACAGGCCGAGCGCCAGGACGAGCAGGACGCAGGCGCAGAGCTGCAGCAGCGGGGAGACCCCACGGGCCGCGGGCCGGCCGGGCACTGGGGGCCGGAGGGCGCGGGTCAGGGCTGCCAGGGCCAGTGGGACCGACACGGTCACCTCCTCCCGGCCAGGCCCGCGGGGAAGGGCTGACGCAGCAAGTGCCGCCGCTGGGCGTTTCCCTGCGCTGGCCCAGGGCCCTTGTAGCCCTGAAGGTCAGGGTAGGGTTGGGGTAGCATCAGGGTCAGGATTGGGGTTGGGATCGGGGTCGGGGTCAGAGTTGGATTGGGGTCGGGGTCGGGGTCAGGGTTTGGATTGGGGTCAGGGTCAGGGTTGGGATTGGGATTGGGGTCAGGGTTGGGGTCATGGTCAGGTTGGGGTTGGGGGTCAGGGTTGGGGTCAAGGTCAGGTCAGGGTTAGGGTCAGGGTCGGGATTGGGGTTGGGGTCAGGGTCGGGATCGGGGTCGGGGTTGGGATTGGGGTCAGGGTTGGGGTCGGGGTTGGGGTCAGGATTGGGGTCATGGTCAGGTCAGAGTTAGGGTCAGGGTCGGGATTGGGGCTGGGGTCAGGGTCAGGATCGGGGTCGGGGTTGGGATTGGGGTCCGGGTTGGGGTCATGGTCAGGTTGGGGTTAGGGTTGGGGTCAGGATTGGAGTCAGGGTTGGGGTCACGGTTGGGGTCAGGGTTGGGGTGAGTGTCAGGATTAGGGTCAGGATCAGGGTTGGGATTGGGGTCGGGGCCGGGGTCAGGATTGGGGTCAGGGTTGGGGTCTGGGTCAGGGTCAGGGTTGGGGTCAGAGGGTTGGGGTTGGGGTCTGGGTAAAGGTTGGGGTTGGGGTCGGGGTTGGGGTCGGGGTTGGGGTCAGGGTCAGGGTTGGGGTCAGAGGGTTGGGGTTGGGGTCTGGGTAAAGGTTGGGGTTGGGGTCGGGGTTGGGGTCGGGGGTCCCCGCAGTGGTGCCTGGTCCTGCCCCGAGGCCTCCTGACCAGGAGCTTAGGGGCCTGGATCTCAGCCCCCACAGAGCTCGGGGAGGAGAGGGTGGTACTGCCCTGCCAGGTCTGCTGCCCACCTGGTGGCCTAGTGGGGGCATTCAGCGTGTGGGTGGCTGCAGGGTGGGAGGCAGGGGTGGTCTGGGGGCTGTGTTGTGAAGCTGTTATGTGCCCCAGAAAATGACCATGTTCTTTTAATCCCCTCCTGTGGGTGCAGACCTGTTGTGGGTGGGAACTTTTGATTAGGTTACTTCAATTGAGATGTGACCCAGCCCATTCAAGGTGGTTCTTAATCCTTTACTGCAGTCCTTTGTGAAGAGGATAAAAGACAGTGAAAGCCCAGAGGGGAGAGAGAGAAACACCCAGAGACATTTGGAGAGAGTCGTTGGAACCAGCACCAGGAGAGAAGGACCAGCAGACGTCACCATGTGCCTTCCCACGTGACAGAGGAGCCCCAGATGCCAGCAGACTGTCCTCGGAGAAGGTATCTTCCTCCTGATGCCTTAATTTGGACATTTTCATGGACTTAGAACTGTAAATGTCAACCTAATGAATTCCCATTGTAAAAATGAACCCATTTTTGGTATATTGCATTTCTTCAGCTTTAGCAAACCACAACAGGTGAGATCAGTTTACCTGAGCAGAAGGCACTGGAGCCATAAACTGGTAGAAAGACTGTGATGGTTAATTTTATGTGTCAGCATGGCTAGGTTATGGCACCAGTTGTTTGGTAAAATGCTGGCCTAGATTTTGCTGCGGAGGTAATTTGTAGATGTGATTAGCATCTAACGCAGCTGATTTTAAGTAAAGGAGACTGACTACCTTCCATAATGCAGGTGGGCCTCATCCAACCAGCTGATGCCTTCAGTGCAAAGAACTGAGGTTCCAGAAAAAAGGAAATTCTACCTGAGCACTGCACCATTTACTTCTATTTGAGTTTCCAGCCTGTTAGCTTCCCCTGCAGATTTTTATCGTAAGACCCACATCAATTCTTACCAGAATTTCCAGCATGCTGGTCTGCCCTGAAGATCCCAGAGCAGTCAGACTCCACATCACATGAGCCAGTTCCTTAAAATAAATCTCTGTGTGCACACACACACATGCACACACGTATGCACACACACGCACATGCACATGCACACACAGAAATAGCCTGTTGATCTGTCTCTCTGGAGAGCGCTGACTAACACGAACACTCAATTTTTGACAATTTGCTGGAGGCTGAGTGAGGCTTAGAGTGAGTGTGGGATCTCCCAAGGGCTGCAGCTTGGGACAACACTTTTGTGGATTTTACCCTCAAGAACTCTACAGTTTCCATGGGGAAGAGCCAAGAGAAAGTCTCTTCCTGATTCTGGCAAGGGGAGGGGAAGTGTACACGTTTTGAAACACGCCCAGAGTGTTCTCCAGCTCAGAGTCCCACCCTGCAGGAGAAAGACTTTACTTGAGCCTTATCTCACCTGGGAGGACAGCAATTTCCAAACTTCAGCCCCCGCCAGCCTTTCCATCTCACCTAAGGGGGAAAGAAGCAAAGAAACCCTTGCTAAGGTTACAGGCCCAGGGAAAGGCTGAGATTTAATAGTAATATTAATTACCATTAGGACACTTCCCCTTCACACCTACCCCCTGCACCACGAGGTCCCCAGAATAACGACTGTGGATTGTAGCTGAGGGAGCTGTGAAGTGCTGCCGCTATCTGAGGAGGATCTTAGGGAAACCCAGAGACGGCAGGGAGGAAAAACCAAGGTCACTGGGGGAGAGTGAAGGCTCTGGCCGTCTCAGCTGCAGCAAACATTAAACGCAGCGCAACTCCAGCCAGATTAACATATAGCCTCCAACTAAAAGCCACTTGCTTCAGTTCCTATTACCTGATGTGTGATATCTGCCTTATAACAAGAATTACAACATATTCTACAAGGTTAGGGAAAAAACACAATCTGAAGACAGCATGCAACCAGCAGAATCAGGCTCAGATATGGCAGAGATTTGGGAATTATTAGAGAGAAATTTAAAATAACTATGATCAACATGTTAAGGGATCTAATGAAAAAAAGCAACAACCTGGAATACTTAGCTGAGGAGATCTCCAGACTATGTGTGGAGGATGTATCCTGGCTTCTTGCAGCTTATAGTAAAATGTTAGCAGAGGGAGATAAACTTAGAACTGAACTCTTGAGTTCAAAGAAACCAGAAGCTCATGGCTTGGAAAATTACAGGCTTCCAGGGGGTAGAATCCCAGAAGCTACAGCCCAACGTGAGGATGTTACCAAACAAGGAACCCAGCTGCCATTTCAGTACAAGCCAAGATTGGAAAAGGAGTTAAGCAGAAAGGATTTGTGGAAAGTGCTATTGTCTGATGGCTTTGACCCCTGTGTGCTTCATGCGAAGCCAACAGAATTTTTACAAGATCTTTATAGACAGAGCTGCTGCCTGTGTGTACTGAAGGAGACAGACAAGGAACAAATTGAAGGAAAAATTTCTTCAAAGACAGAGCCATGGAGGTTGAGGTCTGGAGTCAAGAGGCCTTGGGCTGGGAGAGCAGAGTGGCCCACATGCATGGAAAGGGTGAGTTTGCCCTGGAGGTCGAGGGTGGGCATTCTGCCTCGACACTCAGGAAATGTTCTGCCATCCCCAAGTCCCAAAGAGGGTGGAGCACGTTCCCAGGGGAATTGGGGAGAGCCTGGCTGCCACCACACTCTTCTGAAGGGGTTAAGCATGTGCCCCGGAGATGGAAGGGAATCTGGGAGCTGCCCCGATGTTTAAGGAGGGTGGGGCCGAGAAGGCGGTCTCCCCAGTGTGTGGATATGTTGGAGCACTCACCCCAGCATTTGGAGAGGAAACAGCTGCCAAAAAGGCCCTTAGAAAGGGTTAGACTCCCGCTCTCTCAAGCCCCAAGGATGCAAACGTTGTTCTGTAAATGACTCTCAGGCTTTGAAATCTAATGGAGTTTGCCCTGCGGGTTTTAGGAACTGTTTTTGGTCCTGTTAACCCTTGTTTTCCTTACTCTTTCTCTTTATGGCAATGGGAATGTTTATCCTATGAGTGTCCCTCCTTTGTCTATTGGAAGCACATAACTAGTTCTAAGTTCACAGATCCACAGCTAAAGGAAAATTATGCCTTAGGACTGACCACACCTATATTGATTTTGATGGAGTTTTGTACTTAACTAGTGTTACTGAAATGATTTAAGTTTCTGCTGTGACATTGTGGGATGAATGTATTTTGTATATGGAAAGACATGTCATTTTGGGGTCCAGGGGGGTGGAATGTGCCAGTTTGAATGTATTATGTCCCCCCCAAATGCCATTATCTTTGATGTAATCTTGTGTGGGCAGACCCATCAGTGTTAATTAGATTGTAATTCTTTGAGTGTTTCCATGGAAATGTTCCCACCCAATTGTGGGTGATGAGTCTGATTGGATAATTTCCATGGAGGTGTTGGCCCGCCCATTCAGGGTGGGTCTGAATTAATTACTGGGGCACTATATAAGCTCAGACAGAAGGAGCAAGCTGCTACAGCCAAGAGGGACACTTTGAAGAACGCACAGGAGCTGAGAGAGGAGCTGCAGCTTACAGAGACATTTTGGAGAAGGCCTTTGAAAGCAGACTTTTGCTCCGGAGAAGCTGAGAGAGGACAAATATCCCAGGTGCAACTAAGAGTGACATTTTTGAGGAACTGCAGCCTAGAGAGGAACGTCCTGGGAGAAAGCCATTTTGAAACCAGAACTTTGGAGCAGATGCCAGCCACGTGCCTTCTCAGCTAACAGAGGTTTTCCGGACACCATTGGCCATCCTCCAGTGAAGGTACCTGATTGCTGATGTGTTACCTTGGACACTTTAAGGCCTTAAGACTGTAACTATGTAACCAAATAAACCCCCCTTTATAAAAGCCAATCCATCTCTGGTGTTTTGCATTCCGGCAGCATTAGCAAACTAGAACATCGCCCCAAACTGGAAGCAACCAAGATGTCCCTCAATAGGTGAGTAGATAAACTGTGGTGGGTCCTACAGTGGAATATTTATTCAGTGATAAAAGTCAAGGAGCTGTCCAGCTGTGAAAAGACAGGGAGGAGCCTCAATGCACGCTGCTTATTGAAAGAAGCCAGTCTGAAAAGGCTCCATACTGTTTGATTCCAACTAGATGACAGTCTGGAAAAGTCAAAACTAGGGAGTCAGTAAAAATCTCAAGAGCTGTCAGAGGTTTGGGGAGATGGGGGAGGGTTGAATATGTGAAACCATTCTGCACGATACTGTCTGTAACAGCGGGCACATGACATTATGTGTTTGTTAAAACTCATAGAAAGTTGCAGCCCAGAGAGTGAACCTAAACATAGGCAAATGAAAGAAATCATTTAGGAAGTTGGGCAACACAGAAGGAATGTAGAGTGTGACAAGAGAATCTGTGTCACCAGCATTTGAAGCAACCTCAGTGAAGGAGGTGGGGGTCAAGGAGCTGACCTGAGCAACTCTGGGGACGGGTGGGGTCTGTAAGACTAAAGGGGCTGCACGTGGGGCTGTATGCTAGTAGAGGAAGGTCTCCCTGTGTATGGGGTATGGGTTAACAGTTCTCCTGATATAGACACGAATCCTGGAGCTCAACAGTTAAGAAAGTGGACGGCAAGCAGTGGGAGCCAGGCTTCTCCGCGTTGGCGCGGGAGCTACAGATAAGCCAGGGAAGCCTGGGAGGGACCGCGTGGTAGCAGTTAGAGTTGGAGACGTCAGTACGAACTCATGTCTGGCTTCATGTAAATCAGTATTTGTAGGCGTGTGTGTATACGCAGGTTAGTACACACATATGTGCTCCTGTGCTGGGAGGGTGGAGAAGAAATGGCTCCCCGTTAGCATCAAGCACACCCGCTATCCACATCTTGGTGTCTGAGACCATTTTCCAACACAGGATTCCTCACTGGAGGAATGGATGGCTGCTTCTAGGACCCGGGCATGACACGCAGAGAATGGAGTATACCAAAAATAAGAAGTAAGGAAACATTGGAGTAAGGAAATAGTAAAAACAAACAGACAAACAAACCCCAAACCTACCTTGATCAGGACATGTCAAAGGGACGCAGGAGCCAACTGAAAGCGTTTCCAATGGCCAAAGCTGGAACAATTTAGCCACAAAATTAAATAGCATTGAACTGTAATCCAAAGTATAAAATAAATACTCAAGTCCATATGTTAGAAACAAATGATTGGATAAACAAATAAATGGGGAGAAGAGACACATTCCACTGCAGAAGAATTCCAACTGCTTTACGAGGATGCCCAGCCCTCAAGACGGGGGCTGCGTATGGAGGCTGCCTTCCAAAGGGGCCAGCTCGGAAGGATGGAGGGGAGTCGCCTCATGGCCGGGGAGCCTGGCAGACTGACCTTGCCAGGCGATCAAGGTCAACACCAAGGTTGCGAGTCATGTGGACGGCGCGCACCCTTGACAGGATGTGATGAGACGGGCACTTGACCTCTGTGAGCTTCCTTCTAAAAACCACAAACCCCAGTACAATCGTGAGGAAAACGGCAAACACGTCGCATCAGAGGCACATCCTACGAGACACCCGACAAATGCTCCTCAGTCTAGGGTCTCAGAAACAAGGCAAGTCCGAGAAACTGCCCCAGGAGGAACCTACGGAGACGTGGGGACTAAATGCAGTGTGGGGTCGTGGATGGGATTCTGGATCAGAAAAAGACCTGAGGGAAAACTAAATATTCCAGGCAATGCTAATGTATTAATATTGGTTCAGTGATGGGGGCAAATGTCCCGACCCAATGTAAGATGTTAATAATAAGGCAAGTTGGGTGCAGGGTATATGGGAACTCTGTGTATAATCTTTCAATTTTTCTGCAATCTAAAACTGTTCTAAAAATAAAGTATTTTATAAAAACATAAACTGCATGCTTGACAGGATGTGATGAGACGGGCACTTTTAGGAATGAGGAGCAGTCCTCGTGGGGACTTTTTTGCATGAAATGTGAACACTTTCCAGTAACGAAAGCCATTCAGAGGTTGGTATTCATTATTCTGGTGCTTAAAAAACCACGTCCCCTTTCCCGTGGGGCTGAAACGTTAGCCGACCCCGTTGCCCATGTGCATCATTCCAGGATGTGAACAGCTGCACCTGCCCTCCCGTTGGCTGCGAAACCACACGTCCGGTGCGGGTGATGCCTGGGTGAAGATCCCTGCGGCCACGCGGCTGTGTGAGGAAGGCCCTGGGGACCAGGAGGCTGCGTCCTGGCACTTCTGGACCTTTAAATGAGAATAAGGGTTTTGTTTTGGTAAGAAAGTTCTATCCTCGTGTTCCGATTTGCTAATGTAGCCGTTATGCAAAATACCGGAAATGGATAGGCTTTTATAAAGGGAGTTTATTTGGCTACAAATTCACAGTCTGAAGGCCATGAAAATGTCCAGATGAAAGCATCAACACCAGTTTACCCTCACTGGAGGAAGGCCAATGGCGTCCGGAAAACCTCTGTCAGCTGGGAAGGCACGTGGCTGGCATCTGCTGGTCCCAGGTTGTGTTCCAGCTCCTGTCTCAGCTCCTGTGTGTTCTTCAAAATGTTGCTCTTGGGGTGTTTTGTCCTCTCTTAGCTTCTCTGGCGCAAACACTAGGCTAGCACCTCCAAAGTGTCAGCAAAATTCTGCTTTCAGTGGCCGTCTCCAAAATGTCTTTCTCAGCTGCTCTGAGCTCCTTCTGTCTGTGAACCCTTTTATGGGACTCCAGTGATTAAATTAAGACCCACCCTGAGTGGGCGGGGTCCGTATCTACATGCAAATATTTCAATCAAATGTTTCTCTCACAGTTGATTGAGTCACATCTCCATGGAATCACTCAAAGGATTCCAACCTAATGAGCACTAACACGTCTGCCCCACAAGACTGCATTAAAGAACATGGCTTTTGGTGGGACATAATACATCCAAACTAGCACACCCTGTTAGAAGAAAATCAAGTAACTTAGATGTTTGGGTTAAATTGTGTCCCCCCCAAAGAAGAAATGTTGATGTTCAAATCCCCAGCACCTCGGAAGGTGGCGTCTTTGGAAACAGGGTCTCTTCAGAGGTAAGTAGTTAGGATGAGGTCACACTGGAGAGGGGCTCAATCCACCGTGACTGGTGACCCCATAAGAGGGGAGAGGGACACAGAGATGGAGGCATACAGGGGCTGGCAGTGGCGGAGACTGGGGTGCTGCCCCTACATGCCGTGGTGGGCTTCGGGACAGCCACCCCAAAGCCAGGAGGAAGCGGGCACAGACCCCCACTGGAGCAGGCGGGGCGAGCACGGCCCCCACGCCTTGATTTGAGCCCTGGCTCCAGAGCTGTGGGAGGGTGCATTTCCGCTACTTGAAGCCACCCGATTTGTGGTAATTTGTTACGGCCAACCCACGACTCCAAGACGACAGGAACCAAGAGAAAGTTGGAAACACGCCCGAGCTCGCTGCCCGGCAGGCACCGCTGTCCTCACCAGAAGACGGCCCTCGCCAGGTGCCCAGGAGAGCTGGAGAAATGCTTGGAGAACCCCGGGGTCGTGACTCGTAACGTGGGCATTAAGTGCCACGTGCTTGGATGTAACAAAAGCGAAGTGAAGCTGAGGGACAAGCTGAGGTCAGAGAAGCGGCTCCCATCCTGGGACCCCAGAAGATCCTGCTAAAAGCTGCAGCGAGAAGCTTTAGGAGGGGCCGGTGTGTATTCTTAAACCAAATGTGCCAAGTTTAGAAGCTGTTTTTGACTCCCCGCGCCCTTCACACGCCCCCAGTTTTGTTAAATTTTTTTTTAATGAGCCAACTTTTAGCTTTTAAATTCTGTTCTCGTGTGGGGATTTCTACGGCTTCTTTCAAATGGTCTCAAAACTCGTCCTGAGACTTTGTCACGGTTTCTGCGTTCTCAAGCTCGCTCTTTTCATTCAGCTCTTGGTTGGCTCGATTTTGTCACCAGTAGCTGTCAAAGAGGGCTCGTGCATTCACTGACCTTATAACTTATGATCCAACTGGGAGTACTTGCCTTCTTTTTCAACATTTTATTTGGAATTAATTTCAAACTTAAGAAAAGTTGCAGAAACAACACTAACCCAAGGACCAGCCACTGGCCCTTCACCCACATCCACATGTTACGGGTCAAGTCGTGTCCCCAAAAGGATGTGTTGGGGTGTGACCCTGAACCTCAGAACGTGGTGCACTCGGAAAGAGGGTCCTGGAGACAGGATTGGTTAGGATGCGGCCACACTGCGTCAGGATGTCTCCTTAGTCCAACTGCGTTCAGTGTCCTCACGGGAAAAAGGAAATCAGGCCCAGACATGAGGGGACAGGAAGGCCGAGGGGAGCGGGGTGTCTGCGGCCGTGAGCCCCAAGGATGGGTGGGCATGGGGGCTGGGGGGCGGGGCAGGCCCCCCGTGGGCCCACAGCTGGGGTGGACCCCGCATCCCCCGCCCTGGCTGAGAGAGGGGAGCTGTCTGCTGGTGTAAGGACCCCCACCATGGGACCTCAGTAGGGCCACCCAGGAGAAGAGACACACTTTGCCCCATTTGCTTTCTCATGTGTGCTCTCTCCTTCTGCACACACACATGCACACACTCACACACACAGGCAAACACACTCACACATGCAACACTCACATACACACCCACATACCATACACACTGCAAATGTGCACACACACACCTGTGCAAATGCAACACACACACTCACACATGCACTCACACACTCACATACACACATGTGCACACACACGCACAAGGCAAACGCACACATGCACATACATACACACCCACACACCATACACATGTGCAAATGTGCACACACACACACACGCACACACACATGCACAAGGCAAAGACACTCACACATGCACACTCACATACACACCCACACACCATACACATGTGCAAATGTGCACACACATGCACACACCTGTGCAAAGGCAACACACTCACGCATACACACACTCACACATGCATGCACACACTCGTACTCACACACATGTGCACACACTCACATGCACTCTCGCACACTCACTCTCACAAACCTAGACACTTTTTTGAACATTTGAGGTCGCGATCCCACAGCATGGCCCTTTCCCTTTAACTCCTAAGAATGGAGGGATCGATCCCCTCACAGCTTCGTGCACTTGCCTCAGTGCTTTTATCTAATTTATGTCCATATCTGGTTTTCTCAGTGGCTCTGTCGTGCCCCTCACACTAGAGCACTGTTGGGCGTGAAAGGGTGAAGCACAACCAGCTGTGCTGGCACGGTGGGGTTCTAGGGCACCCCGGGCACCCCCAGCCTCCTGCATGTCTGGTGCATTTTTCAAGTTCTAGCAAACAGGAGAAGCTCTGTCTGCCGCCTTCATACGTAAGGATGGACTAATGGCTACAGAATCCTCGGGTCCTGTGGCCTTACCCTCAGGATTTTGTAGCTACTGTCTTCTGACATTTCATTGATGTGCCGCACGACCATTTCTATGACGCTGAAGTTCAACAACTTCAGCAGACTATGCCTTGCTGCTGTATCTGTCCCCATCCCACCTGCAGTACCTCCCAGGGGATGTGCTCCTTTGAGAGCAGCTTCGGGATTAAGGTCAGGAAGCGTTTCTTCTGCTATATCCTGGGTATTTCCTTTAGGAACATCAATTATGCATATTTTTTATTTTGGTTTGAAATCTGCACCTACTTTCTTCTTTTAATTCCTTATTATATTGTAGTCCTTTTCATCTTATTCTGTGCAATTTCCTCAAGCCCATCCACTTCGTCCTTAAAGGTGTTATCAGTCATGTGTATTTTTTCCTTCTTTCAGATGGGCCAATAACATCCAAAATGATTTCCCTGTTCCACCTTCTTTTGAGCTCCCAACACTCACGACTTTGGTTACCTTCTGATTTTTTCTTGGAAACTATGCAGATTTCTTTGAGTTCTTTCCCCCCCTTGGAGAGATCAGGTTGTCTTGAAGCATTGGAAATCTTTTTGTCTGAAGTTTCCTCATGTTTTTCGGGCAACTCCTCTCGTGATGAATACTCTTTGTCTTTTATGTTTGATCCTTTTATCTTGTGTTTTTTTAAGTGTTCATGCACAGAAGTGAAGTTGTATCACTTCTAACGGTAGCTCCTCTTTAAGAGGAGTGAGATATCTTCTGAAATGCATGCATGTGTGTGTGTGTGAATGTGTATACATGTGCATGGGTGTGCATGGGTGTGCACTGCACAGTGGGTATGGGTGTGCATGCAGAGACCTCCACTTTGATTCGCTTTCTCCAATGCCCTGTCCCAACAGCTGTCCTCCTTCCTGTGACTCTTGCCCCGTCAGCAGGTAATCCTGACTCATTCAGTCCTTCCAGGCAACAGACCCTACGTGGCCACCGGTGACCTCTGTAGTTCATGTGTTAAGTACCTTCCACAATTTCTTTAAGCAATTACAAACAAACATGAACATATTCTTGTTTACCCCATTTTTATGCAGAAGGTTGTTGATTTAGTTTCCCAGCTGCTAAAAATAAAACAGATACCGCACGATGGGTCAGCTTAGACACAGGAATTTACTGGCTCACGTTTCAGAGGCTGGGAGGTTGGCTTCCCTCCCGGGGTGGGCATCTCTGGCGGCCGTCTTGAGCTCCTTGGCTGTCCGTCACATGACACGGCACATGGCAGTGTCTTTTGCTTTCTCTTCTGGTCCATTACTTTCAGCTTCCAGCTGCTCCCCGTGGTGTCTCTTCTTTCCATGTGTGGTGGTTTGAAGCTGTCTGTACCCTGGAAAAACTTGTTCTTAAACTTAATCCCCTCCTGTGGGTGTGACTTGATGAGGCTCCTTCAGTTAGGGTGTGGCCCACCTCAATCCTGTTAGTGGAGTCCTTTATAAGCGGAATGAAATTCAGACAGACAGAGAAAATTCCAGAGGCAGCAGTTGGAGCTGAACATCACCGGGACCGGAAGGGAAGGGAGAGCCCGGGAGACGCCGCCATGCGCCTGGCCATGTGACAGAGGAGCCGGGATGGCTGCTGGGCCTCGGGAAGAAGGCGCCGCCTTGATGAGGCCTTGCTTTGCAGTTTTTCCAGCCTCAAAACTGTGAGCCTGTAAATCCCATTGTTTGAGCTGGCCCGTTGCATGGTATTTGTTGAGCAGCCGGGAAACGAAGGCACCGGGTCCAATTTCCTTGGCCCACAGGGACAGCAGCCCCTGGGTCAGGCCCCCGCCCTCAGCTCAGGTACATCTGACCGAACACCTTCGAAGGCCCAGTGCACAAACCGGCCCACCCTGCAGGGCCGGGGGTGGGACCTGAAGATGCCATCCGTGCGGGACGTGATTGCATCCCCAGCAGGACACTGCGGTGTGCAGATTCTGGCGCTCCACGGGGTTCGATTTGCCAGCCCGAGGGTGCTGCAGTGACCGGCCTTCTGCGTACACTGCTGTGCACACACACGTGGGAGCTGGCAATGCTGTTTGCCGCAGTGGAATTGCGGGTCCAAGGGTGGATGTGTTGACGATTCTGATGTGGCTGCTCCTGGGTCCCTCTGGGCTGTGACTGTGGTGACTTCTCCACAGCCTCACGGGGATCAGTAAACTCACAGATTGTTGTCCCACTTAGAGATGAAGAAGGACATCCAGTTCAGTGTGTTTTTTAATTAGTTGGGGTATGATTCTTAAAGAGTGAAATGCACAGATAAGATGTGTACGGTTGGAGAAGTTATGACGAACGCGTGTCTCAGGGTGACTGTGCCTCTGTGAAGATACCGGACTCTCCCACACGCAGAGATCCCCGCGTCCCCCTCCAACCCCCTCCCACACCCAGAGATCCCCGCGTCCCCCCCCTGACCCCCTCCCACACCCAGAGGTTCCCCGCGTCCCCCCCCGACCCCCCCGACCCCCTCCCACACCCAGAGGTTACCCGCGTCCCCCCCCCGACCCCCTCCCACACCCGCGTCCCCCCCCGACCCCCTCCCACACCCAGAGATCCCGCGTCTCCCCCCCGACCCCCCTCCCACACGCAGAGATCCCCGCGTCCCCCCCCGACCCCCTCCCACACCCAGAGATCCCCGCGTCCCCCCCGACCCCCTCCCACACGCAGAGATCCCTGCGTCACCCCCCCGACCCCCTCCCACATGCAGAGGCTGCTGCTCCGGCCCCCCCCACGGAGCCGTTCCTGCCCAGGACTGCACGGACACGGGATCCCGGGGGAGGCCCTCTTCTGGTCTGTCTGCTTTCCTCCAGCCGCGCCTGTGTAGTGGTGTCACAGTCTCTTTCTTCCTTTTTAATCCGGAGCATTTCCATAGCAGTTGTGTTTTAAGACATTGATGTTTTAAAACAGCACAGTTCCTTTTAGAAGTCGAATGCGCCTCCTTCCAGATCTCCTGGGGGCGAGGGGCTTATGGTGGGCACTGGGTGGGGGTGGGTGCTGGGCAGAGCACGGGTCAGGAAGGCTCGGCAGCCGAGAGCAGGGTCACGTGGGAGGGCTGTGGTCGTGTGGGCTTTTTCCGAGTGTTTAGTGGCTGGATGAAGACACGGGAAACCGTGTAGTCAGTTTCACCAAGGGCTGGGGCTTGGCAGCCAGGACACAGGGGCAGTGGAGCCCGGACGGGAGAGGTGGCCGTGGAGCCCGTGGGCCTCACCGAGGGCGGCCAGATGGTTCGGTCGCCTGCGAGCCCACGCCGAGGAGAGCAGATGCGCTGTGGGTCCCTGGCCCTCACCCCCCGACCTCTGGCCTGTGACCCCGTCTCCAGCACCTGCAGGTCCGTGCACTTTGTCCACCCACTGTCACACCCACATTCTCGATGTTGCCACGTCCCGGACTAAGATGCCCGGGCCCCAGGAGGCGGCAGAGAGAGAGGATGGGAAGCTGGGGCCGGGGCCAGGAGGCTGGGAGACCCGTGTCGGGGGACACGAGATGTGCGAGCCTTGAAGGCTGGGGTTTCCCGTGTGGGCAGGAGGAGGGGATGGCCTGTGGGTGGCAGCCCCGGAGCCCGGGGGACCAGCCCACACCAGCAGCCGAGAGGGCCAAGCGGGGTCAGTGGCCTCGGCGGTGTGGGCAAGACCTCCTCGGGCTCCCGGGAGGGCAGGGAGGTGGGAGCAGTTCTCAGCTGAGGGCTAAGGGAAGGCTCAGGCAGGGGGAGCCTCCAGGGGGTGCAGGAAGCCCTCACTGGGGGCCCTTGGTGGCCCCAGAGGGTAAGGGCAGGAGGGGCTGGTGGGCGATGGGCTGTGGTTGGAGGGTGGCCAGGATGGTCGCCCGGAGGCTGATGGCCGAGGGGGTGGACAGTGAGGCTGGCAAGTGTGGTCGGGAGCCAGCACCTTCTAGAACTTCCTTCGGCTCCTGTGGTGTTTTGCACCCTTGTGATGGATGCTGGACCTGCTGCCAGGGACACGTCTCTGTCCTGTGCCACAGCCGGTGCTCTTCCCTGCCCCAGGAAGCTTCCTGTGTCCTCCCAAGGAAGTGGGGGCTCCCCAGCCTTGCCATGGTCCACTGCCCGCCTTGTGCTCTGTTCCTGACTCAGCTGCATCACCCTCTGGGGCCCTGGATCCCCTCCCTGCTGTGTGCTGCTCGTCTCCCTCTGGACGCTGCTTTCTGGCTGGGGGGTCCCCCTGGGGGTCAGCACCTGGAGGGCAGTGGGTGGCTAGGGCCACCCAGAGCCCAGGGCTGGCAGGACTCAGGCAGGTCTGTCAAGTGACGGGTGAAGCAAAGTGTGCAAGGCAAGGAGAAACCCCCAGAGTTCAAGGGTGGCGGCACGTGGTGGGCTGAGCCGTGGCCCCAGAAGGGTGATAGCCACATCCGAATCCCTGAAATTTCTGCTGTTTGAAGCCCCCCGGGTTTGCTTGGTGATGGCGGCCCCAGGGGACTCGCACGGGGCAGCCCCAGGCCCCCAGCTTGCTGCTCTTTCCTATTGGGACCTGCTTGGCGAAGGTAAGGCCACTCCCAGAGGCCCCCGCCCGCCTCTGGGTGCCCGAGTGTGGCAGCCGAGCCACCTGCACCAGGCGTCAGGCGAAGGGGCAGCCGCGGGCACGTGGAGGGCAGGCGGGCATTTGCATGTGTGAGGAGGGGTCCCCTTTGGCCCTGAAGATGGAAAGCAGAGGTGCTGCCCTCACCCCAACTCTCTCCGGAAGTCTGCAGAATGCCCCCAAAGTGGCGCTTCTCCCTTTAGCTGAGACGGCGGCCTGGGCTTTCGAGCTGTGCTGTTTGTCCTGAACCGGCGGCCTGCAGCTGTTTGTGTTGTTGACGTCTCAGGGCCCTGGGTCTGAGAACCACCCACTCCCCTGCCTGTGTCACCCCCCAGCAGGTGCCCGTGGCCCAGGGAGCCCCTGGGTGCCGGTCGGGAGCGGGGCCTGGAGCCTGAGGCCGGGGGAGCGGTGGAGCTGGGTCCAAACAGTGGTCGGAGCGGCTTTTACAGGAGAGACGAAAACACAGGCTCAGCGCCCGCCCTGAAGACCTGCACGGGCCTGCGGTGGCAGAGAGCAGGGGCCCCGCGGCTGGCGCACAGTGTGGCGACTGTGGCCTTGCGATGTGTGCGACTCCCACGGGAACCTGGGGCGGCAGGGCACGGCCGGCAGAGCCCTTCACGGGTGACCTAACTGTCCCCACCTGGGGTGACCCCTCGCACGGGAGGAGTACACTGAGGTCCTGAGGGAGCCGGTGGCCATCCCGTCCTGAGTCCCCTGCAGCCGGGGGAGGACGAGGCCGTCACTCGAGGAAGCGGGTGCCCCCGCGACGGCCTGACCAGAGCTGGACCGGAGGCCTCGACGGGACCGGCGGAGACTGGAACTGAGACGTTAGATTTAACCTATAATTGTGATGACTGAGTCATTATACAGATGCCGTTTTCTTACTTTCCAGTGTATTGTAGTTTGGCCAAAAGGAAATACCTGAAATTACTGAAACCCACCGAATTGCAAATTGTAAGAAACTTGTGACTGGCCTGGCTCCTCCCGCCTCATCCCGTTGTACAGCTTTAGACTTTCACACAAACGCCGTCCCTGTGGGGGATGAAGGGGCTTGGGCAGCCCAGACCTGAGCCCTGGCCACCGGGTCGCGGTTACGGAACCTGTCGCCCTGCTGAGCGCGGGCCTGGCTCCGCTCCTGAGCATTTGTAAACTGTAGTTGTTACTGTAATGCTGATACCCCCAGCTCCCCGTGCTTGAAGCCATGAAAACCTAAACTCCTTAGACTCAGGGATGGATTTGGGGGCCGAGAGGCCGTCTGATCTGCTTCACAGCAATTCTTTCTCTTTGAATCCTGGTGCACAATTGTCTGGGATGTGCGTCAGGCAGAGAGCCCCATGTTTGTTCGGTGTCACTAGGGCTCCTGAAGGACCAAGCGGGCCCTGGGCTGACGCAGGGCTCTGCCTGGGCCTGGCCATCGGTGGGGGGTGGCCCCGCAGTCCCAGCTGCTCCCACAGGCCCCCGGAGGCCTGAGCCCTGGGTCTGTGACCCCCGGGTAGGTGCTCAGGTAAGCCCAGCTCCCCGGCCGGCCGAGCAGAGGCCTTGCACACCGTGGGGTGTGAGCCGGAACTCCTGGGGATACGCAAATGACCCGTCTCCTCCCAGCCAACCCACCAGGCCATGCACACGAGGGCTGTGACGTGCTGTGGTCCCAGCTGTGAGCGGGGGTCCCCGGGGTCTTGTTCACACACCCACGCTGCCCCTCTGTGCACTCGGGACACCTGGCTTCACCCGGGTGCTTGTGCCCGGCCGGAGGTGGCCGCAGGGAGCGGTGAGGAACTGCCCCTCTCCCAGGGGGAAAGTCGGATGCTTCTGGAGCAGGAGGCCTGGTGGTGATTAAACGTGCACCTGCAGGCCCAGGAGGCTGCCTGGAGCACTGGGCGGGGCCCGCCGTGGGTGGCAGGGCCGTGGCCTGGGGCTGGGGGCACGTGGAGCCTCGTCCACACGGGTAACCAAACGGCCTCGGAGAGGACGGGCCGGGCCAGGTGGCCAAGGATGAGCTTCGGTGGCGGGAAGGGAAGGCAGCGTCTCCGGCTCTGAGCGACTTCCGGTGGGGTGGGAAGGCCCGGAGTCCTGGCCTTGTGGGGCTCGGATGGCTCAGGGTTGCTGCTCCCCATCGACTCCTGTAAGGGAGACAGCAGGACCTTCCCTAATTTACCACCGGCTCGGAGAAGATGGCGGGACCACCCAGCAGACAGCAGGTGGCTGGAGCTCACGCCCAGTGTGGCAGGAGCAGATGGGGTGCCCGTGGAGGGGGACACGGGAGACAGGCGGGGGGAGCGTCGTGGGGGGAGCGGGGGAGGCAGAATAGAGAAAAGGGAAAGAGAGAGGACGGGGAGAGGGGAGGGAGGCAGGGAGAGAGGGGCAGGGGGGAGAGCCGGGTGGGGAGGAGAGGAGGGAGATGGAGAGGAGAGGGGAGAGGGGAGAGGGAAAGGGGTTAGAGGGAGGGAGGGAAGAGAGAGAATGAGAAAGAAGAGAGGGAGGGGAGCATGGAGAGAGCAGCCTTGGTTCCTTGGGGTCCCCAGATCACTGAGCTGGGGCAGGCCGTGACCTTCCCACTGGGGCATTACCCCTGGACAACACGCATGGGAGGTGGAGGGAACGGGGCTCAGGGGCAGTGACCCCAGCAAGGGGGGTGGGGGTGGGGACCAGGGGGAAAGGCCTTCAGTAGCCAGGGTCCCGGGTCCCAAGCCTGAGCCCAGGACCAGGATGGCAGCAGGGGTCCCGGGCCCACAGCCAGGGAGAGCACGAGAGAGCCAGGTAGGGGCCTGGGACCCCACTGAGTTGGTGGGCACAGACCAGCCCACCCTGAGACTGACTGAAGGAGGGTCCATCCCGCCTGGGCCCAGCAGCCCAGGTGGATGGTGCTCACCCTGGCTTGGGAAACCTGCTGTGAGACTGGCGACTTCCCCTCAACTTCCCCCCAAAAGTTCCAACAGCTCCAATCTCACCTCCACCACCCAAGGAGGGAGAGGCAGGTGTGGGCAGGCACATGGGTGACAGATCTAGAGCTCTAGCTGCACATCGCTGGGGGACCCTGGGCAAGTGACTTTCCTTCCCTGAACCCTATTTTCCAACTGTAAATGTAGGGTAATCTTTAATCCTTAATGAGTTGCTGGGTGTGCATTCTGCTAGCGGTGTTGAGGTAGTGGGAACTGGTTATCCCACTGAAAGCACCAGGAGCTAACGGGAGGGAGAAGGCAGGTGGGTGAGGGTCAGGGGAAGGAGGACACCTAGAAAGGTCAGCCCAGGGCCTGGAGCTTTTCCTCTGGGGTGTCTGTAGCCAGGAGGTGGACTGGGACATTCTAAAGCCTTGAGATGCTAGAACAAGCATCAGAGTTCGGAGGGGTCTTGGTGAAACCCTCTCACTGTGCTGTGGATCCCACGGGACTCTATGCTAGCAGGAAGGGTGAATGGAAGTAGACAAGCTCTCAGCTTTGCTTTGGACATTCTCAGTCCCTCAAGTCGGCCTGAGGTGCTGAATCCCCGTGGCCTCGGTGCCCGGCAGTAGCAAGAGCTTCTTGGAGGGAGATGCTATCCTGGCCCTAAGATATGTGTACAAACAATTACATGAATAAAAAGCAGCAGAAGGAGAAAATAATGGAAATAGACCCCAGGGCTGTAGGTCTTGGAATCACACAACATGGACTTTAAAAGTAGGCTTAGTATTTTCCAAGAGATGGGAGACCAGAGTAAGGATTGTGACAGAGACCTGGAAATGATATCAGTGGAAATTCTAGAGCTACAAAATGCAATAACCCAAATTATGAACACAGAGGATGGATTCAAAAAAGACTATATACAGCTAAAGAGAGAATTAGAGAACTGGAAGATAGGTCAAAAGATAATATCCAAATTAAATCATAGAGAGACAAAAAGATGAAACATACAAAAGAGGTGGTAAAACATATTAACATAGGGTGAAGTAGCATAAAACACATAGAGAAAGAACAGGACAGAAGCTCTATTTAAAGAGAATTTTCCAAAACCAGTGAAAGGCATTAGGCTACAGATTGAAAAAACTCTACAAATCCCAAGTAAGATTAAAGAAATAAACCTTTAGAAACATTATATTAAAATATGGAAAACAAAAGACAAACAAAAATTAGCAAGGAGAGACACGTTGTCTTCAAAGAAGCACAAATATACACCCAACTGAATTCTCAATAGTCAATAGAACCCAGACAACAGTGAAATGATGTCTTCAAAGTGCTGAAAGCAAATATTGAATTCTACCCAGTGAAAATATGCTTCAAAATTGTAAATGAATTAAAGACATTTTCAGACAAATTTGTCATGAGCATACCTATATTAGATGAAATACTAAAGAGAATTCTGAAGGAAGTAGCAAATTGAACCTAAATGGAAAATGAATCAAGATCGAATCATGAGATGGAAACCACACCTGGGTACAACTGTTGAATGAGAAATTTGAAAAGGGAAATTTTGATATAAATACTTATTAAATATAATGGGATTGCCTACAAAAGTAAAGAGATCTCTAAATAATTTGGTGATAGCAGGTAGCTAGGGAAAGAGGCTGATGAACAACCAGGACGTCTAATTTTGTCCACCTGCTTTGGTGGACGTCCGCTGGTGGGCACTTACGTGGGACACAAGCAGCCTCACAGTTTGTGCCCATTTGGAGAGGTCCTTCCACACACCTCTTCCCCAGACTTCCTTGTCACAGATCTTCCAAAGCCGTTCCTTCTAGATCCCTGACTATCCAGCCAACTGGTTATCATCCATCCACAATCAGTGTAGATTTCCACTCCAGATACAGCAGACAACTAAATTTCTGTCCTTTGGGAGAATTCTCCTTCATAATTGTCCTCCAGGGCTACCCCCAAGTAGGGCTGTAATGATGCAACTGCCCAATTTTGAGTGGCGTCAGCAAACCAAGCAGACTGATCTGTTAACCAGACTTGAGATTTTCCTTCTTCGGTCAACTGGTCATAGGGAACTCTCCAGAAGGCACCAGTCATGAATTAAGGGAGAGGGGGCAATGCAACAGAAGCGTGCTTTGAAGACGTCTGAGCCAAGCTGGCCTCTTATATGCCATTTCCGTTTGACAATAGATGGCTGTCAAGCATGCTCAACCTTACGGCCAGGTGGGCCAAACTGTTCCAAGTTTATGATGGGAGGTTCAGGCTACATGGTGACATCATGCCCTGTGTTTAGCCTCTACTAAGACCCAGGGGCAAGTCAGAAACTATTTATCAAAAGGATAATCGTTATCTGCAGAAGACGGCATAGATCTGCCCCAAAATCCTGGAAGTCCACACTGTGATTCTCCACTGGAGCTTGCCAGAAGCTCCAAACAGCATCCCTAATACACTTCAAGGATTCTTGGACCACCTGGAATATTAGATCTGTGAAACAGAGCAGTTTCACTGCAGTTTGAAATCACTGAATAACTTTCTCTTGCTCTCATCCCCACTGGAAACTGGCAACCTCACAGGTGATTCTGTGGATAGATTGAAGTGGCATACGCAGGTGGGGGTGCAAGGTGCAGCACCTTGTACTTACCTTGGGGGGCATACCTTGACCTTCTCCAGGCCACTGACCTCCCAGAAACTTTTCTGATATTGTGGGACCTGGTATTTTAGTGGGTTTTATTTCCTACCCTCTAATCACTGTGTGTTCCTGTTCTAGTTTGCTAATGCTGCTATTTTGCAAAACACCAGAGATGGATTGGCTTTTATAAAGAGGTTAATTCCGTTACAAATTTACAGTCTGAAGGCCGTAAATGTGTCCAAACTCAGGCATCAACAACAGGGTACCTTCACTGAAGGATGGCCAGTGGCGTCCAGAAAACCTCTGTCATCTGGGAAGGCCTGTGGCTAGTGTCGGCTTGCTCCCAGGTTGCATTTCGAAATGGCTTTCTCCAAATTGTCTCTGGGCTTAACTTCTGAGGGCAAACTCTGGGCTAGTATCTCTAAAATGTCAGCAAAAGTCTGCTGCTTAGAGAGACGTTTTGGGGATGGCTGTGGAAAGCAGACTTTTGCTGATGCTTTGGAGATACTAGCCCAGAGTTTTCCCTGAGAAGCTGATGCAGACACATTTTGAAGACTGCACAGGAGCTGAGAGAGGAGCTGAAACACAACCCAGGATCAGCAGACGCCAGCCACGTGCCTTCCCAGCTAACAGAGGTTTTCCAGACACCACTGGCCGTCCTTCGGTGAAGGTATACTCGTGTTTATGCCTCGGTTTGGATGCTTTTATGGCTGTAGAACTGTAAAGTTGTAACCAAATAACCCCCTTTTATAAAAGCCAATCCATTTCTGGTGTTTTGCATAATGGGAGCATTAGCAAACTGGAACAGTTCCTCCAAGGCATTTTAAATTTATTTCTAGTTCTTGCTCATCAGATGCAGTTGGCATAATGTCATCAATGTAGTGGACGAGCGAGATGCCCGGGGGGAAGTGGAAATAGCTGTTGCATCCCACTGTGGCAGAGAGTGGGGTCTGATTTTTCTAGAGGCAAGGCTATGAAGGTAGACTGTTGGTCCTGCAAGGTAAAACTGCTCTGGTGATCCTTTCAAACTGGTGTGGAGAGAAAGACATTATCCAAGTCAGTAGCTGCATATCAAGGGCTAGGGGTAATGCTGGTTTGCTCCAGAAAGGGTAATATATCTGGGACAGCAGGTGCAGTTGTGTTCACCACCTGGTTAAGTTCACAGCGGTCCACAGTCATTCTCCAGCAAATCAAACGGGAACGTGACAGGGATCGTTGTTCCATAAATCCAGCCCAACACTCCTATCCCCCTAAGCTTTGGATCCCCTTCCACACCACCAGGGAAGCTCATTAATTGTAGGCCACTGTTGCTTCAAGTAAGATGTTAGAACCCCTCCAGAGCAAGAGCTAACACACGGAATCCAAAATCTCTGATAGGTGCACCTGCATCAATGAATTCCAGCCTGTATAGTGTTACTTTCCCCTCCTTGGTCTAATACCTTTATAATCCACCCTCAAGCATAGTCCCAGTTTCTGCTAACATATATTAGCAAACTGTTGTCATTCTTTTGTTGTATAAGCTATTTCCTCCTGGGTCTTAGTGTGTGTCTGTGTTCCTGGAGCCTGATGTCATCTTGCACTAGTTGTGGGTTGTTCCGGTTTGCTGAAGCTACCATTATGCAAAATACCAGAAATGTATGGCTTTTATAAAGGGGATTTATTAAGTTACAAATTTACAGCTCTAAGGCCATAAAAGTGTCCAAACTAAAGCATCAACAAGAGGATACCTTCACTGAGGAAAGGCCGATGGCATCCGGCTGGGAAGCACGTGGCTGGTGTCTGCTGGTCCTTTGCTCCCGGGTTCTGGTTTCAAAATGGCTTTCTCCAAAATGTCTCTGGGCTTCTGTCTTCACTTCTCTCTCTCAGCTCTTGGGCTTCTTTGCTTGCTTCTCCCAGGGCTTTTCTCTAAGCATCTGGGGGTCCTCTCTTAACTTCTCTGGGGCAAACTCTGGGCTTCAACTCTTAACTTACCATCTTCAAATGTCTTTCTGTCTGCATCTCCCAGCATTTTAAAGGGCTCTGGTGATTAAGACCCACCCAGAATGGGCAGGGCCACATCTCCATGGGAACACTCAATCCAAAGTTTCCACCCTAATCAAAAGACTAAGTCTACCCCCACAAGATAGGATTAAAAAATCATCACCCTTCTGGAGTCCCTAAGTTTCAAACTGGCACATGGGTCTGGTAGTAACAGGTGGTAGTTATGGTGAGTTTTGAGGCAAATGAGCATCCACTTGAATGGCAAATGCTGCAGAATCTGCAAGCAAGCAAGGATAGCCTTTTAATACAGGAGAACAAGATACTTCTAGTGACAAAGAACGCACAGCAGCCCAGGCTGCGAGACTGTCAATTGCACCTGGGTCCAGCCAGATGTCTGCATTCCAACTTTCAGGATCCAAATCTTTCCCAATTGTTGCCATAACATTCAACAGTTAACTTGGCAAATCTGTGCATTCAAGTGACATTGTAACTCAGCAACCCACATAAGTAAGTGTGCCAGTTTGGATATATTTTGTCCCCACAAAAGCTATATTCTTTAATGCAATCTTGTGAGGGCTGATGTATTAGTGTTGATTATGTTGGAATCTTTTGATTGTTTCCATGGAGATGTGACTCAATCATCCGTGGGCTAAATGTTTGATTAAATGGACTCTGCCCTTTCAGTGTGGGTCTTGATTTAATCACTGGAGTTCTATAAAAGAGCTCACAAACAGAAGGAGCTCAGAGAGCTGATGGTGGCATTTTGGAGACACTCTAAGAGCTGACACTGATGCTGACACTTGGAGATACTTGGAGAAGTTTGGAGATGCTAGTCCAGAGTTTGCTCTGGAGAAGCTAAGAGAGGACCCTGATGCTTAGATGCACAGGAGCTGAAGAAGCTACAACAGACCCAGAGACATTTTGGAGAAAGCCATTTTGAAATATAACCTGGGAGCAAAGGACCAGCAGATGCCAGCCACGTGCCTTCTCAGCTGACAGAGGTGTTCCAGATGCCATTGGCCTTTCTTCAGTGAAGGTGTCCTCTTGTTGATGCCTTAGTTTGGACACTTTTATGACCTTAGAACTATAAATTTGTAACCTAATAAACCCCCTTTATGAAAGCCAATCGATTTCTGGTATTTTGCATAACAGCAGCATTAGCAAACTGGAACAGTAAGTTTTCTGTTTTGATTTTTTAAAGAATTTTTTTAAATTTTAGAACAGGTTTGGATTTCAGAAAAATTTTGAAGCTAGTACAGAGAATTCTTAGATACCCCACATCAGTTTCCCCTATATTAACATCTGACACTCGTTTAGTACATTTGTTACAACTAAAGAACCAATATTCATGCCTTATTATTAACTAAAGTCTGCCTTGATTCGGATTTCCTCATTTACCCCTAATGTCCTTTCTCTGCCCCAGGACGCTGTCCAGGGTCCCACAGTACATTTAGTCACCACGTCTCGTAGCCCCCTCTCGACTGCGGCCCTTTTCAGACTTCCCTCAATTCTGACGACCTGGACAGTTTTAAGGGGCACTGGTCAGGCATTTTGCAGCATGTTCCTCAACTGGGATTTGTCTGATGTTTTTTCAGGATTACACCGAGGCTGTGGGATTTGGGGTGGCAGAACACGGGGGACAAGAGCCATTTTCATCACATCCTACAAGAGACTGCACCATCCACGTGACTTATTGCTCTTGTGTTGACCTTGAGCTACTGAGAAAGGATTTGTCAGGTTTCTCCACTGCAGTTACTCTTTCCCCTTTTCCCTGCTGTGCACTTTGGAAGGAAGTCACCAAGCTCAGCCCAGTTTTCCCCTCCACTAGGGTAGAGCTACCTATGTGAATTATTTTGAATTATTCTGCATGAAAGATTTTTCTCTTCCCCCCTTTTATTCATTTACTTATGTAATCATTTCTCTATCTAAACATGTGCTCATGGATACTTGTTTTGTACTTTGGGTTATAATCTAATATACTTTATCTTGGTGCCCAAATAACTCCAGCTTCAGCTGTTGGAACTTGCCTTGTCGACGCTCCCCCTTTCCCTGGCCCCTGTCTGCACACGGGGTCAGAAGCGCCTCCTGAGACACAGCTTTGGTGACGTCCCTGCCCCGAGCCTTCCAGGGGCTTAGCCCGAGGTCCTGTGAGGTCTGGCCGGGGCCCCCAGCACACCCCTGGCCCTCACCCCAGCTCCGTGCTGCACTGGCCGCCTCCCGCTGCTGGACTCCACCTCCCCGCCCGGCCGGGTCCTCTGCCTCTCGTCTGATGAGCTCGTCCTTCAAGTCCCGGCCTAGAGGTCACTGCCACGGGGGTCCCCGCAGCCCCCAGCCCGTAGCCCCGCTGCACCAGCCGCACATGTGGACAGTGAGACTGAATTATTCAGGCTTGGTGCAGTCGACCACGGACATGGGGTAGGAGGGGCTACCCAGAGCCCCAGAGATGCACACAGCACACGCCAGCAAGCCTCGGGGGGAGGGGTAGATGCAGGCCGCCCGCGGGGACACTCCTTTGCTGGCACCAGGGCGGGGCCTCAGGCAGGAGATCAGCCTCGTGCTTGGGGGGCATTTGGTTTTGCCCCCGTGAAACCAGTGGGCCGAGGCGGTGGCAGCAGGTCAGGAGGCCAATCTGGACCCGAGACGCCCATTCTCTCGTCTTCAGGGCCTTGAGCTCGTGCAGGGTGGTCTTGGGAACCCCCCGGTGCTGGTGCACAGTGCCCACAAGAGGCCACCAGCACCTGGGGGTGCCGAGTGGGCGAGTGCTGGGCGCAGCGTCAGGGGACAGTATTTTATCCTGGGGGCTTGGGTCCTGGCTGGCAGGGAAGGTGGGCGGCACCTGGCATGGACACCAGCTCTCAGCCAGCAGGCCCGGGCACGTGCTGTGTACCCCTACCGGAGAACATGACACATTTTCATTTTTAAAAAATCAATAAATCGTTTGCAGTACTGTCACCCGCAGCTAGACGGCTGAATTAACTTGTAGTCTGCTGCGAGGCTGCTGCGTCGCGGTTCCATCCGGAGCTGGAACGGGGGAGGCACAGTGTCTGCAGCTTGTGGCCAGGCGACCCTGTGGGCCACGAGTCAATTGACTGAGCCCCTGGGCTGAGGCTGGACCCTCCCGGGACCCGGGGGCTGAGGCCCATCCCCCAGACGTGCCCACCAGCCCCCATTGCCCCATTGCCCCATTTGGTCAGGTTCCGGGCTGGATTGCCAATGGGGTCGGTGACCCCAGGACATACCCCACGCAGAGGGGGCTCTTTGGGTCTGAAATCCCAGCTCTGGGCCCAGGGGTCCCCTGCAGTCCGCAGACGGAATATTCCAGGCCCGGTCAGCTGGGCTCCATCATGTCGGCTCCCCGGCTCTGCCCCGTCCAGTTCCCCAGGCCCGATCAGCCCCACACCACGGGCCGTGTCTCCTGCCTCCCCCAGCCCCCGCCCAGGCCCTGCCAACACGCCTTTCCCCAGGTGTCCCCTCGCTGGGGGCAGCCCATCCTCTCTGGACTCCCCCAAACACCCTTTCTCACCTGTGCCAAGCTGGGGACTTGGGCTCCTACCTGGCTCTTGGGTGTGGGCTCTTGGCCGCGAGGGTCTGCAGGGCGATGGCCACCGCAGCTGCTCTTCTCTCTTGCCCTCCCCCCGCCCCACCCTGTCCCCATCTCTGGCCTGCGTCAAGCCTGGCTGGGGCCAGTGGCCACTGACGTCGGCACCCGATGAGCCACCCTGGAGGGTGAAGCTATCTGTGCCGGTTTGAGTGTATTGTGTCCCCCAAATGCCATTATCTTTGTGGTTTTGTGTGGGGCAGGCATTTTGGTGATGGTTGGATTTGCTTGGAATGTGCCCCACCCAGCTGTGGGCAATGATTCTGATGAGATGTTCTCATGGAGGTGTGGCCCCACCCATTCGGGGTGGGCCTTGATCGGTGGAGCTACATAAATGAGCTGACTCGGGGGGAGGAAGAGGGTGCAGCTGGGAGTGATGTTTTGAAGAGGAGCAAGCTTGCTAGAGAGGAACGTCCTGGGAGAAAGCCGTTTTGAGGCCGGAGCTTTGGAGCAGATGTCAGCTGCCTTCCTAGCTAACAGAGGTTTTCCGGAGGCCATTGGCCATCCTCCGGTGAGGGTACCCGATTGCTGAGGTGTTACCTTGGATGCTTTTTGGATGTAATTGTGTAGTGAAATAAATCCCCGTTTTATAAAAGCTTATCCATCTCTGGTGTTTTGCATTCTGCAGCATTAGCAAACTAAAACACTATCGCAGCAGCAGCCTGTCCCCCAAACCACACGTGTCTGGGTTTGAAACACAGTAGATGCTTTGGCAACGAACTCAACTTCTTAATTATGGCTCCCCTGGGCTGGTAGGTCAATCGTTTGCACCCTCTGAGCATGTGCCAGCCTCCAGAATGGCTCCGTCTCCAAGGGACGTGCGACCCTCACTGCCCACAGCCCCGGTGGCTCCTCGTCACCTTTGGGCCGGGGGACACCGAGGCCCCCGTCAGGGCCCCTCCCTGTAGCCTCCCAGCTCCACTGACCGCAGGAAGGTGCCGCCCCTCTGGCCTGGCATTCAGAGCCCTGCGGTCCAGCCCCAGCTCCACGTGCTGCCCACCCGTCGCCCCAATTCCCTCCGCAGTGATGTTCTCGGGGGACCCTGCGCCCCTGGCCCTGCCTGGCCCCCATGATCTGGCTTCTTTTGAACTTTCTCCCTCGATGGCCCCAGCTCCCAGGAGGGTCCTGTGGTCCCTGGAGACCCGCCAGCCCCCTGCCGCCCTTCGCTTCCCCAGTGGGGTGCCCTGTCCAGGGTGCTGGTGGCCGGCTCTGGGCCCGGCGCACAGTGGGCCCGCAGGAGGCGCCGCTGGATCGAGTCACCCTGGATCTTTTGCGCCAACCGTCCGTCGCTCCACCTCGGGGGCGTCAGGAGACACCACGTGTCCGCGGCCGCCTGCCCTGGGGCTGCAGGGTCGGGGCTGGGTTCCTTGGCTTGTGCAGCACAACTTAGTCCCCACCTCTGCCACGTCCGTCCCTCCCTCCGCCTGTCTGTCCATGCCCAAACCCCCCCTTACGAGGGCACCAGCCAGCCTGGCCTTCTCTTAACCCTCTTCCAACACCTGCTTCCAGGTAAGGTCACGTCCCAGGACCTAACGCCCCTGAGGACGTGATTCAACCCAAAACGGCGGAAAGGCCAGTAGCAGAGTGCACAGTGCAGGCGCCCACGTGCAACACCCTCCTGGAGCACATCTGTTTACACACGCAGGCACACGCATGCACACCCCTGGAAAGATCCAGAAGAGTTCTCCAGACCCTTAGCAGCCAACGCCCCTGGGGAAGGCGTGGGGTGGGGGCGGGGAATGCCGATGAAGGGGCTCTTGCCCTTAAAGATCGTGCCTTGCTTTGATGTATTGTATAACTTTGAAATAAAAATGGTTAAAAAGTAGCATTACCTACTTCATAAATTCCTTTGACGGGTTGAAATTATAGAAAGTCCCTTGGTCAGTGCCAGTCAACTGTTGGTCCTTGTGGCTTGCACATGTGAGGGGTCTGGATGGGGGAGCCCCGCTCCCTGCTGGTGGTCTCGGGGGGGGTCACTGCATGAACGCATGCACTGACCGGCCCACCCTCCGCGTTTGGGACAGGTGCCTGGGGGTGCAGGGCCCTGGGCTCTGTGTTGGGGGCTCCCAGGCCAGGGGAGCAACAGGTGGACGGAGGAACCACGGGGGGTCCCCAGGGCCAGGGTGGGTCCCCAGGACAGAGGGCCTGGCCGGGTGTCCGGAGCCGAGCATTGGGGCTGCGAGTGGGATGGGAGGGGGGTGTGGGTGGGGGGTGGGAGTGGGGTGCTGTGAGTGGGGCTGGGAGGGGGTGTGCAGGTGGGGGCCGGCAGCGCCCACTGCCCCTGGCTCGCCCCCCACCCCAGAGCCGTGTCGCCTGCACAAGCACAAGCTGCCGTCTTGGTGGGGGCAGGGCGGCTGTGCCAGGTGTGAGTGGGGGGCCCGCAGTGCGTGGCAGGACCCTCAACGTACTGTGTCTATTGGATGCCGACAGCAGCCCTCCCCGCGTAGGGATCTGCTCGCCAGGGGGGTGGGGTGGAAAGTGAGGCACCCCCAGCCTGCCCCGGCCCCCCTCTCCTACCACTGGGGGTGACTGTGGAGCCGCCCGGGGACCCCGGAGGCTGGCAGCACCCCTCGTGCTCTCCAGAGGGGAGGGGGCAGCGGGCACTTGGGTGGAGACCCCCCATTTCTCCGTAACTAGCGAGAGAAATTGGTCCCCTGTCTGAGCTCCCTAAATGGAATCGCTTTTGTGATTTGTCAAATTACGCAGAGGAGACGTGCAGGAAGGAAGGGGAGCGTTTGATTCCATTAGATGGAAATTAGCTTGAAATAGACGCTACTCGCAGGTTGGAGCAATTTCTCTCCATTTGTTTCAGGAGAAAATTGCCTGCGCGGCTGCGGTGGGACCCGGCGGAGGGGACGGAGCCTCGGCCTGGCCGGTGGGCGCTGCCGGGGTGTCCTGGGGGCAGGGGCGGGCAGGACTGGCTGCAGACCGCTGCCCTGTCCGGAGCCCCACGGCGGCCCTGGCCATCCGCGCTTCTCTTTCTTTTCTATCGCTGGGTAGTATTCATTTTGCTCTTCTTTATGAATCTGTACTTCTTTCCCGGTGGCGGGCAGTGGGCTTTCCAGGATTTGACTGTCAGAGATGAAGCCGTGATGAACATTCTCACACACGTAGTTCTGTGGACCTGTTTTCGGTTCTCTCAGGTGAGTCCCGGGATGAAGTGCTGTCGCAGGGCACTGCTGAGCTCGGGGGGACGTCGCCAAACAGTTTCGCGGAGGGCCACACACCTTGCGGTGGCTGATGACGCACGAGCGTCCAGCTTCCCCATCGCACTAGCGTCTGGTGTGATCCAACCATCAGGAGGTGGAAGTAACATCTCACTGTGGTTTCAATTTCCGTCTGCTGACGGCTAATAACCTTGAACAACCTTGCACGCGTGTACCCACCATTTGTATGTCTCTTCCGTGAAGCGTCTGCTTGAGTCTTTTACCGCTTTTTAATTGGGTCTTTTGTCTTTTTATTATTGATTTGTAGGAATTCTTCATATATCTTGGATATGTTATATATATTATATATTATGTCACATATTATATATGTGTCATTTGTGGGGAGACTTCTCTCTTTGTTGCGTTGCTTTGTTGCCTTTGACAAGATCAACCAGCCACGCATTTGTGGGTCGGTTTTAGGCCCCGAGTTCTGCTCCGTTGCTCTCTTTGTCCACCCCTGCACCTGTGCCACACTGTGCTGACCTCGGGAACTGTGCAGGGTCTCGAAACCCGGTGGTGTGAGTCCTCCAACTTTGTATTCTTTCCCAAGATTGCCTTGCTTTTCCAGGACTTTTGCATTTCCAAATACATTTTGGAATCAAGTAACCAATTTCTGTTTAAAGCCCCAACATTTGGGCCCTTGGTGAAGGCACATGGCCCTGCGCCTTCAGTTCCAGGCAGCAGCATCTGAACGTGGGGTCTCTCGCCCCTGTCTTGGGCACCCCCCCGGCCCTCCCCTAATTTCTCTCTGCAGGGCTTCGTGGCTCCGGGGGTCGGTGCTCTGGAGTTTGGGGGCAACATGGGGAGAGCCTGGGGCTGCGATGGGAAGCACGAGCCGGTGCCGCCCTCCGGGGTATCACAGGTCGGTGCTCACCGGGAAGGCTGAGCAGGCCCCGTGCCCATCGCCACGGCTGCAGGGACCCCACCCCCTCCAGGAGCCTTCTGACGGCTCCGACGCAGGCGCAGCTGCTTCCATGGGAACACCCCACTCTGCTGGGGCTGCCCGGGGTTCCTGTGGATGTTGTCCACGGGGTCGCCGTCTGTGGTGGGGCAGGGGTGCTCGGACCCCACCACGGCCATTGGGGGTCACTTCACTGGCTTTATTGTGGTCCTGGTCACCTTCTGTCCCCCAAAATGCCAGGTTATGGATGTTGCACAGGAACAGGGGAGCCCCAGGGGCCCAGGGATGGAGCTCAGGCTTGGACACTGCAGGGGAAGGGGGAGCTCTCGCCCGACACCCTGTCTGCGGCTCAGACCTGCCCCAAGTCAGGAGACAAATCCCCATCTCCCAACTGACCCAGGCCTGGGGCCATGGAAGGCTGTCTTCCGGGTGGGCCGAGCCCCTAACACAGACCTTAGCGGGCCCCAGCCCCCAGCCCCGGGGCCCCTGCGCCCTTCCCCCGGGCCACCTGCCCAGCCCCCATGTGCCCAGCTGGGGCCTCCTTTCTCCATGGGAAGGCACAAGGCAGCCCCAAGGATGGGCGTCTGAGGGCTGGTGAGACGGAGGGGCCCTCGGCTGGGTGGGGGAGACCGGGGGCAGTGGGGAGCCCGGAGCTCCGTTTGGCCAAGTTGAGCCCAAGCGGCCAACGGGCCACAGCCCAGGGATGTGGAGCAGGAGCTGGGCAGAGGGGCCCGGCTGGGGAGGCTCTGGGGCTCGTTGTGTCCAGCGGGTCAGAGGGCAGGGGCCAGGAGGCAGCGGAGAGGGGGATGGAGGGGTGGCTGCGGAGCACAGCGTCTTCGATGGGAGGTGCTGCTTGGAGAGAGAGGAGGAGAGAGGAAGGGGCCCAGGGCACGGGTCATGAGTCGGGGCGAGAGGTCAGAGGGCTGCGGGCCGGGAGCTCGGAGAGGAGGAGGAGGGCTGGGTGGGGGCCGCCGGCTCGTCAGCTCCGGCCTCACGGTGAATGTTGCCCCGAAGGAGCGGCCCTGGGAGAGGCTCAGGCCCTGCAGGTGGAACGGCCGGGAGCACACGCAGCCCTGAGGACTCAGGGTCAGGTGAGGGCCGAGGGGGGGTGAGCTTTGCCCTTGGAGCCGACCCCTCCCTGCTCCTCGCAGCTCCCAGAGGGGCCACCATTCCGAATCCAGACCCGCTGCATCCCGCTGTCCTCAGCCCCGGGTCCGCAGGCTGAGGTCACGTCTGCTGCGTGGTCAGTGGCGGGACCTGGAGCCTTGCCCAGGAGCAGGAGGAGGACCCCCCCTCGGAAACCGCGGCTCCCCCCTCCAGCCCCCGGCCTGCCCGGGTTCATCGCCGTGTTTCCCCTGCCCGCGTGCCCGGGGCCGTTATTACATCTTCATAAAGAAACGGGGAGAGGAGAGCAAGCCCAGCTCACTTGCTTCACGGGCGTTTCCGTTTCTGCGTCTCTCCGCTCCGTCTTCAGTGCGTGCCCCGTGCCGACCTGAGGAGAGTGTGCCGTCCGGGGACCGAGCAGGGCTGAGCCGTCCTGCCCCCCAGGCGCCCGCCGCGGCCCGGGTCGTCAGCACAGAGCTCGGAGCTGCTGCCCGGGGTCCCCGCTGGGAGAGGGCCCGGCGGGCAGAGCGGAGAGTGTCCGGGAGAACGTGTCCACGTTCCTTCTCTGCCACCAGCTGCCCGGTGACCTGTCCGCCACCCCGGGGCTCCCTTTCTCTATCTGAAACGCGAAGGCTTTGGGTTGACGGCTTCTAAGCCTGTTCCATCCTCAACCTGGTGATGCCACTGAACCAACCAGAACTGTGTTAAAGCAGTAAAACAGCTGGATAGAAACGGCACCTCTGCAGTGTCTGTCGTGGGTGGGTGTCCTTCCGCAGGTTCCAGACCTACTGTCCTGTCTCCAGCAGCTAGAAACCCGTGTACGGGCGGGAAGCCCTGTTTCCGGACATGAGCCGCGGGCCGCTCAGGGCCGAGACCCCCGAGCAAAGGAAACGGAGGCGGCGAGCCTTACGGTGCTCCGATTTCTGCTCGAAAGGAATTTCCCACAGAGCCTGATGTTATCACTGAGTTGAGGAGACAGAGAAGGGATTTCAGCGGCCAAAATGTCTAGGATTTGCAGGCTAGGATACCGAGGATGAGGGAAGCGGGCGGGAAAAGAGCCCCAGATTCCATGCAGAGGCGCGCTTGGGTCTTTGGCTTAAACACCAACAGGCCCATGCACGGAGGGAATGCCAGGGCGGGTGGAGAAAAGCAGGATCCAAGAGCTGCCAGGAGGATAACTTCCAGAGCTCACGAGACCTGGAACCACTGAAGTTGCCACCAGTCGGAGCGGAGAGAACTCGTGGAAACACAGGGCACTCAGTGGAGACCCCGGAAGACATACCTCGCAGGGGGGCTCACCCACCCCCAGAGGAAAACCTCCTCCAGAACCCCCCCACCCCGAAAGCTTCCAAACAAGCTCTAAAGGATCAAGGTGATCTGCTGATCTGCAGGGAACTGAACTGCCTGCCAGAAAGAAGCCCGGCTCCTCATCACCCAGCCAGTTTTTAATATGTCTAAGGCTTTTTTCTACATACCATATATATTTCAGAAGAATACACACAGAATGATACCATTTACATAAAGCTCAAAAAATTGTAAATCCAAACAATATATTTATTAGGGTTCTAGACCTATGTAGTAAAACCACATGGGAAAAAAAAAGGGATAATTAAAAAAAGATTCAGTGAAACGTTCACCCCAGGGCTAAGGCTGTGAGATTAGGAAATTAATACACAGTGTCACAGGGTCTCCAACAGTTGGACAGTTCTGGTGGTGTGAGACTTCTTAAACTGGTTGCGGATACATGGGCATCCATCATGTTTTTCTTTATAATACATACATGTACATATTCTTTTTTACCTGTTTTATTGAGATACATTCACACACCATACAATCCATCCAAAGGATACAATCAGTGGTTCACAGTATCCTCACATAGTTGTGCATTCATCACCATGATGAATTTTAGAACATTTTCATTACTCAAAAAAAAAAAAAAAAAAAAAGCCAAAACATCCCATGGTCTTATCTCCCCTTGTTATTTACCCCTAGCATCGGTGTGGTACATTTGTTATTCTTAATGAAAGAATATTAATGTGGTCCAGAGTTTGCAATAGGTGCATCTTACCCATACTCCACTCTATTATTAACTCCTTGTAATGGTGACGTCCGTTTGTTCTGGTTCACGGAAGAACATTCTCACATCTCCACTACTGACCACACTCATCGTCCGCAGCAGGGTTCTCTGTGTTACACAGCCCCACGTTTCATCCTCTGGTTTTCCTTCTAGTGACACACACGACCCAAAACTTTCCCTTTCAGCCACATTCACACACATAACAGCGCTGTTAGTTACACCATAATGTGCCACCATCACCTCTATCCATTTCCAAACATTTACAATCACCCCAGTTAGAAATTCTGCACAAATTAAGCATCAGCTCCTCATTCTCTACCCTCATTCTATCCCCTGGTAACCTACATTCTAGATTTTAACCTGAGTTTACTTATTATAATTAGTTCACATTAGTGAGATCATAAAATATTTGTCCTTTTGTGTCTGACTTATTTCACTCAACTTAATGTCCTCAGGGTTCATCTGTTTTTTTGCATGCTTCAGGACTTCATTCCTTCTTACTGCTAAATAATATTCCATCGTGTCTGTGTATACCACATTTTGTTTATCCATTCACGGGTTGGTGGACACTTGGGTTGTTTCCATGTCTTGGCAGTTGTGAATAGTGCCACCATGAGCATTGGTGTGCAAGTGCCTGTTCATGTCCCTGCTTGCCATTCTTCCAGGTATATTCCGAGTAGTGGGACTGCCGGGTTGTAAGGCAACTCTGTACTGAGCTTCCTGGGGAACCACCAAACCGTCCCCCACAGCGGCTGCACCACTTCACTTCCCACCTGCAGTGAGTGAGCATCCTTTCTCCACATCCTCTCCCACACTGGCAGTTTCCTGTTTGTTTAATAGTGGTCATTCCAGTGGGTGTGAAATGATATCTCATTGTGGTTTTGGTTTGCATTTCCCTGATGGCTAGTGATGTTGAGCATCTTTTCATGTGCTTTTCAGCCATTTGTATTTCCTCTTTGGAAAAGTGTCCATTCATGTCATTTGCCCATTTTTTAATTGTGTTGCTTGGCTTTTTGTTGTTGCGTTCCCAACACTTTTGAAAGGAAACACTCAGCAGTGTACAACTGCTAATGGCCAGTATCCAAACAAGAATCACTAGACATTCAAAGAAGAAGGACGATATGGACAGAAACAGGAGAATATCAGTTAAAAGTCAGACCTAGAAATGAAAGGGATGGTGAAAATGGTGGACAAGGATGTCAGGACGGCTGTTATAAATGTATTCTCTGTGTTCAAGAATTCAAAGGGAAACATGGACACAGTGAAAAGAAAAATAGAAGATATAAAAACTCCAAATGGAATTTCTAGAGATAGAAAATATAATATCTGAAGTGAAAATCTCGTGGTGTGGAATTAGACACTGCAGGAATATTAGTGAATTCAATGTACCCTAGAACGACATGTTCTTAAACTTAGCTCTTTCCTGTGGGTGTGGGCTCGTTGTAAATAAGCTCTTTTCAAGACGTTCCTTCAGTTAAGGTGTGGTCCAGGTGAACCAGCTTCAGTGTTAATCCAGAGTCCTGGAGTCCTTTATAAGCAGAGTGAAAGTCAGAAAGAAAAAAAGAGGGGGCAGCCAGAGAAGCTGAAAGTCAGTGGGACCAGAAGGGAAGGAGGAAGCCAGGCGAGGCTGCCGTGCACAGAGGAGCCAAGGGCCATGGATGGCGGCAGCGGGCCCCCGAGAGCCGGTTTTCTGGGAGACGCCTTGATGACGCCTTGACTCCGGACTTTGTTTTAGTTTGCCAGGCTGCTCAAAGCACATACCATGATATGAATTTGCTTTTAAAGATGGGAATTTATTAGCTTACAGGTGTGAGGCCGGGAAAATGGCCAAATCAAGGTATCATCAAGGTGATGCTTTCTTCTGGAAGACTGGCTGCCGGCGATCCTTGGCTCCTCTGCCACACAGCAGGCACATGGCGGCATCTGCTCGTCTCTCCCTACACTTCTGGGTTTTGTAGCTTTCAGCTTCTTGCTTCCCTGGCTTTCTCTCTCTCTCTCTGTCTGAATTTCATCCCCTTATAAAAGACTCCAGTAATGGGATTAAGACCCATCCTGATTGCGGTGGGTCACACTTCAACTGAAACAGTCTCATCAAAAGGTCCCACTTACAATGGGTTCACACCCACAGGCATGGATTAATTTAAGAACATGCTTTTCCAGATGGCATACAGCTCCAAACCACCCCAGACTTCCAGCCTCAAAACCATGAGCCAGTGAACTGCCATTGTTTAAGCCAACCCATCGCGTGGTATTTGCTTTGGCAGCCAGGAGACTAAAACACATTTAAAGCGGGAGTTGGCAAACTACAGCCTGCTGGCCCTTTTGATCTATGGCCCATTGTTGAAAGTAAAGTTTTGCTGGAGCACAGCCTCATGTATTATTGACCACGGTGGCTTTCGCTCTCCAGAGACAGAGCTAGTGTGACAAAGCTGACAGTATTGACTACCTGGCCCCTTAGGGAAAAAGTTTGCTGAGAAAACGCTTTGTTTGTTAAAGATAATTTGCATGTTAATTTTAAGCCGGTTGGGTCAGAATTATTCCAAGTCCGGAGAACAGGAGCTCCCAAGGATGGCAGCTGTCCCGTTGGGTCACGGTTTGGGCATGGCTGCCCGGCTGGATCCTGCTCACTTCTGGGGGCCCTCTCCCTTTTACCCCACGAGAGCGCCTGCTCCCAGGGGCCTCGTCCCTGGCCCGGTGGTTGAGGGGCCCAGCCCGGGCAGGCGCATCTGGGCACGGAGGGGCTGTGGGGCCGCTGTCCTCCCGGCTCTGGGGGAGCAGCTTCCGTCCTCAGCAGCGGCATATTTGCTCCTCCCGCACCCGCTCTTTATTCCGTTTTTAGCTGACATCTATAATTTGGAAAGCCATAAAAATGAATATAGATGAAATATTAGAGGGTGGCAGTATGAAAAAAGCGTGAACAAAGAGGCTTTCGCCGTTTTAAATAGGTCTTAAAACTGCTTTCATCTACACGCTCGCCGCAGCCCAGTGAAATTGATTCATTGACCAAATTGGCCATTTAAAATTCAAAAGCCGGTGCTCTCCGAGAGCAACTCCCTCCTCTCCAGATTTATGGGGCCGCGGAGAGGCACCGGGGTGTCTCGGTTTCTCTTTTAAGGACGATCTATAGTAGGGCAGTGGCGCGTCTCCCGGTGTGCCCGTGCTCGCCCGGCGCACAGCCCGAGGTGGGTCCTCGCCCGGCCCTCGCTGCCGGCCCCCGCGTCCCCCTCCGAGCTCCCGGCCGGCGGCCTGAGGCTCCTCCTCCAGGGGTGAGGCTGGGGGGTGTCCCGAGGGACCTGGAAAGGGGTGGGTGCGAGAGGCGCTCCGCCTGGTGTCGGGGACCCCAGAGTCCAGCCTGCGTCCCCTAGACTCGCCCGGGAGCTGCGTTGGCGGCAGAGGGGCAGGCGGGGGTGGGCTGGCAGCCGAGGGGGACGCGGGGTGGGCTGCCTGGTGGTGTGCCACTGAGGGAACGCCTTCCCCAAAGCCACCTGGTGCCCACTGCCGCCCCCAGGTAGACCAGCTGCCCCAGGCAGGACAGTGAGACCTGGTCAGCCGGGAACAGAGGAAGCTGAGGAGGAGGCGAGGATGCCAGAGCCTGTGTTCTAGAATGTTCTATGAAGGAGGCTGTGGTCATTCCCCAGCCCAGAGGGATATAAAAATGGGGAAAGAAAGATCTAGACATGCAGTGGCTGGGTTCAGCACTCAATCTGAGACCAGGGTCAGGGGTCGGTCTTGGACCAGGGGCGGGGGTCAGTCTTGGACCTGGGTCAGGGGTCAGTCTGGGACCAGGGGCGGGGGTCAGTCTTGGACCTGGGTCGGGGTTCAGTCTGGGACCAGGGTCGGGGGTCAGTCTTGGACTAGGGTCAGGGGTCAGTCTGGGACCAGGGTCGGGGGTCAGTCTTGGACCTGGGTCAGGGGTCAGTCTGGGACCAGGGTCGGGGGTCCGTCTGGGACCAGGGTCGGGGGTCAGTCTGGGACCAGGGTCGGGGGTCAGTCTGGGACCAGGGTCGGGGGTCCGTCTGGGACCAGGGTCGGGGGTCAGTCTGGGACCAGGGTCGGGGGTCCGTCTGGGACCAGGGTCGGGGGTCCGTCTGGGACCAGGGTCGGGGGTCAGTCTTGGACTAGGGTCAGGGGTCAGTCTTGGACCTGGGTCGGGGGTCAGTCTGGGACCAGGGTCGGGGTCAGTTCTTGGGCAGGTTCCCCTTCAGCCTGTGGGCAGGGCTAGCTTTCCTCAGTGTGCAGCTACCTGGCCATCACTTAGTTGAAGAGAATCCACCCAGTGGTTCCGGAATGACCCGTAGTCCCTTGAGTGCCCCCACTGCCCATCTCCTGCCCCAGCCCTGGGCTGGGTGGTCACGGCACACGGGGCTGAGGAGAGCCTGCGTGCCGGGGGCACAGCTGCTGGCCCCGGGGGCCCTGGTACGGGCACGGCTGGGCACACAGCAGGTTCAGGGACACGTGTTGGAGGCATGAACAAGTTCAGTCCCCGAATGTCCACGGAGCATCCCTGGGTCCCCAGTGAGCTTGACCTTTCCTGGCTCGGGTCAGGGGAGGCGTTTCCTTAGGAAAGCCAGGGACACCGCCAGGGGAGGGGGAGCGTGACGAGAGTGGGGAGGTGCCGACCACAGGCTCCGGTTCAGTCCAGACCCTCTGTGGGAGAGGGAAGTGGGAGCCCCCAGGGGCCTCTGGGGGCTCAGAGTCACCCTCCGAGGGCCGAGGGAGTGGGCATGTCTGCACACTCACCCCAGGAGGCCTTGCTGAGGCCGGCTCCCAGGAGGTGCTGGTTCTCGATACTTCTGGTGGTCCCTCGGCATTTGGCAAAGAAATGCGGGTGACGGCCATGGGAAATTGGCTGACGTGCCAGAAAAAGGTGGGCTCAAAACCCCAAGCCTTGGGCCCTGAGCCCACTGCCTGGGCAGGGGATAGGCCCACCTGGCCAGACCCCGGTGGAGGCGGCAGCCCCAGGAGGTGCAGGGCCTCTCCGGTCTCCCCAATCCTGGGGAGAGTCAGGAGTCCTGGGCCCCGAAAGCCAGCCGCGCCCCTGGTTGTGAGACCCTCTCGGCTTTAATTACTCTATCATGCTCTATTTTGTACTTTTAATTATATAGTAAGTGACATACTCAGAAACCATCGTTAAATTTTAAGCCTTTATAATAATACCACTTTATTACATTTTGATGACTTTATAACTATGATACTTTATTATTTGCCCCATGTTATTTTATGACTGCACAATGAGATTTTTAATATCTAATTACAGTACCGAACGATCATTAAACACGTCTGATATATAGACGGACTGCAACCGGGTCCCGGCGGCACCCGCGCAGGAAGAAACAGGAACTTGCCGTGTTCACGGGTCATGCCGAGTCCCCAGGACCTGAGGGCGTGGGGTTCCATCACGTGATCCCAAAAGAACCTGTGAGCAGTGATGAGGTGCGACTGCACACCAGGCCAATCGCATCTTCCAGATGCTTCCGGAAGGTCACGCTGAGCTGCGCAAGTCCCAGGGCTCCGAGGCGGTGGCCCGAGCAGCTCCCACCTGTGCCAGGTCGTTCGGCAAAGGGGCCGCCCGCTCTGAGGGCCTCCACCAAAAAGGACCCTCACGCTCCGCAGGGAGGCTTCTTGGGGCCCGCGTCTTTATTTCGGGGTGGAGCTGGCTCGAAGGCGCTGCCCCTACAGCCGCAGCTGCTCCCGCTCTGGTGGACGTCAACCCCCACACCCATGGGCCAGCGCCCAGGAACAGCCCTTGGAGCCGGCTGCCCCTGCCGTGGGCTCGGCCATCCGGATGGGATCTCCGGGCTCGAGTGCCTCCCATGGTGGCCGGGGGCCATCGGGGGACCAGCCCCGCAGCCTCCCGCAGCCCCCAGCCCGCACCACGGCCCCAGAGCTGTGCTTGCCAGGGGCAGGGGCAGCGAGGGTCGTTTCCGTCAGGGTGATGTGAAGATGGAGGCTGACAGCAGACCCCAGGTTTCAAGATCCCAAGTCAGTCCCAGAGGCCCTCGTGGGCCGTCCCCCTGGGCCCGGGGTGCCCAGCAGGCAAGTCTGGGGGAGAGGAGATGCCTGGTGATGACACTCAGGCTGACGGGGAAAACTGACCCCGGAGCGAGCACCTGTTGGCTGTGGGGCGAGGCGGTGAGACAGGCATCAGAGGCCCCGGGACCCTGGCTGGGCGGCCCCCACCCCATGGTTCTGCAGCTCTGCTCGGGCCCTGCCAGGCCGGATCATCCGGGAACTGGTGTCGCACACTGCGTCCCACGTGGAGGAGGCACAGTCACCCGGAATTGGGAGCAATCAGTGTTGCATCGAGCCACGGACGCCTCGCCTCAGCCACAGGGGTGGACGGGGGTCCCCGGGCCAGACCAGCCTTGCGAAGAGTGAGATCATGGCCCAGGCACCTGCCTGGGAAAGCCCTGAGTTAGGGCAAGAAGGCTGCATAGCAGCCCTCTTCCTGCAGGCCTAGAGGCAAGGAACTGTGCTGGTTTGGATGTATTATGTCCCCCAAAATGCCATTATCTTTGATGCAGTCTTGTGCGGGCAGGAAACATGTTGGTGTTCATTGCGTTGGAGACTTTTGATTGGATGTTTCCGTGCAGATGTGATCACTCAACTTCGGGCTAGATCTTTCACTGGATAATTTCCATGGAGGTGTGGCCCCGCCCATTCAGCGTGGGCCTTGATTAGTTCACTGGGGCACTATATAAGCTCAGACAGAAGGAGGGAGCTTGCTACAGCTAACGGGAACACTGAAGAACACACAGGAGCTGAGAGAGGAGCTGCAGATGAGAGACAGTTTGAAGATGGCCATTGAAAGCAGACTCTTGCTCCGGAGAAGCTAAGAGAGGACAAATGCCCCAAGTGCAACTGAGAGTGACATTTTTTAAGAACTTCAGCCTAGAGAGGAACATCTTGGGAGAAAGCCATTTTGAAACCAGAACTCTGGAGCAGACGCCAGCCACGTGCCTTCCCAGCTCAGAGGCTTTCCAGACACCATCGGCCATCCTCCAGTGAAGGTACCCGATTGCTGATGTGTTACCCTGGACACTTTATGGCCTTAAGACTGTAACTGTGTAACCAAATAAACCCCTTCTATAAAAGCTGATCCATTTCTGGTGTTTTGCATTCTGGCAGCATTAGCAAACTACAACAGAAACCATAAAGGAAAATAAATTCAAGAACCTCTGCAGAAAATGTCCAAGTGATTCTGTCTCTGCACTTTGGGAGTTACTTTCCAAAAGTGGGGACCCCAGTGCCTAAAAGGTTGCCACCTCCGTACATGGGGCACATTCACAAAGAGCAGACGGGAGACCCACAGATGGGGGGCAGGCAACCAGGCTGGGGGCTGGCAAACACGGGACTGGGGGCTGGACACTGTCCTTGTCTGGTCCGGTGTCCAATCCCCGGAGGCTGGGCTCTGGCTGACAGAGCCGGGGGGCTCGGTCCCTCCCTGCATGACCACCACCCCGTGTCTAGAGGATCTCGCGCCATCGCAGCCCCCGTTTCCCAGCCCTGATCCTGGTGGGGGCAGGAGGGGACGAGGCAGCCCGTGGGGGTGGCAAATGTGGCCTTGGGAGGGGTCAGAGGGCCCAGCCCCCCGGGGAAGGCTGCTCGGGCACCAGCCTCTCCAGGGCTCAGCTCCCTCATCTGTGAAATGGGGCTTTTCGTATTTGGGGTCTCAAGTGTTGTTTGTTTTTTTTTTTTAAGTGCACAATTTGCACATTTTTTGGTACATTCATAGAGTTGTGCAACTATCACCATAATCCAGTTTTAGAACATTTTCATCACCCCAAAAAAGTCCAAACTCATTCAAAGTCACCCCCATCCCCACTTCCCCCAGTCCCCGGCAAACACAATCATGCTCTCTGTCTCCATGAATTTGCTTGTTCCGAACAGTATGTATAAATGGAATCGTATAATATTTGTCCTTTTGTGTCAGGCTTCTGTCGCTTGGCACAATGTCAGCAAGGCTCATCCATGTCGTAGGCTGCATCAGAACGTCACTCCTTTTTAGGGCTGAACGTTGTTCCATTGCCCGGCTGGGCCACGTTTTATCGATCTGGCCGTCAGTGGATGGACGTGTGGTCTGTTTCCCCTTGGGTACAAGTTTGAGTGTGGACATGTGTTTTCATTTTTCTTGGATATCTACCCCGGAGTGGGATTTCCGGGTCATACGGTAATTCCACGTCTCACTTTTTGAGGGAACGCCAGGCTGTTTTTCGCAGCGGCCACCCCGTTTCACGAGGCCCCACCGCATCTGCCTCCCCGCAGCCGCTCCGCCTGACTCTCGTTCCCCTGCCTGCTGGGTGGGCCGTGCTGGCCCCCTGCGGTGTGATCCGCACTTCCCTGCTGGACAGTGACCAGAGCCTCTCTCACGTGCCCACCGGCCAGTCCCACATCTTCCGCGGAGCAGTGTCCACCAGACCCTCTGCCTGTCTCTGAGGTCGGTGTCCGTCTCTTTGGTGCTCTGAGGAGGCTGACGACTGACCGTTGGGCCGTGTGGCGGTCAGTGCCTTCCCCTGCCCCTGCCCCTGTCCCTGCCCAGGGGGCCTCTCCTGCTCCTCAGGGCACCCGCATCTGCTTCCGTTTGCAGAAGAGCCAGGGCTGGTCCACCCGGCATGAGTGCCTATCCCCAGGTGGAAAAGCATGTCCAGCTGTTTTTCTTATTTGCCAACCACCTGGGAGCCCCTTTGGCCCTGGGCTCTGTGCCGAGGCAGACGACAAATCAGCCGGGAAAGTGAGCTGTGTGCACGGCGGCCGAGGGGGAGAGCGCCGCGCCAGGCCGCGCTGAAGTGGCTTATGGACGAGCTGGCGCTGGTGCCGGGCCCTCCCGGGGCCTCTTGCCCTCCCATCCGCACGCTGCCGCCTTGGCTAACGGGGGGCAGCTGGTTTGCAGCAGGTGGCCTCGTCCCACGGCCCAGTGGGGTGGCCAAGGCCTCCTGCTGCCCCAAGGCCCCCAGTGCCGGAGCGGAGGGTGGGAGCTCTCCAGGTGGAGGAGGCCACCTGCGGGGCCAGCGGGCCAATGCCCAAGGGGACAAACGGGGGGAGCCAGCACCTCCCGGAGCCTCCTCCCCTGGCCTCTGCAGCCCCTCTCCTGATGTGAGCGGCTGTTAGGGAGACCCTCACTGAGCCGTCTCCGGGAAGTGCAGGTGGCTGCCGCGTCGGGGACCCCTCAGATACCACCACCCCACTTTGCACAAGAGCAAACCTGAGGCCCAGAGAGGTCGAGTAACTTGCTTGAAATCACACAGCTGGGACGTGGTGGAGCTCAGTGTTGAAGTCCAATCTGATGCCAGAGCCCACGCTTTGAACCCCGTGTCCCCTGGCCCAATCGCTGACCTCTGACCCAGGGAGGCGGCCCTTCTCAGTGGGAGGAAGGAAGTGAGACCTAGAAACACAAGTCCCCTCCCCTCTTCCCTGCCCCCTCCACCTGCTTCATGCGCTGGCAATTTCCTCCCTCAGCCAGAGCAGGACGAAGCCATCTGGTTCCTGATTCAGCCACACCACTGCCCCCACCTCGCCCCGTTCACGCTGGGCGTGGGCTGCTGTCTGTGGGGCCAGTGGGTCTCAGCTCCTGCCCCCCACCCCTCCCGGGGCTCAGCTGGCATGTTAGACAGTCGGATGCCATGTCCCCCAGGAGCTGGCAGATTGGGGTCTCCATCAGAGCCCCAGGAGATGGCTGTCCCAGGCCACAGCTGGGGTCTCTTCTGCCCGTTGCCAGCCTCAGCCCCTCCATGGGGGTGACAGTGGCCACAGGGTCCCCGGATGTGACTGGGTGACTTCTGGCTGCCCAGAGCTTCCACCACTGCCGTGGACACTCTCTGGGGCAAATGGCTGCAGGAAGGGGCTGGGTGGGGGGTGCAGTCCATCCTGTAGGGGCAGGGGTGGGTGCAGAGCCTGCCACCCACCCTCAGGAGCAGAGAACGAGCTTCCAGGCCTGCCCACAGCCACGCTCGCCTCCCGGGCCGGGGGGCTGGGTGCCGGGGCCGGCCCTGGGCCCACCTGCAGCCGGGAGCCTGGGTGGGGAGGGGCCCACCTGATCAGGGCAGGGTCTGGCTGTCACCCAGGGCACCGTGGGAGCCCCGGAAGGATTCCCAGGAGGCCGTGCAAGTCAGAAAGTCTCTTTTGACACCTCACCTTGTCCCACAGGAGGGGGCCTGGGAGCCTGCGGAGGAAGAATTAGCAGGCCTGAAGGCGTGGGGTGGCGTGGTTCCCCGTTCTTTTCCTCTCTTCCTTGCTGTCCCCCCTTTCTCCCCTCCCCTCCCCCTGCCAGGTAGGCCAGACGCTAAGGCGGCCCCGAGACCCTGCACTGTGTACAGGCCCCTAGAAGCCCTGCCTGGGTGTGACAGGAGGTTTCCCGAGATGAGGGTGCTGAGAGTTGGCTTTTGGTTTCTTTAAAGGGTGTTTTCCCGGGGAGCCCCCCCCCGCTGGCCCGGACCCTGTGGAGAGCCCACCAGTCGGCTGCCGGCAGGAACAGGCCCTCGTCCTGCAGCTGCTGGGCAGTGGGTTCTGCAGCCCCGTGAGCCTGGGAGAAGCCTCAGGCTGCAGGAGCCCGGCCCGGGGACACCGGATTCCCGCCCCGAGGGCCGAGCAGAGGACCCGCCGGGCAGGACCCCTGGGGAAAGTGCGCTGCTGGAGCAGCTGAGGTTCCATTTGTCACGCAGGGGAGAGGTGTCACCCTGAGCCACGGGGCAGGACGGGGCGGGACGGTGCTCACGGGAGACACAGCGGGGGCCACAGCGAAGGGGGCGAGGGGACTGCGGCCGGGAGACCCGAGAGGCCCAGGACCCTGGCTTGGCCACCCAGCTCCTTCTGCCCGAGAGGCCCAGGGCAGCCAGCCGGGGGCCGGGAGAACCAGGGGACCCCGGGGGCGGCCTCGTGGAATCCGCTCACAGTGCTCGCTCTGGTGGATAGTGCGGGCTTATGTCTGCCGTTTCGCTTTCCTGCATGTTCTCGTGTTTCTGTGTGCTCTAAGCCTTTTCTGTGTTCCATGCGTTTTCTGGATGTTCTATGGGTTTTCCGTATGTTCTATGCATTTTCTTTGTGTTCTAAGTGTTTTCGGTATATTCTATGTGTGTTCTATGCATTTTCCATGTTCTATACATATTCTATATGTTTTCTACATGTTCTATATGTTCCATGCATTTTCTGAGTGTTTTATGTGTTTTCTGAGTGTTCTATGAGTTTTCTGTGTTCTGTGTGTTATCTGTATGCTCTAAGCATTCTCTGTGTGTTCTATGTGTTTTCTGTGTTCTATACATTTTCTTGTGTTTTATCTGTTTTCTATACGTCTCATGTCTTTTTGTTCTTCTTGTCCCTCCTTACTGCTTTCTTTTGTATTAGTGAATATTTCCGGGAGTAAAGTTTTATTTTCTTTACTGGGTGGTGATCTGATGGCCTCGAGCTCCCTGCTGCCTCTGGCTCCCGCGGCCTGGCTCGCGGCTCCTGCCCGGCGGGGGGGTGGGTTCCCAGGCAGGGACCCTGGTGACCCCTGCAGCCCCGACCCCATCCGGGGTCTGGGTTTGGGTTCGGTGGAGGCTGCCCCACAGCTCAGCCCCGTGTGGGCCGGCGGGCAGGCAGAAGGGCACTCAATCTGCACTGAGGACACGTCTGTCCCGGTCGCCAGTGGAGCATCTCCACTTGGTTACGACATGTTCATAAACGTGGGGCAGGGTGGGCAGCGGCTGCTCGACCGGGTGGGCAGGAGGCACGGCCCCCTACCCCGAGCCCTCCCCGCCCTCGCACCTCACAGGTGGGCCTGGGGGGGCTCCCCCGGCTGCGTCTCCCCCTGCCCAGTTCTGCGCGGCGCCTCGAGGGCCGCTGGGTCTGACGGCGTCTGGGGAGCTCCCCCCTAGGGGCCCCTTTCCCTTCCCTTGTTGCCGCCTCACCCTCTCTGGTCTTTTCCTCGCCTTTTCTCCTTGCCCCTGACCTTCCCCTCTCCGTCCCTTCCCCTTTCTCGGCCTCTCCCCGCCGCCCGGGGCTGCTCCAACGGCCCCATGCGCTGAGGACTTGCAGCTGCCCTGACCGCCTCCCTAAAACTCATGACTCCCGTCATTTGACAGCTCCTGTTCTGGTTTGCTCATGCTGCCAGAATGCAAAACACCAGAGACGGATTGGCTTTTATAAAGGGGGTTTATTTGGTTACAGTTACAGTCTTAAGGCCATCAACAATTGGGTACCTTCGCTGGAGGATGGCCAATGGCATCCAGAAAACCTGTTAGCTGGGAAGGCATGTGGCTGGTGTCTGCTTGCTCCCAGTTTGCATTTCAAAATGGCTTTCTCCAAAATGTCAGTGTCAGCTTCCAACGGCTGTCTCCAAAATGTCTGTCTCAGCTGCAGCACTGAGCTCCTGTCTGAGATCTTATGTGCTTCAGTGATTTAATCAAGACACAAGTTGAATGGGTGGGGCCACGCTTCCGTGGAAATAATCCAATCAGAGTTATCACCCACAGTGGGGTGGGGCACATCTCCATGGAAACACCTAATCCAAAGGGTTCAACCTAATCAAGACTAAATACACCTATCTCCACAAGATTGCATCAAAGAATGTGGCATTTTGGGGGACATCATATATACAAACCAGCACCGCTCCCAATTAAGGGAGTTCTACAAAATACCTCTTACTTGTCTAATGTTTGGTTTCCTAAATCTGCCCTTCACATCCTTTCTCTATTATGTTATGGTTTTAGTCTCCTTAAAATTTTGCTCTTTTCTCCTTTATTCTCCCACATTGTCTTCCAGGCCACTGATTTGGGTCTAAACAGTGATCAGACCATCTGTGCCAGTTTGAATGTACTATGTCCCCCAAACGCCATTATCTTTGACGTAATCTTGTGTGGGCAGATCCTATCAATGTTAATTAGATTGTAATTCTCTGAGTGTTTCCATGGAGATGTGACCCACCCAACTGTGGGTGATGACTCTGATTGGATAATTTCCATGGAGGTGTTCTCCACCCATTCAGGGTGGGTCTGTATTGGATCACTGGAGTACTTTAAAAAGAGCCACACAGGCCCAGAAGCAGAGCAACTGAGGGTGACATTTTGAAGAGAAGCTGCAGCTGAGAGGCATATTTTGAAGCTGGCCACTGAAGCTGACACTGACATTTTGGAGAAGACCATTTTGAAACGTAACCTGGGAGCAAGCTGACACTGACATTTTGGAGAAGACCATTTTGAAACGTAACCTGGGAGCAAGCAGACACCAGCCACGTGCCTTCCCAGCTAATAGAGGTTTTCCAGATGCCATTGGCCATCCTCCAGCGAAGGTACCCAATTGTTGATGGCCTTAAGACTGTAACTGTAACCAAATAAACCCCCTTTATAAAAGCCAATCCATCTCTGGTGTTTTGCATTCGGGCAGCATTGGCAAACTAGAACACCATCCTTCAATTTATCTGCTGAAATTGGGCTTTTTAACTCCAGAATGAAATTTGCACTCTACTCGAATCTCCTTGGGTGCTTACTGTTGCTAGCATTTCATTCCACCAGAAGCCCCGTGGTCCTTTTGGTTCTGGCTGATCTCTTCTCTCTCACTCCTGGTCCCCCTCAGTTGGGCTTCTTCTTTCTTGATTCACCTGGGCTCAGTGTGAGCTTTGTGTTACCTACAAACAGAAGCTCTGCAGGTGGTGGGAGGTACGTAGACCCTTCCCACATGGCTGGTGGTCCAGAGGGAGCATGAGACCAGGCTCCTAAGTCCGTCACTGCCCCTTCCAGGCTCTGCCCATTCTTGCAGGTGTGGGACAGGTTATAATCACCCACCTGGGAGCCACACCTTGCAAAGAGGCAGGTAAAGTGACTCAAGAGTGGAGGAGACAAAGTCACGTTTCCAGACACCCCCCCACCCATTTAAACTGGGCTGTCATGGCAGCGCTCTCTTCAGGCCCCCCAAGTCCATGCCATGGCTGAGACATGGAGGCCAGGCTGTCCCCATAAGGACCAAGGCCGAAGCTGCCCATTTCTGGAGCTTTCCAAGGGAAGGTGCACCTTCCGCTCTTCAAGGACGACATGCTTCTGAACAGCTGACAGTTAATGCGCCACGAGTCACAAATGCTGCACAAGGGACATGAAGTGACAGCACTGCCCTTCCGCGGCGGTGACCTGTCAGGGACCGTTGGCGCAGGGTAATGAGAGGCCGAAGGAGAAATCCAGGACAGAGGGCGGAGCCACCTCCTGGAACCCAGCCGGGTGCTCTGTGTGGGTCTGCGGAACCAGGGAAGGGCTGGGAGGGCCTGGGGAGTAAGCAGTCCCCAGCCTTGAAAGTTTTGTTATTTTTTTAGACTAATTCATGTTGGCTCCATCCTCGGCCCTGCGGTGGGAGGTGGAGTGAATCAGACGTCCGTCTGCGGCCTCAGCTGTCATCCCAGAGCCTCTCGTGAGCTGCAGACCCAGGCTGACCCCTGGCTCTCTCGACTCAGACACCCAGACCCCAGAATGTAAAGGTGCACACTAAACGCACACCCTGTTCCCTGAGCCTGCCCCTCCTCTTCAGGGGGTGGCACTGAATGGAGGAAAGTCCATGAAGAAACGGGTTTCAAAACCAGACGCTCTTCCCTGGCACAGCAGCCCCTGGGATGCAGTGGGTTCAAGAAGTAATCGTTTCCTGGCGTGGTCATTGGACAGGCTGCAGGCCGGGGCTTGCACGCCGGTTCTCCAAGCACCACCCGGGTGAGCTCAAACGTCACCCAATGGCTCTGCCCGGACTTTGTCTCGAGTAAAGGGGCCCAAAGGTGAGGGGAAGTGATGCTTTTCGAGGGCCTGCCACACCGGAAGGGCTGTGCCGTGCAAGAGGCCGTGCCCGCTGGAAACTGTCCCTGAAGTGGAAGCAGCCCCCAGCGCCCCCCCAGAATACCCGAAATGTAATCAGACATCAGGGCTCTTGAGTTTTCCTCCTAACGGCTTTTAAATTTGTGCCCTGCACTCTCCCCCTTCCCAGGCTCAGCTCAGCCCTCCCCGACCTCAACGTGGATCCGCACAGCCGCCTCTGTCCCCCCACCCCCTGGACGTGCCCAGGAGGCCGAGGGCGTCTGGCGGCAGGTGGCCGGGTAGAGGTGTCCCCACTCCGCTGCCCGCCCTCCTGGAACGTGAGGCCTGCAGCTCCACCTTCGACATCGGAGACCTCGTGGAGCCGCCGGGCTTCGTGCACGAGAGAGGAGCTCTGGGAAGAACCCGGGGTCCCTCCGCTGGGCGAGCCCTGAGACTTCTGGCCCATCGGTGCAGTAACGCTGCTCAGCAACGAAGAAGGGAACAGCGACCCGTCCTCGCCCCCGCGCCAACCCCAGAGACACAAACCCTCCGACCGTGCGAGTCCGTGTACGGGAAACGTGCAGACAGCAGATCTATAGGGACAGAAAGTAGATTCGTGGCTGTCTAGGGGGTGGGAAAAGGGAGTAACTGCAAAAAGGGCGTATCAGAGCGTTTGGGGGTGATAGAAATGCCCTAAAATGGTTGTGGCGATTGTTACACAACTATGTGAGTTTACTGAACATCACTTAATTGTTTATTTAAAATAGGTAATTTCATTACATTTAAAACAGACCTCAATAAAGCCAAGAAAGGGAGGAGGGGGGGAAGGAGGGTGTGGGGAAGGGGACGGACTGCAGCCTCCGTCGGGGACTTGGGGGCTGAGGAGCTGGTGGGAAAAGTGGGTGGGGGCCCCGAGAGCTGGGAGCCCCTCTGCAGGTGCTGAGCGGGGCCTGACTGGGGGACAGCAGCTGCATCTGACTGAAGCGATCAGTATTCAGAGCCACGGAGCCGCCCGCTGGGAGCTGCAGCCCCGAGGGGCCGCCCATGGTGATGGGTGGAGCAGGGGTTCCAGGCTGGGCAGGGCCATGGCGGTGGCTCCAGTGCTGTGCTGTGGCCAGGGGTGGTCGCTTTGCTGGCGTCCAAGGGGCAGATCCAGGTGCCTGGGGTGGGGGCGCAGAGCAGATGGGGGTTCAGAGGCGACAGGGCTGGATCGCGGGTGAGGATGTGAGCCCTGGGACCCGGAGTGGGGGAAAGGAAGCAGGTGGGGCTGGGGTCCTTCAGCCTGAGTGCCAGAGTGGACGGACGCCATGACAGCCAACCGCAGTCTCCACCCGCCCGCACGGGGCCGGCTGCATTCTGGGTGGGCCGCGCTGCCCACCATTCCCTGGGTCCCGTGCCTCTGGGGGTCTCAGATGACTCACGTGCCAGTACTTGGCCTCGGCCAGCCCATCAGCACCTCAAAAATGAGGAAGTTTCCAGAAGCTGGGTCACGGCTCTGCCTGCTTCAGCGTTGTGCTGGACCCATCTGTGCACTGCTTTCTTGGGACTCTGAGCCAATCTAGGGGACGGCGAGGATGCAGGGGACGGTGTGTCAAGCTGACGGTGTCCAGAGATAGTGTGGACAGCGGCAGCTCAAAGCAGGCCCGAGTCTGGGGGCTGGGGAAGGAGCACAGGTGGAGGAGTGCAAAGACCCCTGGGGGTCCCGGGACCACAGCCCGGCAGTCCCGCGGTTTCTCTTTAGTGGAGCAGGCGTGTTTCCTTCGGCCTTTGTCTCCAAGCAGAAATAAGCCCACCTTCTCCCCGGTTGGTTGCCGTTTTTGATGGGAATATCCCCAAGCAGGAGGGTCTTTGGCTGTAAATCTGGGGAGCAACCAGAGCCAAAGGGTTCTGGGTGGGCAGGCCAGTGGTCTCCGGAGGGGTCCCGGGGCTGAGGAGTGGGGACTGGCTGTAGAATCACTTGCGATCAAGGAGGTTTCGTTCCAGAAACCAAGGATAAACTAGGATCAGGAGATCGATTTGTGCAGCTCGTCTCAGCCACAGATGAAAGGAGAGAAGCCACACGGACACCTCGGAAGAGGCCGAGAGGGCCTTTAATCCTGCTCTCCTCCAGGGAGACGCTCTCAGCTGATTAGAGGGGCAGGGCCTGCCTCAGCCGTCCCGGCAGCTCCTGCGAGGCCGCCTCAGACCCCAAACTTCACGAGGCCCGGCAGCTGCACCCCCCTCAGCTGGGACCCCACACAGGGCTGGGGGCAGGACCCGGGACAAAAAGATAACAGAGGGGCCAGGAGCAAATCTCCATTTTTGTAGACCATATACTTTTCTACAGAAAAAATTCCAAAAGCTTTACAAGGAATCGGAACTAATAAGGTTTGATAGAAAAGGAAGGAAAGAAAATCAATAGCCTCTCTACACAATAGCTCAGACTACAGAAAATGTAATAGAGGCAACATGCTGTTCTCAGCAGCACTAAAACCCTAAGGGACTTAGAAATAAAGCTAATAAAGATATAACATCACAAACAAGAAAATAACCAAAACTTATCAAAGGACATAGATGAAGATTTGAGATATGCCACAAATAGGAAAACTCAGATTCAAATGTTCATTTCTCCTTAAAAATAATCTGTAAATTCAATGCAATTTCATTAAAATCCCTACAGAGTTCCTTCCAGCCGGCAGCTGATAAGCTTGATCCTCGTCTCCTGTGGGACTTTGAAAGACTGAGAACGGTCAAGACAAAGCTGAAGCAGAAGGAGGAGGTGCACAACTCGCTCTACGTAACGTTAAGACTCCCTCTTCTTTTATGGTAACGGCAATACAAGGGTCAACAGGCCAGTGGGACAGACAGAAACCAGACACATGGATGTATGGATGCCTGGTATGCACCAGGGCTACACACCTGTGGGAGCAGGTGGGCTGGTCAGTAAGTGGCCAAAGGTAGTAAAATAAAATAAACCAGATCTTTAATTCTGTACAGAGAGTAAATTTCACGAGTCAAAGTCCTACATATAATGCAAAATTTTAAACACTTAGGAAAAACTATAGGGAAATGGCTTTATGATGTCTGGATGCAAAAACATTTCTTCAACAAGACACGCAGACCCAAACCATAAAACCAAAGAGTGATAGATTTGACATTATAATTAATAGCTTCTGTACAACAAAAGGCACCACAAGCAAAGTTAAAGGATAAGCCACAGATCTGGATAAACATAACAGATATGTGCATATTATTCAGCATATGTAAAGAGTTTACACAAATCAATAAGAAAAGGATGAACAAAAAACCTAATTAAAAAATAGGTAAAGGATAAGGGCGTGCAATTAACAGAAGGGGAAATGGAATGGTCGACAGGCATGAAAAGATGTAGCTTCTCCCCAGAACTAGGGGCGTGCAAAAAAAAATCCATCACTCGACAGTTACTGGTTAACAGTGATTAAAGGTCCGACAGCACAAAGCTGGCAGCGGCGAGGAAGCCGGCTCCTCTGCCCCGGGGAGGGGCTGACTCTCCGGTGAAGCAGACAGGCCCCTGCCGGCTCCGGACGTGCCGTCGTGTGCTTGCACCGATGCGACTGGAACTGTGCACAGCCACATGGCAGTGACCCCTGGGCTGCTGGGAGGCCTGCTGGGGGAGACGGGCCATGGGACATGGCACAGCAGCAACATCTGAACCAACATGAAAGGCTGGAAAATAAAAAGTGGTGTGAAAAGAGAAACACGTCGCAGAATTCGGCACCATTTGTGTTAACGTGTAAAGCACTTGAATCTTTACTAAAGCAACATGATATTTTTTAGGAGAGAGATCAAAATATGGTTGCTAAGGCTGTTGAGTGGGAGGGAGGGAAATGGGATTGAGGTTTGTAATATTTCACTTCTGAAATACATTACCCGAAGCAAATATGTAGAATGCCAATATTTGTTAAATCTGGGTGAGGGGGTACATATCACCTTAAGTCATTTTTTGTGAATATTTGAACTATCCCATAATAAAAACAATGGGACAAAGTACATCCCAAGGTCAAAAGCATACTTAGAGAAACCAACTTCTTTGGACCCGACACCTGCAAGAATCACAGGGCCAATTAGTGAGAGAACCAATATTAATCAGGATATCTGCACATCCCTCACTCAGCACCCAGATCAAACGCATGTGTGTATATCTTGTTGACCTTATCAATAGAAAGACTCAAGTTACTAAAACTTGGAGGGGCACAATCTTTTCTTACCTAGTCTCCTGAGAGAAAACATGGTACCTACACATGTTAGGGGTTTCATCATCAAAAGGTGTTAGGGAAATCATCATCGCTTGCCTGGATAGCTGAAGATCAGAGGGTCTGTGCTGTGGTTCAGGCCCTTGTAATCATCTACCTGGATAGCAGCCACGTCCCACGTTAACAACCCTTGTCAGGTTCATCAGGATATCCTGACCTCAACCTGAAAAACACAGTGTGATTAATGTGTCGGAGGATGTTTCCTTTTTTTTGAAATTAGAACCCTGAAATCTAACTTGATTACTTCCAATGTTAGGGGACCCAAGGTTATTACCTGGAGAATAGCCGAATTCCACAGTCAAAACTGTAGTCAGGGAAACCTAAGTGTCTTGACCTGAAAACAAGTCAGATGATCTCTGCCATGGTGAGGAACCCCAGTGTAACTTACCTGAATTACTTGCAAGTCACTCACTCCTACCTGGGTCACTGACACAATTCTCTCAAGTTGGAAACAGAAAACACTTATCCTTACGAGTTTTCGCAGGCAGGTTATCGATTCTTACCTGAATGCCTGCCAACGAACATGTTACAAACAGGTAGGGATTTCATCATCACTTACCTGGCTATTGGAAGGCTCAGGTGGTCTGTACCTAAGTGGCTAAGGCCCACGTCAGCCCGCCCCTGAATTCCGGCAGTGTCCAAAGTCAACGGCCACTGCAGCTTAGACAGGATGTCCGGAGTGGAAACTGAAAAGCACGCAGTGAGACGTGCTGAAGAACACCTCTTTTTCAACCTGGATGCCCTAAGGACACGTTGGCCACTTCTCCCCTTGTGAGTCCCTTCAACTAACCTGACAACTTGCACAAATCCAAGGTCAGCACTGAAATTAGAAGCCAAAGCATCTTTTGAGTGCACCGCAAATATCCCATGGTCGTCACCTTGGTGAGGAACATGGTGATAACTTATCTGGATACCCTGATCCCTCCCTCACTACTACCGGTATTGGCCATCCTGAGTCTCTGAGGCAGCAAATGCTGAGACCGCACGATGAGCAGCATTGGTAAGGAGACTGCCATTTCTTACCTGAATGCCTGCAAGGAAACATGGCACCAAAGGTGGTAGGGATTTCCTCATCACTTCCTTAGATAACTGAAGACAGAAGGGTCTGTGCAGCGGTTAAAGCTCATATCGTCCCTTACCTGGATCCCACAATATCCCACGTAGGCAAGCAGCTTTATCTTACCAAGGTCTCTTGACTGGAACCTGAAAGACAGAGAATGATAAATGAGTTTCAGAACACACATGATTTCACTGCACCTCGACAATTTACCTTGGCCACTGCTCACATTCCAGGACCCACAAACGGCACCTGGATAGTCGCAGGACTCCAAGGTGAGCCCACAGTTACTGGAACCGACTTCTCTCGCCTGGACCCCTGCAAGAATTCCAAGGCCACTCCTGCGTGGAGGGACCCTAAAGGAACTCATTGGAACAACTGCACACCCCTCACAAACTACCAGGGTCAAACCCATGTGTTCCCTAAGCTAGAAAACCAGAAGACTTGGTGCTTTGTGGGAGTGTGAGGGACACGACCGTTTCTTAACTGAATCCCTGCACAAAGTGTAAGTCCCAACTTAGGGGAGAAAGAGCACAACTACTGTGTGTAAACAGAATTCCTCATCGCCTACCTAGATATCAGCAGATCAGATGGTCTGTGCTGCAGTGAGGCCCACTTCCACACTGCCTGGGAACCAGCAGTGCCCCACGTTCACGACCACAGTTAGGTTCACCACGTTCCCTTTTCTGAACCACAAAAACACAGCGTGAGAAAGGTTTTGGAGGAGACCTCGGTTTCTTCCTTGACACCTGAAAAACTACACTTAGTTACTGCAACCCTGACAGGACCCCTCAACTCCACCGACACCACTGCAGAGATCCCAGGTCAATAATGAAGTAGAGACACCAACATCTCTTGAGTAGACACCTGTCAAAATCCCAGGATCACCACTTTGTTGGGCAGCACTGTAAGAACTTCTTTCGATACCTTCAAATCCCTCAGTCACTTCTTTTTCAACATGGTTACCCTCAGAATTCTTTTGCCACTTCTATCCTTTTGAGTTCCTTCACCTAACTTTATACTGCAGAAATCTAAATTGAATATTGCAATTAGAGATAAATATATCTTTTTACTCTGGTACAAAAATCCCATGGTCATTACTTTGGTGAGGAACATTATGATAACTTATCTGCATACTTGAATCCCTTAGTCACTTGTGTGTTTTTTCATACATTTTCTGTGAACTAGAGCTCAGTATAATCTTATGCTTTCTAGTGTTTGTAGAAAGATTACCATGTCTTACCTGAATGTCTATAAAAAATATGGCATGTATTGTTATGGATTTCATTTTATGTTACCTGTGTATCTGAAGAGTTTTATAAAGCCCACACCTTCCGTTACGTAGATGATTACTGCCCATGTTTCGTGTTAACCATCTGTTTTAGATTCTCCATGAAGTTTTTACTGGTGTCTAGATAATCTAGCAGCATTTCCTTTCAAGGACACATCTTATTCTCCTTTGATACCCTATAGGAACTTTGTCATTTATACCTTGATGGGACCCCAATCTGTACATGTTTCTTGACATCCAAGGTCAACACTGTAGTTAGTGACATCAGCATCTGTTGACTGTCTACCTGCTAAAATTCTAAAATATGATAACTACTGTGGTGAGGAACAGCCAAATAACTCGTCTGGATAAATGCAGATCCCCCACTCAATCCACCTAGGTTAAACATGCATTTATTTAAACATGTTAACAGTAACATTTCATGCTTAATATTACTGGTTGGGGCACTGTCATTTCTTACTGAATCCCTGCCCAAAAACTTGATACTAACAAGAGTTAGGGATTCAGCTTCACTCCTTTAGACATCTGAAAATCTGATGGGTTTACTGTGGCAAATGCCCGTATTGTTCCTTATGTGAATACCAACAATGTCCCACATTAACGAGCAGTGTTAGGCTCATCATGATCTCTTAACTGGAACCAGAAAACTTTTTTGCAAATATGTGTTTAAGGACACATCTTTTTCCATCTGGAGACCTGCAGATATCCTTGGTTCCTTCATCTTTAATTATACCCAACAACTTTACCTGCATTCCTGCAGAATTTCATGGTGAACACTGTAGCTAGAAACACAGTTTCTCTTAACTGGGCATTTGCGATAATTCCTTGGATCCTACTGTTTTGAAGAACCCCATGATAGGTTTCCTGGATACCTCCAAAACTATCAGTCACTACCAAGATTAAACACACACTTCCTCTAAACTGGAGAACATTAAGGTCATCTTCCTACAAGTATTTGTAAGGATCCTTATCAATTGGATCTGAATACCTGCAAAATCCCATGGCCACAGCCGATGTTGAAGACACCATTATCACATATTTAGATATCTGAATATCAGAGAGTGTGTTGTTGTTAAGGCCTACATTATCAGTTACCTGGATCCCAGTAATCCCCCAGGTCAGCAACCATTGTTGCATCTATCATCGTCTCATACCTAGATCATGCAAAACATTTTGATGAATGTGTTTAGGCTACCTCTTCTGTAAATGAACACCTGGGACTTATCAACTCTACCTGAGTTAGATACACCATCCTTTCTTGACTGAACATCAGTAAGGTCCCATGGCCACTACTGTCGTAAGAAACCCCATGATAATTTACCTGGATGCCTGAAAATTCCTCACTCACCACCAATGTTAAACGCAAATCTCTAAACAAGAAAAAAATAAAACTCATTCTGACTACTATTGGAAGGGACTCAATAATTTCTTATTTGTGTATCTGCAAAATATTATTAAGAATTTGGTACACTGTCAGTTTTATGTAGATAACTGAAATTCAGAAGGTCTCTACTGTGGGTCTAAGCCAATATCATCTCTTACTTGGCTAGCAGCGAACCCCAAAGTTCACTACTACTTTTGGTTTCATAATTGTATCTTGACTGTTACCCCAAAACATTGTAAATAATGTGTTTGAGGACACATCTCCTTTTATGTGGACCCATGCAAAATCCGACAGTCACCACCATCACTTGACATACCATCAACTCCACCCGGATGATTTAAGATGTCAAGGTCAACACCTTAGTTAGAGACACCATCACTCTTGACTGGGAACCTGCAAAAATCGCATGAGCCCTTCTACAGTGAGTAAATCCCTGAGAAGTTACCTAGATACCTGCAAAACCCTAGTTACTTCCAGTGTTATACACACATTATCTCTAAACTAGAAAAACAGTACAATATCTTGCTTACTCGTATTGATATGGGCACATATTTATTATAAGAATAGCTAGAAGTAAACATGGTACTAACAAATATTTCTAGGTGTCTGAAAATGAGATGGTGTCTACTGCACGTTTCTTACCTGGATACCAGCAAAGTGCCACTTTCACTACCATTGTTAGGTTCATCATCATTTCTTGACTGGAGCTTGTTTTTAAAAAATGAGGACAGCTATGTTAAAGGAAAACACCTTCTTCTCCCTGGAACCCTGAAAAATCCCATGGACTCCACCATCATTGGGGGAATCATCAACAATTCCACCTTGATACTTGCAGGACTTTGGGGTCAGCATCTAGTTAGAGTCACCATTATCTCATGACTGGATACCCAGAAAAATCCCTGCATTACTACTGTGCTGAGGAACAACCTGGTAATTTACATACTTACAAATCCCTTAGTCACCATCAGGGCTTAAGAGAAATTATATTTAAACTAGAAAACTGTAGAATCTCATGGTCCCTACAGTTGTTAGGGGCACCATTGTTCCTTAACTGAGTTCCTGCAAAAACACATAGTTACAGTAAGAGATTGGGACACCATCATCACTTATCTAAATAATTGAAAATCATAGATGTCTAATGTATTGAAGGCCAGTGTCATCTCTTCTCTGGATACCAGTAATTTCTCACATTTACTTCCACTGTTCAGTTCACAATCATCTAGTCATTGGAACCTCAAAATCCCATGGTCATTCCTGTGCTTAGGACACATGATTACTTACCTGGACATCTCCAACATACCCTGGTCTCCACTCAGTTATAGCCCACATTATTTCTTTCACCCAATACTTACCAAATCCCATGTTCACCATCATGGCTAAGTTCACCTTCATTTCTTTCTTGGAACCTGAAAAAAAGCCACAGTGATAACTGAGATTAGAGACACCTCATCTGTGACCAGCATACGTGGAAATTCCGTGGTTCAAGTCACCATCACTACTAACTTGAATGCCTTCAGAATCTCATATTCACTGCACTGCTTAGGTTCACCGTCGTCTCTTGTCGTCTCTTGTCTGGATACGTGGAAAATACCTTTGTCACAATCATGGTTTTGACACATCTTCTCTTACCCTGATACCCACAGAAGCCTTTGGTCTGTACCAGGTTGAGAAACATGCTGTCTCTTATATGGATACTTACAAACCCCCAGAGAAATGCCGTTGCTAAGGGCACATCATCTCATACCTGGATACCTGTGAAATCCCGTGATCACCTCCATGGTTAGGTTTATCATTGTTTCCTACCTATATCCCTTCAATATCCCATGTCCACTACCTAGGTAGGAACACCCTCATTTCTTCCATGGATATCTACAAAATCCCATGGACACTACCATATGGTTAGGGTCACTGTCCTTCAAAATACAACAGTCACTGCAATCGTAGGAGCCACCATCATCTCCTACCTTAACATCTGCCAAATGCTGTAGTCACTGAATATCTTGGAGAGGGATTCGAGCTCTTCTTGCTCTGACTCCTGCCTGCCCTGCCAGCTCCAGCCCCTGCCCTTCCAGGAGTCCATTATGATGTAAGGGTTCTAAGCAGTTGCATGTTCTGAAATATTCCCTTCTCTCCTGGTTATGGGCATTAGAGCGCTCAAGGCAGCCCTTAGCATCGCATGAGAGCCGATCATCAGCATTTCTTTATCACTTGGTATTCAGTGATCAGTGGCCTTGAAACTGGCCAGGCTGGGAGTATTTTCACCACAGAAACTGACAAATGCTACCCATCAGGGCTTTTGTTTGAGGAGAGCTAGTTATTAATGATTTTCTAGGATGTGCTGCTGAATAAAGTGATGAATGAACAGGGAGAGACACTACAGAGTAGTGACAACTCAGTCTCTTGTTTTTTCATGAAATGGATGTGACCTTGTGGATGAAGGAATATGTCAGTTTGCTCTAGACATGCCTTAAAACATATTATTTTCTTTATTTACTTATATACTTGATGGAAAAGATGGTTAAGCACATTTATTACAAATTACTCACTATAATTTTTATGCTGGCCAGGGATTTACCTAATCTCAATAGATCCAAAGTTTAGAAACTTCCTAGAAAACATGATACAATAAATATTATTAGAACTAGCAAAAAAATATTACACACATACATATATACATATGTATACATGTGTGTGTGTGTGCATATATATATATATATATATATATATATATATATTTGATGCCCATTTACCAAAGCAAATCTTTTCTTTTCCTCACCATGTAAAATTCTTATTGTGCTTTTGGGACAACCTAAATTTCTTATCAGTAATGACATTTGGATTTCACAAGAATCCTAATCTGTAATTTCTTTGAAGACCAAGTAAAATGTCCAGTGTGTGAGCCAATGTTATGGCAATTCTGGGGGGAAAAAAAGCATACCGTGTGGCTGCAGTTCTGTGACTATTTCCTTCAGAATGCTCAGAGAGCAGCAGAAGCAACCTGCAATAAATAAGTCTATTTTTTTTCATGACAGTGGTGGTCTTAGCTTACTATTTCTTTATTGCCCTTAGTGTTCCCACTTTTTCTGTAACCTTCCCCAATAATGGGATACTGATAAGTTAGACTGCAGTGATGCTAAATATAAAATTGGTATATCACCAATTTTCCTTTTTTAAAAGAAAATGTTGTATTTCTTCAGGATTACTCTTAGCTACTCCCCACTTCCACTCACCATGGTCAGCCAATGAAGACATCAGCCACAAGAAACAATTTGGGTGCCGCAATTAAACATGAACTATTCCTGAGAAGGTTTTCTGTCTCTTAAACCCACTTCACACCCATCCCTCCATTTGGTTTTTGAGTCTCTGGTGAAAATGATTACCTTCTTTGGTAGTAATGATCTTATTACCCATATAGATTGAATTCAAATGCAATCATTTCTTGCCTTGCAAGGAATGAAATGTGCTTTAGAATCAGTCTAATGTGCTACTAACTGGATTTTTTGTCCAAAACTCATGGGATCCGTATCATTTGGGGTTTCCCCTTTATCATTTGACTTTACTGAAGAAAATGTTTGGCAGTGAGAGTGTAACTAAAGAGTCTGTGTCAGATAACATCAAGGACAGCTGGTTGTGGGTTTAGGCTAAGCAGAAGACAAGGTCTGGCATTTGGGCCTCCAGCCCGGGCACACCCTGATTCACCAAGTTCCCTTATCCTTAGCAGTCTTACACAGTCTCTCGCAGGCCACAATTTAGATGATTTCTAAAATTAACTCTGTACTGTGAAATTAATTCATGGCTCATATATTGATCATTATGTCTGAATAAAAGCACAATACACTACACTAATAATAATTTTTTTTTATGTAACAAGCTTAGAACTTCTGAGACTGATACTAAAGTTACTATTTTGGTACTTTACAAAAATAATACAAAAAAAAGTCAAGAGAGACCATACACACATGTATGCACACACATGACAGGGTACCTCTTGGAAACTAGTCTATTTATCTTAAAAATGAAACCCAATTATGAATTCTGATGACTTAACTTTGTTATCTTATCAGTTTTATAGAAGCAGATTTCAAATGGAGTCAAGAGTTCATTCTGGAGGTTATTCTTATGCATTATATAGATATTCCTTTTTAGTTTTTAGTGTACTAGAATAGCTAGAAGGAAATACCTGAAACTGTTGAACTGCAATCCAGTATCCTTGATTCTTGAAGGTGATTGTATAACTATATAGCTTATACAGGATGATTGTGTGATTGTGAAAACCTTGTGGCCCACACTCCCTTTATCCGGTATATGGACAGATGAGTAGTAAAAAGGAGGACAAAAAGTAAATGAATAATGGGGGAGTGGAAAGGAGTATAAGATGTTTTGGGCATTCTTTTTTACTTGTATTTTAATTTTTATTCTTTTTATTGTTTTTATTTCCTGGAGTAATGAAAATGTTAAAAAAAATTGATTGTGGTGATGAATGCACAACTACATGATGATACTGTGAACAACTGATTGTACACTTTGGATGATTTTATGGTGTGTGAATATATCTCAATAGAATTACATAAAAAAATTAGCAGGCTAGATTTGATCCACAGGCCATATTTTGTCAATTCCCTGGCAGAGGTCATTGTTAAGAGGTTTCAAGAAAGAGGCTGTTTTTTTTGCAGCAGTTTACAACGTACCTTTCAATGCAAGGCCCTGTAATATATAATGTGGGCTTCGACAACTGCTATATAAGTTTGGCTGCCATCAAAAAGTTGAACAAGTTCTCATCAGACTCTATGTTAGTAAGCCCGCATAAGGCCTTGTAAGGCCACAGTCTGCTTCCAACTTGGTGTGGATGAGGAATAGCACAAGATTCCAAATCATCACCTTTGTGGTATGTCATGCAAGGAACCCTCTACATGGCCTGGATCTTGCATCAAAGACGTTCCTTTGAATTATACAAATGTGAGTCATTCACCTCTAAAAGTTTTTTTTTTTTTTTTTTTTTTAGAATGTGCAAGTATTACCTAAGCAGAGAAAAATGCAGGCTCTGGGAGTTCCTCTTCTCTTTTCTCATTAGCTCTGTGTGATGAATTGACTTATTGTCCAGCTAATATTCACTCCCCCACCTCACCTCTGTGGGACGCTTCCTTGCCCACTGATTAATGTTGCGCATGGCCGGTAATATGTTAGTGGGCATGAAGAAAATAAAAGCTTGAGAAGAGCTTTCAGTCCTACTTTTCAGTGTGCAAAAAGCATGCATCAGGTAGCTACCACTCTAAAGACAAGGAGACAGACAGAACAGAACAGACTTAGACCAGTTCTCGGCTTGGAGTCAGCCCAGCCCAGCTGAGATAAAGTAAACCCCAGTCCACCACCAGCTTACCTGTAAAGAAGAAATAACTGCCTGTGGTTGTATGACAACCAGATTTTTGAAATTGTTTTTTATGCAGGAGATGACTGATACATCCAAAATATCTCACTGAGGCTGAGGAAAGCAGATAGGAAAGCCAACTGTGTTATGATTGAAGCTTAAAAAGGGTATCAGGAGGTCTGGCTTAGTATGAGCAAGGGCAAGTCACTTGCTGTCCACACTGCAGTTTCCTCATCTGGACACTAGAGGTTGGACTGAATGGTGTCCAAGGCTCCTTTCAGTTCTGAATATTTAGTGAGCTATTAATCTGGGATAGAAAAAATTCATTGAGAAGAATAGTGAATACCTCATTCATTGTTTCAGTGATTGGAGGTTGCAAATTAAACTAATCATTGGCCATCTGTGTTAGAAATCTGTTTCTGTATAACAATATTACCATAAACTTAGTGGCTTAAAACAACACACTTATTATCTCGCAGATTTTTTGTGTCAAGGATCTTGGTGGAGCTTAGCTGGGTCCTCTGCTTTTGGGTCTTACAAAACTGCAGTCAAGATGTCAGCTGGGGATGTGGTCTGAGTGACTCATGCAAGTCAAATAATCTCAATAATGAAACTAACAATGCATTTAGGGACTCAAAACCACAGTTGAGCCAATACTGCTGCTATCCCTTATCTTTCCTAAAAAGACCCAGGATAAATATGAGACCAACAAATAAATATTTTGAGCTCTTTAAGAAAGAGGAGGGGTGGTTACATAAAATTGACATGACAGTATTTCTGTCTGACCTTATCACTCCCAACACCCACATATATCTGTAATTGAATAGACAGTTTCTCCTTGGTGGAGGCCAGAGTCACTTTGCTAAACTATGGAATCTATTTTGCTTTCAAGTCAACTATGTCCAGTTTCTCCTCGGTGATGATGAGTTTTGTAGGCAGCCTCCGAGAGGGCCGTGGTGATGCCCACCTCCTGGTAGACCATAATCCCGTTCTTTCTGTGTGACTGGACTTGCTGATTCGCTTCCAATGAATAGAATGTGATTGAAGTGATAGGATGTTATTTCTGAGATTAGGTTCTAAAAAGACTGTGGTTTCCATGATGGGGACATTTTCTTTCTCTTGCTTGCTCTCTTCTGATTACTCCCTGTAAGGGAAGCAAACTGCTAGGTTCTGTGCAGCCCAGGGGAGGAACGGAAGCCTCTGACCAGCACCCCACTGGGCCACGAGGCCTGCCAGTAGCCACGTGAGCGAGCCTGCAAGCAGGTCCTCAGCCCTAGCCAAGCCTTCAGATGAGCGCAGCCCTGTCCACAGCTGGACTGCAGCCGCGTGAGAGCATTTCAGCCAGACCCTCTCAGACAAGGGGCTCTGGAATTCCTGACCCACAGAAACAGAGCTAATAAATGTTGATTTAAGCTGCTAAGATTTGGGGCAGTTTTTTTTTTTTTTTTTTTTTTTTTTAATACAGAAATTGATAACTAATAGATAACTAACATTCTGAATGGAATAAGGACATTCATTTTTTTATTTTTTAATATCCATTTTATTGAGATATATTCACATACCACGCAGTCATACAAAACAAATCGTACTTTCGATTGTTTACAGTACCATTACATAGTTGTACATTCATCACCCAAATCAATCCCTGACACCTTCATTAGCACACACACAAAAATAACAAGAATAATAATTAGAGTGAAAAAGAGCAATTGAAGTAAAAAAGAACTCTGGGTACCTTTGTCTGTTTCTTTCCTTCCCCTATTTTTCTACTCATCCATCCATAAACTAGACAAAGTGGAGTGTGGTCCTTATGGCTTTCCCAATCCCATTGTCACCCCTCATAAGCTACATTTTTATACATCTGTCTTCGAGATTCATCGGTTCTGGGTTGCAGTTTGATAGTTTCAGGTATCCACCACCAGCTACCCCAATTCTTTAGAACCTAAAAAGGGTTGTCTAAAGTGTGCGTAAGAGTGCCCACCACAGTGACCTCTCGGATCATTTTGGAATCTCTCTGCCACTGAAGCTTATTTCATTTCCTTTCACATCCCCTTTTTGGTCAAGAAGATGTTCTCCATCCCACGATGCCGGGTCTACGTGGAATAAGGACATTTAATTATAACTACAGATAACCATCCTGATTTTTCAATTCCAGCTGCTCTTTTACATTTCTGAGGAAAAGAAACTCAAATTTCATTGTTTAAAGTGCTTTTTAAATGTCCATAACCATGGTTGCTTTAATAGTGGTGAGTGTCACAATCAAGTATGAGACTAGAACATGCATAGGATTAAATGGGATCTTGTCAGAATTTGGCTCTGGATGCTCAAAGGACCAAACCATTGTAAATTGTTTTGAATAACTGTATAATATTGGCTTAATATGCCCTAGCATATTCTTATTGTTTCCATTTTGTAGTCTAGATATTCAGATTATGTGCTGCATTCTTAGCTGGCGTTGCATGCTCCAGATCACAGAACACTGCCTCCCCTCATCGTGATTTGGAAACATTCTATTTCACTACAATTACAATTTGTAGGAACGACAGCTCTGAACAGTTGTAGGAAAATTGCTTTAGTGCTCCTCCATAGAGTTTACATATTCTTAAATCTGGCACTTTTTGAGATTATAACCTCACGGCTTAAAGATCAAAATAAAATATATATGTATTTTGTAAGACTTCCTTTTGATTCCTTGGCTGCCTGACAGCATCAGGTAAAGGGAAAATTATATATACAGATTATCTAGTCAACCATTTTTAAAAATTTTATTTATCTACTGTTGCCATTTTGTAAAATATAGAATTTATAGATTTTCCCTAGAATGAAAGGAGACCCTAAAAAAAAAGAAAGAAAGAAAAAGAACAAAGAAATATGAGGGAGAAACCAAACGCTGCTAAGAAAACAGAAGAGGATGAAAAGTTAACTGCAGAGCCTAGGGTAGAAGTAAAAGAGAAAAAACACTCCAGAAATGCAGGTGGAGGTGGCACTGCTAAATGCAGCCTCAAGGTCTCCGATTCTTTCAACAAATGGTCAGTGAACGCCTGCTGCCCACCGGAAGTCAGGCCCCAGGACCCTGAGGGCCTCTCCGCTCGCTGGGAATTCTCGGGGCAGGAAACCAGCAGTAAACAAGGAAAATAAGAAGACTTCTCCGGAAGAGACGGTTTCCGACTGGGCTCAGGGCCCCCGAGGAGAGGGGCCTGGCCACGGGGGGCTCTTCGGCCAGGTGGTCCAGGTGAAACTGAGGAGGCCATGCCTTGTCCAGGCCCCGGCCCACGCAGAGCCAGGCGCTCCGAGCTGGGATGATGTAGCAAGAGCCACTACCAGACGGGGAGCACTCGGTACACTCAGGAGGAGGAAGGGGCCACATGGCTGGGGCGTGGCTGCTGAAGGAGACGAGGAGAGATGACTCTAGCTGGAGTGGAGAGAAGCGGTCAGCCAGGTTGGGAGCAGACTGGCCAGGACTTCTGGACGGCCTGGAAGGACAGATGGAGCACTCAGGGCCCAGCCCCAGCTGAACAATGTGGGATGGTGAGGGGAGGAGGGAGAGGGAGGAGCCGCTTCTGGGGGAGCTGGAGGCCCATCTCGGACAGGTGAGCCTCGGGATGCCCAGAACATTATGTCTCCGCTCAGGTACCCAAGTCACGAGGCCAGGACGGAGGACGCCTGGGACAGCGACGTGGGAGAGGGCGAGGGGTAAACGTGCCCAGAGAGGTGGTGAAATGGGAGTGGAGAGAGGGAAGCTGGGCCATGCTGCCCCCTCCAAAAGAATGAGGAGCCCAAAGTGGAGCAGAAAACGAGCCAGCGTGGAGGGCGCTGGGCTGGGTGAGCAATAGCACGGGAGCAAGGGGTCCGATACGGGACAGGGGCTCACTCAGAGGTGGGAAGGGCCAGAAAAAGGGTTGGGAGGGGCCCTGCGCCTGCATCACTGAAGCAGGGGGTTCGGATGTTTTCCAGGAAGCTGCCCTGTCTCGGGTCTCCGCTCAGGAGCTCGCCCGTCCGTGCGCACAGCGGCAACGAGGGTGCTGGTGGAGAAGGCAGAGAACCGCCGGGTCCAGTTGGCCCACCCGCGAGGAAATGGCCCTTCCCCTCCACTGTCCTCGTCTCACCGAGCAGCTGTGAACCTGGAGCTGCCCAGAGAAGTGTTTCTTGTCTGGAAAATCAGTTTCTTTTCTCCCACAACACAGAAGAGACCTTGGGAGTGAGGAGACGCAGAGCGGACAACTGGTAAACCAGCCCAAACAAGGCAAAGACATAAAACAGCTCCTTGGGATAAAGTGCCCCGCGAGCCTGCTGGTCAGCGGGGGACACTGTGCTACGGGAAAACTTACACCCACCAGCCCGCGGCCGTCCCTGGGCGAAGCTAAGTCGCGAGGACTGGAAAGCAGAGCTGTGCCCACACTCTGCCTCCTGCTCTCGTGGGCCCGCAGGAGGACACCCATGTGCTCAGAAGACACGGGTGGACGTGCTGGAGGTGAACGGCCGTTGAAACCGGGCAAAATGCTCGCAGGGTGCACCGTTTATTCCTCGTAAAAATAAAGTCACCACTCCGCTCCCGGTAACAATGCCGTGACCAATCACTACCGATTTAGCCGCCTTAAACGGTGCCCACGTCTTACCTCACAGGTGTGTAGAGTGGGAGCCGACAAGGGTCTCACTGAGGAAAAAACGAGCTGTTGGCAGAGCTGCCCATTTCCAGAGGGCGTGTGGAAAACTTGCTTCCAGGCTGTTCAGGTTGCTGGTAGAACTCGGTTCCTGGCGTTTGTGAAGCTGAGTCCCCGATTCCTCGCTGGGCACTGCCGATTCCTGTCCCGGGAGCCTCGTGGCTCCTTCTGAAGTCCCTCCCACCGCATCCCTCGGACCTCAGCGGGGAAGGTTCTGGGCTCCACGGCTCCTGTGCTGAGACGACAGCCGCCTCCGGCACGAGGTCTGCCAGCCAGCCGCCCCTGCCTCGGCTTCCCGGGCTTAGAGGAAGGGCAGCTCCGGGGCCGCTGTTTGCCCCTGTGGGTGGGGAAGGGAACAAGGCACGCCCGGTCCCAGCGTGGGCTGGGGGGCGCGGGTGACGGGCACGCGCATCGTCCTCTTCTCGCAGCTTTCCTGAGCGTGCAAATGATTCTCACAACCACACGTGCAGCACGTTCTGGATGGAGCGATCGTTTCTCAACCCTGGGTCAGGAGAGCCCAGAGTGACCGCGTCAGCCCGCCTGGGTCGGCCCGAGGGGCAGGGCAGCTCCGTGCGGCCAGGGTGTTGCTCACGCGGGAGCTGGCGGAGCGTGTCCCCGGCACGCCCTATCCGAGCAGGCAGGCCGCACGGGCCCTCTGGGGGCAGCACAAGGCCCGGATCAGACAAAGGACCCAGGAGCCCGGGACACGGATTCCGCTCTGCCTTTGGGGCTTGACTACAGAGGCTCTTGCCAGGAGTGGAAACGTTCAGCCGTGGACCCTCCTCAGTGTCACTAAGAAACAACCGGAGGGGCGAGGAGAGAAGTGAGACAGCCAGAAGCATGTGTGGTCATTTCCCCATCTTTCAGGACAGGAAGTTACAACTAGGGTCCAATTTTTACAAACGGAAAAACCAAGGTTGTGCTCTGTTGTTGAACATCATGTAGCCTGAGTTCATCTTTTGTCTGTCCCGGTATCTGGGGAGTTATGGTCCAGGTTTTTACTCGCTGTAACTTCTCTTCCCATCATGCTGCCTGGTGCCCGGGACTCCGATCCGCGTGGCTCACGAGCTTGGCCCCCTCACGGCCCCTCCCTAGCTCCACGTCGCTCCTCTCCCCTGGCTCCCAGGCTTCTCCGTGCCAGGCCCGAGCCCTGCTCCTCTCGTCTCCGTGTTCAGTCTCGTCCCCCCTGGGTGCCTCTTCCCGCTGTCCCGGGTGGATGTCCACTCACGTCCTAGACCAGGGTCGGACGACAGGCCCCCGGACGCCCATGAGCTCTTGGCTGTCCTCCGTGCTCCCGGCACCGACGGCGCGACACTGTCTGGGAACACATCTCGGCTGGTGCCCCTGCGCTATGAGCACTGAGCCTGCCCGGGGCGGGCGCTGCATCCGCGTCCACCGGAAGGAGGAGCGCCAAGGGCCTTTGCCCTGGCCGAGGGGCTGCCCAGAGCCCCAGGGGCTGGGCTAAGGCAAGTGCTCCCCCTGACTCCAGACCACGGTCAGCAGCGAGTCCCTCGGCATCTCTCGGGCGGGGCGCAGATGCCCTGTGACCCCAGAGCCCAGGTCACGGCCTTGCGGGAACCACCCCCAGTGCCCACACCAGGGCATCGGAAAGAAAGCCCATCAGCTCGCAGCGTCTTCGATTTTTAGCTTCTGTTAGCGATATTGACCCACGGACTCCTGGGGGCAAAGGGCGGGTGGGTTAATGCCTCCTTTGTCTTCATCCTTCCTCCCATTCGGGGGGGGATGCTCCCCAGCCCTGCCCAGGCTCGGCCCCCACCCCTGACATGTCGATGGTTGTTCCGTTTTAATCCACTTCCAATTTAATTTAATTCAGTTCAACCAAGATTCAGCTTCTACTCTATTTCAATTCATTTTCCTTCCAGTCTAACTCAATTCCATTTCAATCCAGTTCAATTCCAATTTCGGTTTCCACTTTGCTCAATGTGCCTGAGCTTGCACTGGGCCCTGGCCCTGAGCTGGGCGCCCTGGGTTGGGATGGGGGACAAGCCGAGGGGGCCCCGGGTGGTGGGACCCCGGGGGGTGGGGCCTGGCTTTCGTTCAGGGGCAGCTTGCTGAGAAGGGGGGTTTGTCCCACGCAGAGGTGGCCGTCGGGAGCAGCTGGGGGTGTGGAGGCCGGATGACCAGCAAGTCCGTCCCCCTTGGCCAAGAGTGAAACATTGACCCAGGAGTGACCCCCAGTCCTGCCACTATCCTTGCTCAGGGCCAGTCGAGATGGCCCCGAGGGGCCCATGGGGAACTGGGGGCCGTGGTGCCTCCTGCGGGTCGAAGGCTTTCCTGGGGTGACACTTGGAGCCATTTTCTTCCCTCAGTTGTCCACAGACCTTAGACATCCTTGTGTGCTGTGTGTAAGCCTCTCGAATGAGGGACGGCTGGAGACAAGGCGTCCCACAGGGTGCCCTGGTTCCGGGGGCCAGCCAGTCCACAGCAAACGCTTCCTCGGCACAGAGCCAGGGGAGGCAAGACCCGAGTTTCCATCCCAGGCTGGTGGCCACTGGGCTCAGAGACGGCCCAGCCCCAGGGTCCGAGGCTATCGGGGTGCCTGGCCAGACGGCCAACTTGAGGGGCTCTCTTGAGCTGAGCCTCCAGCTTCTCTGAGCCCCGGATGAGCTCCTCGTTTCACGCCTGAGGGCTGTGAGCTCCCGACCCCCCAGGGCAGGGCTGAGGAGGTGCCCGCCCCGGACTGTGGGTCCCTCAGTTGGTGGCCACAGGGGAGAGGTGGGGGTGCCCGCTGAGCCGCGGCTCCCCCAGGGCCCTGTCTGGGAGACCAGAACACCTGGAGAAACTGATTCTCACCTGGCCCTGCCTCCACGACTGCTGACGTCCACTCTGCTCTGCAGAATCACCCGAAGGGACACCCGAGACTCTTTGGAGCAGGAGCTGCTTGCGTGTGAGATTTGAGGTCACAAATTCAATTCATCATTATTTATGAACCGACACACAGGGGTTTATTGTTCTGATCACCCACTAATCATGCCCCGTAAATGCAGGGACTGACAAAACCCCACAGAATCGATAACGCGGTAAGTTCCCTGGCTAAATCATGGCACCTTGCGTTCCTGAGTAAACCTTTCGGTAATTTACAAAGGCTGTTGGATTTTATAGTAAGTGTTTCTCAAACCAAGCTGGATTCTAAACAATAATGACTTTTTAATGTGGATCTGTGATTACATTGTCATAGTGAAATACGGGGCCTTCGACTGCATCTGAAATGAGCACGGCGTGACTCGCTCCCAGGCCTGGGATGCAGCAGCCCCGGGTAAAGCAATCTTCATAAATTACCCTCCAATCCGGGTGGCCTGGCAGGCGAGGCCGGATGCCAGCATTGGCGACTTAAATTTCAGCGGACGATTTGTAAACAAGCTCTGCCTTTTGTTCCGGGGCCGTGGCCACGGCTGCAGCAGCCCCCGAGCAGCGGCCACTCGAGCTCCACCGTCCGCCGGCCGAGAGCTGGCCCTGACCCTGTGTCCGAGCAGGATGGGGCCGCGCGGCCACACAGCCGCCCACCGGGTCGAGGGGGAGGTACGTGGCTTGGAGACGTCAGGCCCTTGGCTGCACGGGCCACGCATCCTGCCCCCAGTCACCCGTGAGCCTGGGGACTGCGTGTGCACGGGGCAGACAGAGAACAGTCTGGTCCCACAGGGAGCCCTGGCAGACAGTGCTGCCCGTCCCCAGTGACCGCCTGGGTTCTGTCCTAACTCGCCCTCCCTTCCCCGCCACTCCGTAGCGATGCTGGGGAGAGCGGCAGGCCCTGCCGGGGGCGCCCAGGGGCCCCACACCTGTGACCAGACGCCACGTTGTTTCCGAACAGCCCAGAGACCCTGTCGCAGCCCTTCTGTGGCCCAGGCCCTGTGCTGGGGACACAGACGTGGACGAGGCACGGCGAGGACAGGTTTCCCTCCAAGACCTTCGGGCCACACAGAGGTCAAGCGAGACAGACAGGTGGGTCGGGGAGACCGTGGCACTCTGTGGAGTGGCCGTACTTCGGGGCTCCACGTGTTCCCAAACCCAAAGCCACCAGGCAGGTGGGGTGAGCTTGGCTTGAACCTGTGAACTGCAGATGTGGGCAGGGGTCTGCCAGGCCAGGGGCTCTGCAGGCCTGAGGGGAGGGTTGGCACAGCACCGGGGGTCCTCGGGGCCAAGAGCCCCTCCCCGTTGTCACCTTGGCTGGGGGCCCCTCCTGCCCCCCGTCTGGTCTGAGCCTGGGCTCAGGGCCACCGTGAGGCTCCCAGGTCCTGCCCATCCCCACGGGGCAGCTCCGGGCAGGGTCTCCAGGGTGGGGGGCCCTGGAGGGCAGGCCCCGAGCTCCCACCTGGCTCTCCACATCAGGGCCACCCCTACTGGCCTTCCCTGCTGAGGGCTCCACCAGGGCACCCCTAGACGCCGAGCAGCTCCAGGCCCAGGGTCTGCCCAGGTGTGGGGCGAGGGGAGTCTGCTGATGCACCTGGCACTGCAGAGGTGGGGCCGGGGCCCGACGCCCCCTCAGCTCCATGGTCCACACCCCACCCCAGGCCCAGGCGTAGCCTCCCCGGGGCAGAGGGCCCCACCTCCTGGTGGCCACAGATGCCTCCCCAAGTCATACCGGCAGCTTCCATGGCAGCAGAGTCTCCGGGACGGTGGGTGGTGCCAACTGCCCGGGCCCTCCTGCCCCCGGGCTGGCGGGGTGGGCCGGGGCTTCTCGGGGGCAGCACCCTCCAGCGGCCACACACCCTGCCCTGGTCCCCCGGGGCTGCTGCGGCCGTTCGTCAAGGACCGCGCCAAATCCCAGGGAGAAGGGAAGGAGCGAGGACACCAACAGAGTAAAACATCTGTGTTTTAAAAGCCCCGGGTTTTAAAAAACCTGCTTTATGCATCAGGGTTTTTTTATTATTTTTTTACAGGACAGTTTGTACAGCAAAATATTCCATTGTCTGGAATTCCCCTGGGACCCTGCCTCTGTGGGCCCTGGACCCCCCGCCCCACCTGCTCTGGCCTCCTGGGGGGCTCTGTGGGGGACTCAGGTGGTTTCTGGGAACGCTGCTCTCCGAGGGGTCCCCGGTCTGCTGCTGCTTCAAGGGGGGAGGAGGTGGGGGTGCAGCCGCTGGCCGGGGCTGTGGGGAGCCTCCCTTCTGTCTCGGTGATCACTGAGCGGGGGTCTCCATGGAAACAGCCCGGATGGAGCCGGGCGTTGGGGATGGGACTGGGGTGGAGGCAGCAGGTGGCCTGGGCCTGCGCCGAGGCTGCTCTGGGAGCTGGTTAGGGATGAGCCTGGGCCCCGGGGCTCAGGGTTGGAGCTGAGCTCAGGCGTGAGCCCCCGGCCGGGGGTGCAGGGCTGCCTGGGCCGGACTTTTCCAGGAGCTGAGAGCACCTCCAGTCCCCATGAGATCTGGAGGTCACAGCCACTGCAGCCCCCAGGAAGGCATCCTTGTCACCCCCACTTTACAGATGAGGAAACTGAGGCCCTGAGCAACGGAGGCGCGTGCAGCACTTCTGGGTCAAATGCCGTCTAAGCCTGGCCGTCCCGCTGGGGGGGTCAGGGCAGCTTGTTCAGGGAGGGCCCAGGCAGTGACAACACCCAGTGACTGAGCACCTACCACTTCTGCTCTGCCCCTGCACCCCACACGCACCGTGGCCTTCCGTCCTCACAGCCCCTTCCAGCTTGTGATGAGCCAGGGAAACTGAGGCCCCGGGTCACCCGTGGGGAGCTGGGATTTGAGCCAGGGATCCACCCTGCTGTGGGTGCAGACGGCCAGCGCCCCAGACGTGAGAGGCTATCCAGGCCCCGGGCCTCAGGGGCTCACGTGGGAACGGGGTTGGAACCGGGCTTGACCCCTCCGGGCTGCTGAGAAAACTGGATGAGCCGATGAATCACAGAAAGCCAGGTCTGAGTAAGGGATCGATATTAAGCACCTTTTAGGTATTTAATAAAAGCATTTGTTTGCAGCCATGTTATGAGGAAACAGGCCCTTGAAGAAGTAGCAGTCTCTTTTATGTCCCTTCTTAGGGGAAAAAAAAAAGACGATGACGATGAAGTCAGGAGCCAAGTTCCCTCCCATCAAGACACCAGAGAGACCGATTTAATTTCCGTAATATAGGACAACAATGAGCATGAAATCTCACGGGTGGATAAATCCAGCCACTTTAAGGGGAGTGAAAGTGCTAAGCATATCACGTAAAAACTTAACATATGAACTTCAAATCCTTGCACCAATTCAAAATCTGATTTAACAAACTGCTCTTATTAAACTCAATTGGCGAGCATTCCATTATAAAAACAAATGAAATCCTCCCCGTCTACGAGATAAATAATTTTCTCCCCACACCTAAGCGGGAGGCATTAACTGAAGGGGTAATGATCTAAATTATGTATTAAACTCAATTACTTTTTATTACTGCTTTCCAATTAGGGGGCCGTGACGGACTCGCTCTGTGTGGGGACTTCTCCGGGGCCGTCCCTCATCTTTGCGGCCCCAAATGCCGGCCGGCGGCCACCGCACAGCCACGGCTTAATTGAGTGTGTCTGTCCCTTGCTCTGATGAGGGACGGTGAAGCACGGCGGCTTCTGATGATAAATAAACAACACCGTCGGCGTGATTACCGGCTAAATTACCCATCTGCCGGGGCCACGATCCGCACACACTCGTGATGCAGAAATATTTCCCTGCCTTCCGAGCAGGTGCCCTGATCGAGACGTTCACCCCAGGTTGGCTTCACCGGGAAACATCACAGGTCCTGCAGTCTGGGCAGCTGGTGGCTGTGGACCCCCTGCCCGCCACGGCCCCCGAGGGGCCCCCACTGTGGCCACCTCTGTCCGTCTAGCTGAGCTGGGGCCCTGATGGCAGAGGCCGGCTCACCGAACTCAGATGCTGCGCGGGTTTGCAGGGGGAGAGGCGGGTGTGGGGGACGAGCGGGTGGGGGCTGGGGCGGGGGGCCCAGAAGGTGACCTTGGGAAGAGACTTGGGAGGTGAGGGGCGAGGCCCGTGCGAGGACACTGGGTCGAGGCACTGCGCACCCCAGCTCAGTTCAGGGGCTGCAGGCAGACGAGCGGCTGGAGAGGGTGGGTCTCAGCGAGCTCCCGGCATGGACGGTCCCCCTTGGTCACCCCGGCTCCCCCGATGGGGGCCAAGGGGTCAAGACCCCATTAACCGCTCATGAAGTTTGTGGGGCTGCGAGACGGCAGCACTGGCTTTGCTGGGCTGGCTCAGCTCGGGCCTGGCCTCGCCGCACTTGCCCGGCCACCCAGGTGTCTCTGATCAGGGGTCAGGACGGGGCACGGCCGTGAGAGGGGGCACCCACAGGCCCGCACCCCACATTTGCACCAATGGTGGGACAAGCACATGGGCTTCCCTGGCCACAGGGCAGTGTGGCCGGTGGAGCTGCCTGGGAGGGCCCCAGCTGGGGGAGCTCTGGACGGGCAGGGTGGCCGGCACCCGGGGCAGTGCCACCCCCACTGCGGTCCCAGAGGGACAGGGGAGAGTATGAAGAGCCGGGAGGAAAGGCCCCGAGGGGAGCTGAGACGCCAGGTCACCACACCGGGCCTGAGCCCTGGATCCACATCACAAGTGGCCAAGGAACAGCCTTGGTCAGGACGGGCCCGGGAGACGCTGCCCTGCGGAAGGGGCTCCGTGCTGTGCCGTTTGGGCGGCTACCGGGAGAAGGCATCACCTTGGGGTTGTACGGATGACCCACAGGACAGGAGGGGCGCAGAGGCTTTCGCCGAGGCCTGTCCGGGGTTGTGCCCGCCGAACTCACTAATGTCTCATCAAACCCTCGCGAGATCCCTGTCAGCTCGGAGCGACCCTCTCGCCCTCCACGAGGACAGAGACGAAGCGAGGCTCAGAGCCGACGTGCCCGGCCGCGGGGTTCTAGGTGGTGGAGCCGGGGGTCTTCCTGTGTGATTGATGAAGGGGCTCGAGCCCTTGGCCCAAGGGCTGTGCAGAGCAGACCCCGGCGGGGACCGGCCAGGAGGACGAGCCGCCGGAGCTGGACGAGGAAGGGGACAAAAGGCAGAGCTGACAGGTGAGAGGAGGTGTGTGGGTGCGCGTGACGCTGGGGTGGGTGGGCGGCTGCGTGGGGTGGGCGGGGGGCCCCAGTGAGGCTCTCGGGCTCACAATACCTGAGCGGCACCTGCTCTCTCTGGCACAGGTGAGCATGGGAGGGTCGTTGCTTTTAGCACCAGCTGGACCAGGGCCTGGGGGTGGCCTCCCCCTTCGCCAGGTGAGTGACCTCAGCCAGGTGACTTCACCTGCCGGCCCCTCAGGGTCCACGTGTGCTGGGCCCACCTCTGTGCCTTCCTCCACCTCAATGGTGGCTTTGGCTTCACTGGACCCCGAAAGGCCTGTGGGTCACCACATGGCTTCAGGTGGTTCCCAGGCAGCTCCTTCTGCCTGAAGGCCCACCTGCCCCACCTCCTGTTGGAATGCCCACCTGCCCACACCAGCCTGGAAGGCCCTCCTGCCCACACCTGCTTGGCAGACTCCTCTCCCCATCCTTCAGCTGGACGGGCTATTCCCACATCAGCAAATCCTCCCTGTCCCCACTTCTACCCACAGGCCTGTTGATGGCCTGTTCTTTGTGCCACACTGAACTCTGAGTTAGGGTGAGGGTCCAGGTCCTGCTGACTGGCCTTGGTGCGTCCACCCGTGAGCCTCGGGCCTGGGAGCCGCTGACAGCAGGGGCAGCAGGTGGCTCCCAGGGTCAGAGGCGGGGAGCCGAGCGCTGCAGAGGCAGGAGGGCGGGAGGTGGCAGTCGGGGCAGCGGGTCCCAGCCCAGGAGGAGCTGGAGCAGGACTCACGGCCATCCTGACCCCAGAGCCCTCCTGAGTGCCCACCCCTGTGCTGGGCCCCTTGCCTCTGAACACCAGGGAGCCATGGCTGGGGGTGCTGACCAGGCAGGGGGAGCCAAGCGTTCGGAGCAGCCCGGGCAGGCTTCCTGGAGGAGGAGGCCGCAGAGCCACGGCCCGAAGGGTCTGAGTGTCCCGCATCCCTGCCTGGGTCCCTCCCTGACATCTCTGGGGGCTGCTCCTTGGTCCCAGCACCAAGGACAAATGGGCCAGTGTGGTCCCCAAAGCAGGGTCTGCAACCCACAGGCCCCACCCTGCCTCGCCCAGGCCCCCAAGTTTGCTTTTTGTTTGTTTGACGAATTCCTCCAATGGTAAAGAAAGAAATTAATTCTACTTGTTCCTCCAAGTGGTCATTAGAAAAGCTATTAATGAGCACAGTAAAACCCAACTAATTATTGCAATGGCATTTTCCTCTAAATAAAATTGACAGGAACTCAGAATATGATACAATAATTCTCCTCTGTTTATTAAAACCCATTTATCACATTTTATCCTAAAGGAAACTGGTGATATTATTCTGTGATAATGTAACTAATATTTCCTCACTACGTTTAATATTTAAGGGGAGTTGACTGATATTAAAGTCATAACATGTTATATGGAGATGGCCTTGCATTCTAATTACTTTTCTTGGTGAGGAATGGGAAACATAATTATTTTGTTCTGGGGGTTCTAAATGAAAGCCAATGCACATTTAATGCTAGGCCTCTAACTGGAAAAAATTCCCTCTTTGGTTTCAGCGGAGCCAGTTCAGCCCTCGGTGCAGACGTGAAGCGGAAGGTTCTCCTCGTGGAGCGTGGGCATGGGGGTCAGAGGTCACCCCGAGGGACCCCGTCCCTTCCCTGCACGACCACACTGAACCCAAGCTCACAGCACTGGTGGCCCCCCAAATCTTGGCAGACAAATCTTGGCAGACGTCTGAGCGTGGAGGCAAGTGTTTATTTTATTTTATTATTACTTTTTTTTAACAGTCTGCGAAAAACAAGTCTGAAAATTTAGCCTTTCATCATTAATCTTGCTCTGAGATTCTTTGACTGTTCCAGGTCATGGACCGTCGCTGAGGTGGGAGGGAGACCCCTGATTCGCTTCCTAAACACCTGTTGCTTCAGGTTGAATTTCACCCTCAGCACCTCCCGCGCTTGCTGACACAGGGGTCCACCCAGACCCACAAGCTCATTCTCGCAGGCCCACATCTCATACACCTGCATGGATCTCACACGCTCACGTGGATCTTGCACGCCCTCATGGATTCGCACACCTGCATGGATCTTGCATGCCCATGTGGATCTCGCACGCCCACGTGGATCTCACACACCCGCGTGAATTTCACATGCCCCTGCTTTCAGCCACGCTGCGTCCCTCATGGATGCAGATGCACCTGTGGATCAGTCAGGACAGGGGGGCTTGTGCTGCTGTAACAAACAGGACCAAGGTCTCGCTGACAAAAACAATGGCTCCCTTCCTGCTCATGTGGGGAGGGGAGAGAGCCTGCTCGTTGGGGTGTCCCGGGCACCTGACACCAGGGGTCCCCCTCCCCTGTGCCGGGATTTGGGGTTCACTGCAGCAGGAGAAGAAGATACAGGGAACTGCACATCTGCTCCTCAAGATTGCCCCCAAAGGGACCCTTGGGACTTCCACTCTCTTTCATTGGGGCGGCCGCCTGGGAGGGGACCTGGGTGAACCCCAAGTGTGCTAGTTTGGATATACTGTGTCCTGCCAAAAGCCATGTTCTTTAATGCAGTCTCATGGGGGCAGACGTATTAGTGTTGATTAGGTTGGAAACTTTGAGTGTTTCCATGGAGATGTGATTCAATCTCCAGTGAGTGAAACGTTGATTGGACTATTTCCATGGAGGTGTTAGCCTGCCCATTCAGGGTGGGTCTTTATTTAATCACCAAGTCCTATAAAAGAGCTGCTCTTAATAAGAGGACCTCAGAGCAGCTCAGAGAGACATTTGGGAGATGGCCACTGAAAGCAGACTTTTGCTGACACTTTGGGGATGCTAGGCCAGTGTTGCTCTGGAGAAGCTAAGAGAGGACAAAATGCCCCAAGAGCAACATTTTGAAGAACACACAGGAGCTAAGAGAGGAGCTAGAACACAACCCAGGACCAGCAGACGCCAGCCACATGCCTTCCCAGCTCACAGAGTTTTCCAGACGTCATTGGCCCTCCTGCGGTGAAGGTATACTCATGTTGGTGCCTTAATTTAGATGTTTTCATGGCATTCAGACTGTAACTTTGTAACCAAACAAATCTCCTTTCCACCTTTATAAAAGCCAATCCATTTCTGGTATTTTGCATAATGGCAGCTTTAGCAAACCGGGACGGATTCAAGCAGTGGCGACCAGGCACAGATCCAAGCAGCTCTCCCCCTGAGCCCACCCTCCCGTGCATCCAGTTCTGGCTGAGGGGTCCCCTCCACCCTGTTCTTTGGCCCCACCAGGACCCCAGCCACGAACCCCTGCTGTCTTCCAGACACTGGTTACCTTGGGCTCAGCAGCCTTTCATCCACTGCCCGGGAAATTACCCCAAACTCCCGGGCCCCCACCCTCCCTCAGTTCCACCCGGATGACCCCGCCCTGGATGACCCTGGTGTCTCGGCCTGCAAATCAGGCCACATCCCGGCACTGGGGGCAAGGATGGCTGCTTTGGGGGTACCCAGCTCTCCCATAACCCCCTGTTGTGGAGCCTTGGGGTGGCAGTTTCCCAGGGAACCTCCTGGCCTCAGACACACCAGGTCTCAGCCCGCCTGTGCCTCCCCACCTCTCTTCCCTCCGTCCCCTCCTCTTGGGCTCCAGAGGATGCACCCGCTGCCGTTGCAACTTCTTTTACTGTCGCAGTCATTTGTTTAAAATATACCCACGCAAGATACCAACACGCACTGGGGACATTCGTGCGTGCAGCTGAGTAAAAGTGCAAAGAAGCGGCTCCCTGCGACGCGGCCCCCAGCCCATGGGCAGGAGGCACCTGGGTCTCCATTCGGCTTTCCCCGCACCCAGGGTGCAGCCACACGCACATGCACGGCACAGTGCACGGCTCGGTCCAGAGACTTCGCTTCTGCACACGGGGAGTCAGCCGTGCTTCACGGGCTGTCTGCAGCCTGCTTTTCAAATCACACGCCGCTTTGTGCGGAGCCCGGGGGCTGCCGCCAGCCTGCTAAGACGATGCCTCGGGCCGACAAGCGCTCCTCTGCTGAGAATTACAACGCTTCTTTTCTCTTCCTTTTGTGATGAGTTTTTTTCCTGTGGCTAGAAAGGCTGCAGCCAGCCTCCTCTGCTGGGCGGGAGCACAAGTCTCTGGGAGAGATTCGCAGTTGGGGCTGAAGGGGAGGCTCGGGGTGGTTTTGAGTTTTCCCAAATCGTTTTCTGAAAAGGCTGTGAAACCTGTTCCCGAGTAGCTGCGCAGGTGAGGTATCTGTTTGACTTACACCTTTATCATCGTCGGAAAGTGACGACCTTTTGCATTTTCTTCCAGCTTTATGGGGGAAAACCTTTATGACTTAGAAACCTAACATGCCTCAGCGAGCAGCCCGACTTTCAGACTCGTTTGTAACACACCCTGCACCCCCCGAGCGGGCACCTCTCCTGTAATAACCCCCACCCCTCCCCTCCTACAGGTGCACACTCCGTCTCTGTGCTAACGTGTGCGTTGCCTGCGGGTCCCATTTCCACTTCTCCTTTCAAAACTGGGTTTGCTCCTCCCAAGCATTTTCTCGTTTGGGTGAATTTTAGTCAGCCTGTCAGATTCCATAAAAGGTGCTATTACAGTTTGATTGGGGTTCCATTGTGGGTATAGATTACTTTGGGGGACAATTGGCATTTTTAAAATGTTAGTTTTCTAAGGTATAAGAGCAAGATTTATCTCTCCATTCACTCAGATTTTCTTTTGTGTCTGCCAGTAAAGTTTATAGCTTTCCTGGCATAGTTTTGTGCATTTTTTATTATTTTCTTTTCCCCCCAAGATGTTTTACAGCTTTTCTTGCTTTTGTAAATAGGGACAACATCTTCTGCCCACTTTTTGCTGGTCTATAGAGGAAAACTGTGGGTTTTTATAAGTTGGCCTTGTCCCTGGTCGTCTTACGAAATCTATTATAAGTTTTTATTTTTTTTCCTTGGATTTGCTAGATACAAAATTATATCAGCAGCAAATGACAGCGGTTTTTGCATCTTCCTTTCCAGTTTTCGTGGCTCTTAGAAATCGCGCTGCCTTGGCTTGCGCCTCCAGGGTAGAATAAAAGTGGTGAGTACTGACAGCCTCGTCTTGTACCGATTTTAATGGAGCCTCTGGGCGCTTCACCAGGCGTGAAGTGGCCTCCCTGCTCCCACCTCAAGAGGAATTTTCATCCTCAGTGGGGGTGGGTTCCAAGAGATGCTTGCTGGGCATGTGTTAAGTTGAACCTACGGTTTATCCACTTTAATGAATTATAACAAATTGCATTAATAGATTTCAAATGTTGCATGTCTTTGAATTCCTGGAATAGCCTTCCAAGTCAGCTCCTTAGGGCTGGCTTATGCATCCCTTTCCTGTGTCCCCTACCCAGAGACACCCGCTCCGCAGACAGATGGACGGCCGACAGCCCCCAGATGGCCTCGGAGCGCGCCGCAGACAAGGACGGGGCTGCTGGCCGAGGGTGGTGGTATTATCCCCATGCAAAAGTTTATACTCTTATATCCCAGGTGTGTATCCATAAACAATATATTCATTCACATGTTATAAAGTTCACACAAATGGTAAAATAGTATAAAATTCTTGCAACCTGCTTTTTTGCACCTAACATCAAGTTCCTGAACTTTATCGACATTGGTTCATGTAGTCTAGGAGAGTCACCCATTGTGCAAATGAGGCACAGTTTGTCTATCCGTCTCCACGGAGGCTGCTCAGATGGTTTCCCCTTTCCCACCCCGACGAGCGTGATGCCATCCAGTGCCTCGGGTGCGTCTGCGGCTGCCCATGCATGGAGCTTCTCCAAGCCTCCTGCAGATGGAATTTGCTGGCTCCCGGGCATGTGTGTCTTCAGCTTTCCAAGGGTTCATATGGACCGGGTATTTTTAACAGTTCTGGGCTTCTTGCGAGTGCTAAATAAGTATTAGCCGTCATCAACCTCATCAAGTACTGCCAAATCGCCGTAAAAAGCGCTTGTCCTGATTTACACTCCTGCCAGCCACGGATGGGGTTTCCATTTCCACAAATTCATGACAACACTCAGTGTTCTCAGACTTATTAATTTTTTACACTCTAATGGGTGAAAAATGGCATCTCGTCATCGTAATTTGTGTTTCTCAGTGTTAGCAGTGAAGTCAAACATCTTTTCACATATTTATTGCACATTGTTCTCTCCTCGTCTTTATTGTTTCTCATCATTTGCTCATTTTCCAATGGTTGCTTGCTTGCATTCTTATTGATTTTCAAGAATTATTTATGCTTACAGGTAGCAATACTTTATTGGTCATATGGGTTGCAAATATATCCTCCCAGACCAAGGCTTGGCTGTTTTTACATCATTGATGATGTCTTTTGCTGAACAGTTTTAAATTTTACTGGTTCTGATAGATCCATCCTTTCCTTTATGCTTTCTGATATTGGTTCAAAATCCTGTTATCTCGTATAGTTTTGCATTTTCACATTTAAGTTTTTATTCCACCTGTAATTTATTTTTGTACTACAATGTGAAGTATCTTTTTTCTGTTGTGCAGCACCGTGTTCTGGCCCAGTTTTCCCCACTGGCACCACGTGCTTCGTCTATCATGTTCCAATTCACATTTATTAATGGCTCTTGTTTTTCCATCTCTGAGCCAGTACTATGAGCTGTGGCTTTGTAATTAGTCTTGTTATGTGTTAGGCAAGGCTCCCTACCTTTATCTTCAGGTACATCTTGGCTATTTTTGGCCCATTGTTCTTGCATATTGATTTTGTAAATCGGCTTGTAAAGTCCCTTGAAAACCCCATTTTGGATATAGATTGGAAATACATGTAACCTTTAGATCAGTATAAAGATTATTTTTATCATTTCAATATTATTTCTTCCCATTCATGAATATGGTATATCTCTCCATTTATTTAGGTCATCTTCATTCCTTCCAATAAAGTTTAACCATTTCTTCTTATCAGAAAGGACTTGCATATTATATATTACATTTATCCCTAGAAACCTTGTTTGTTTTGACCATTTAAAATGGCGTCTTATTGTATTACTTACCTGATTTTTGCTAGTAATTTTTTATGTTGAGTTTATGTTCTGTAACTCAAAGTCTAATTAATTCTAATAGTTGTCTGTAAGTTGTCTTGAATTTTCCTTTAAGAATGGTCTATAAATAGTGACATTTTAGTTTTTAAAAATTTCCTAGATTCTACAAACATATTTATTTTTCCTGCCATAATGTGCTCCTGGGACTTTGTGCACAATGAGGCATGAAAACGGAGCTGATGTGACAGGATGCTCAATTTTTGCCATTAAGGATAATATTTCCCATGGGATTGGAGAGATAACCTTGACCAGGATAAGGAATTTCTCTTGTATTCTTAGGTTGCTAAGAGGCTTTCCCACCCCCAGATCATGAATGAGTATTTATCTTCTCTAATGTTTTGGTTCCATCATATTTTCATGTTATCAGCGATATTATTTCCCATAGTCAATGCTTGGGTTCATTTCCTGAGATGCTGTAACAAATTACTACAGCCTTGCGGGCTTAAAACAAAAGAAACCCATTCTCTCAAGTTCTGGAGGTCAGAAGTCTGGCCTCAGGGGTGGCTCCTCCTGGGGGCTCTGGGCGAGCGTCCGTCCCACGTTCTCCTCATTCTGGGTGTCCATCTGCCCCATGCCCTTCTCGCTCTGGGCAAGTGCCCATCCGTCCCACACCCCCCTCGCTCTGGGTGAGCATCCGTCCCACACCCTCCTCACTCTGGGCGAGTGTCCATCCCACACCCTCCTCACTCTGGTGGCCTCAGCTGGGGACACAGCCCCCCAGGCTCTGCCACCCCCGTCCCGTGGTCTTCTCCTCTGCCTCCTTTAAGGATGCTCTCACCTCAAGGTCCACATCTCTATAACGTCTACAAAGACCCTTACTCCAAAGAAGTCCACTTCTGAGGCCCTGGCGGGCTTGTCCCCTAAGGCCGTCAACAACGCTCCCCAGTGCTCCCGGATCCACCTGCATATTTTTGCGTTTTCTTTGCTGAGCCTGACTTCATGCACCCATCCCAGCCTTCTGGGTTCAGCTTTCCTTCCGTGGAAGTGTACCCCCTGGCAGTAGATTCTGCGAAGGTCTTCAGTGGGGCAATCTCTCAGGGTTGCCTTGGTTCTACAAGACTTCATTTCACCCTGTCTCCTGACTGCTGTGCATCTGGGTGTGGAATTCTAGATTGACGGTGGTTTCCTTTGGAGCTTGGGATGCTTGAGTCCACTGTCTGCATCCTTGATTGTTGCAACTATGAAGTTTGCTTCTAGCTAAGCTTAGTTTCTTTGTAGTGGACATGTCCTTTCTTTCCAATTGCTTTCAATGCTTGCCTTTTTCTTTAATATTTAAAATTTCACTATAATACTTATTTTTCACAGCTTTATTGAGGGATAATTGACATACAGTAAATGCATATATTAAAAGTGTATAACCTGATACATTTCAACAAGTGCAAACCCTTATTAAGTCATTGTTACAATTAAGATAATGAACATATCCGTCACCCCCAAAATTACCTCATACCATTTTTAGTCCTTCCCTCCTGTTTCCCGCCCTTGCCCTGTTTCCAGGAACCCACTGATCTGCTTGCAGTCACTATGTATTTGTTTGCATTTTCTACAATTTTATATAAATGGAATCACAGAGTATGTCATTTTTGGTCTGGCTTCATTCCTTCAGCAAAATTATTTTAAGATCCATCCATTGCTTTTTATGGCTGAATAATACCCCTTTGTGTGGATTTGTTTATGCATTAACCAGCTGGACATTTGGACTGTTCCTGCTTTGTTTGGCTACCACATATAAAGCTGCTATAAACATTTGTGCACAAATATTTGCATAGAAGTATGCCTTTCTTTCTCTAAGAGTAGAGTTGCTGGGTCCTAGGGTAGGTGCGTTTTTATTTAATAGAGGCCAAACTGTTTTCCAAAGTGGTTGCACCAGCCTCACATTCCCGCCAGAAGTATGTGAGCGTTCCAGCTGCTCCCCGTCCTTGCCAACACTTGGCAGGCCAGTCTTTTTAAATTTAGACATTCTGGTAGGCATGTAGAGATTGTAATTTGCATCTCTTTAATGACTAATGATATTGACTACCTCTTCATGTGCTTATTTACCATCCATATATTTCTGTTGGTGAAGTGTCTGTTCAAATCTTTTGTCCCCCTTTCTATTGAGTGTTTTGTTTCTTGTTACTGAGTTTTGAGAGCTTTTATACATTTTGGATACAAGTCCTTTATCATGTATGTAACTTGAAAACATATTCACCCAGTCTGTTGCTTGTCTTTTCATTCTCTTAACAGTATATTTTGAACAAGAGGAGTTCTTAATTTTGAATTAAGTTCTCAATTGGTTTGGCTATGTATTATGCTTTTGATGTCATATCTAAAAAATCTCTGCCTTTTCCAAAGTCACAAAGATTTTCTGCTATCTTTTCTTCCAGAGGTGTTATAGTTTAAGGGAAAAAAAATTTTTACTCAAGGGAGGGGGCAACACGGCAGCATAGAGAGGTGTGGAATTTAGTTAGTCCTCTAGAGCAACTAATAAACAACCAGGAACAACTAGTAAATAATCTGGAACAGCTGTTGAGGGACAACCATGACTGTCCACACATCATACAACAGCCTGGATTGGGAGGAAAGGCTGAGATCACAGCATAAAGTCTGTAAGTAAAAGCTGCAGAAACGTGCCGGGAGCCCCCTCCCCCCCAGCAGGCTGGGCTGCAGGACCTCGCTGTGGGAGAAAGCAGCATTCCCAGAGCCAGCGGATACAGCTCAGCCCAGCTCCAACTGGGGTTTTAATTAACAAATGTGGACTACTGAATACAAGCTACAAACATAGACAAACCCTGAGGTTGCTCCCAGTGGAGAGGAGGTGGGGCTGATGGGAAAAAAAATAATAAAAAAACAAATACAGAGGCTTTCAGAGACGGATCTTAGAGAACCAGAAAATGCCTGTATTCCAGGAAAGGGAGCAGAAACAATAATAGAAGAAATAATCAATGAAAATTTCCCATCTCTTATGAAATACATAAAACTACAGGTCCAAGAAGCACAGTGCACAGTGTAACCCAAACAGAATGGCACTTAATAATCAGATTATCAAATGTCAAAGACAAAGAGAGAATCCTGAAAGCAGTAAGAGAAAAGTGATCCATCACATACAAAGGAAGCTTGATAAGAATATGTGTGGATTTCTCAATAGAAACAATGGAGGCAAGAAGGAAGTGGTGTGATATATTTAAGGTACTGAAAGAGAAAAACCACCAACCAAGAATCCTATATCCAGCAAAGCTGTCCTTCAAATATGAGGGAGAGCTCAAAATATTTTCCAACAAACAGACAATGAGAGACTTTGTGAACAAGACACCCGCCCTACAGGAAATACTAAAGGGAGCACTACCAGTGATAGGAGAAGACAGGAGTGCGTGGTTTGGAACACAATTTTGGGAGATGGTAGCACAGCAATGTAAGTACACTGAACAAAGATAACTATGAATACGGTTGAGAGAGGAAGGTAGGGAGCATGTGAGACACCAGAAGAAAGGAGGAAAGATAAAGAATGAGACTGTGTAACCTGGTGAAATCTAGAGTATTCAACAATTGTGATAAAAAATTTTTTTCCTCTATTATTACCTCTGCCTCTTTTCCCTTCTCTTCTTCTGGGACACCAATGATACGTACATTCTTGTACTTTGTTTCATCTTTAAGTTCCCGGAGACGTTGCTCATATTTTTTCATTCTTTTCTCCATCTGCTCCTTCACGTGTAGGCTTTCAGATGTTTTGTTCTCCAGTTCTTGAGTGTTCTCTTCTGTCTCTTGAGATCTGCTGTTGTATGTTTCCATTGTGTTTTTCATCTCTTGTGTTATGCCTTTCATTTCCATAGATTCTACTAGTTGTTTTTTTGAACTTTCGATTTCTGCCTTATGTATGCCCAGTGTTGTCTTTACAGCCTCTATCTCTTTTGCAAAATATTCTCTAAACTTTTTGAATTGATTTGGCATTAGTTGTTTAAATTCCTGTATCTCAGTTGAAGTATACATTTGTTCCTTTGACTGGGCCATAGTTTTTCTTAGTGTAGGTTGTAGTTTTCTGTTGTCTAGGCATCTGACCTCCTAGGCCACTCCAGTCAGGTTTTCCCAGACAAGAACAGGCTCAGGTCACAGAAGGAGGAAATATTCAGTATCTGGTTTCCCTGATGGTTTTTCTTGGAAGATTGATACACCTGTGCTTTCCTGCCCTGCAGGTGCACCTGTCAGCCTGTCACTGCCTATGTAAGAGCGTGTGGCCTCCCCCAGGCTTTGGGGTCTGGTTCCGGAAAGGTGGGCAGTAGATCTGGGCCCCTCCCTTTCCTCTTGGGAAGCTATGCCCCCTCCAGAGATGTCATCTTCATATCAATAAGTTCTTTGTTTCTCTGACTCTGCGGATCAAAGTGTTTTGATTTTAAAATGGCTGAGGCTTTCTTTACTGCAAAGTGCTGTGGGCTGAAAATGGCTGAGGCTTTCTCCACAGAGAGAGAAAGGGACAGAAAAGCTCCCAGGTTCACTCATCAGCCAGAGACAGCATCCGATCCTCTGGGCTCCCCATCCTGAGACCGATATGTCCCCCGACTCTCCCAAGGTCAGTTGTCTCCAAAAGCCTCTGTCTGCTTGTTGAGGATTCGCTGTCTGTATTGAGCAGTTAACACTGAAACCCCAGTTGGAGCTGGGCTGAGAGAGTGCTGCTCTCTAGCACTGCCTGGCTTCCGTGAGGGGGGGCTCTTGGCTCTCGGCTCTCAGCGCAGGTCCGCAGTTTTACTTACAGATTTTATGCTGTGATCTCGGGCATTCCTCCCAATTCAGGTTGGTGGATGATGAGAGGACAGTCACGTTTGTCTCCCCGCAGTTATTCCAGGTTATTTACTAGTTTTTTTGTCATTTATGAATTGTTCCAGGGGGGGACTAACAGTCTTCCACTCCTCTCTATGCTGCCATCTTAGCTCCTCCTCTATTGTACTTTATTTTAATTTTATCTTTTCTTTTGTTACTTTTTAGCTTTCATTTTCTTTCTTTCTTTTTCTTTTTCTTTTGTCTCTCTACCTTCTTTGACTCTTATTCTTTCTTTGTGGAAGAAATAGCAATGTCCTTATATAGTTAGTGGTGATGGTGGTGATGCATAAATATGTGACTATACAGGGAACCATCGATTGTTTACTTAGGATGGAATGTATGGTGCGTGAACAAAACTGTCTTAAAAAAACGGGTTGATGAAGAAACCTTGAGGGCACTATATTGAGTGAAACAAGTCAGACACAAAAGGACAAATATTGCAGGGTCTCACTGATAGGAACTAATTATAATATGTAAACTCATAGACATGAAATATAAGTTACCAGGATATAGAATGAGGCTAAAGAATGGGGAGTTGTTGCTTATTATGAACAGAATGTTTAACTAGGTTGAGCTTAAGTGTTTGGAAATGATCAGAGGTGGCAGTAGCATGTTCTTGTGAGAATAACTAACAGTGCTGAATGGTGTCTGAATGTGGTGGAAAGGGGAAGTTTAGAGTCACATATGTCACCAGAAGGAAAGTTGGAGGTTAAAAGATGGGAATGTATTCAACAGTGAATCTTGTGTGGACAATGTCCGTGATTAACTGTACAAATATTAGAAATCTCTTTCATGAACTAGAACAAATGTATGACACTATAACTAGAAGTTTATAATAGAGGGGTGTATAGGAAAAAATACATACTACCTTTTGCAAACTATACACTACAGTTAGCAGTATTTTAACATGCTTTCATCAACAGCAACAAATGTACTATGCCAATACTATGAGTCAAAAATGGAGGGGGGTGGATTAGGGGTATGGGAGGAATTGAGTTTTCTTTTTTTTTATTTCTTTTCTGGAGTAATGAAAATGTTCTAAAAAATGAAAAAAATAATTGTGGTGATCAATGCACAACTATATAATGGTACTGTGAACAATTGATTGTGCACGTTGAATGATTGTATGGTATGTGAATAATCTCAATGAAATTGAATTTTAGAAAAAAATGAATTTTCCCTAAATCAGAAAAAACTCTGTTACTCATTTGAATTAATTTTTGCATCTACTATTAGGTATGGACCAAAGGTCTTTTTCTTTTTCTTTTTTATCCCCACCATTTGTTAAAAAGACTATTCTTTATCCACTGGATAGTCTTTTCACTTTTGTCAAAAATCAATTGACCATCTATGCATCTATTTCTGGACTCTCTACTCTGAGCCACTGATCCGTTTGTCTATCCTTATGCCAGTATCATACTGTTTTGATTAATGCAGCTTTATAATTAGTCTTGAAATCAGGTAGAGTAAGTCCTCCAACTTCATTTTTCTTTTTCAAAGTTGTTTTCACTATACTAAGTTCTTTGCATTTCCATAAGTCTTATAATCTAATTGTCCATTTCTACAAAAAAATTCCTGATGACATTTTGATTGAGATTCCATTGATCTACAGATTGGCTGGAGGAAAACTGATGTCTCAAGAACTTCAAGTCTTCAGATCCATCCATGAACACGGTATGTCTTCATTTGTTTAGGTTTCCTTGCATTTTTCTCAGCAACACTATGTACTTTCAATGTATCAATCTTACACAACTTTTGTCAGATGTATGGCTATGCTTTTCATGTTTGTTAATGATATTCAAACAGCACTTTAAAATTTTTTTCAATTACTGATTTTTTGTTACAAGTATATAAAAATACAATTGATTGGTGGGTATTGATCTTGAATCCTTCCACTTTGCTAACTCACTTATTAGTTTAGTATAATTTTTTGTTGTGGGGTTCCAGAGGATTTTCTACATAGAGAATAAAGAAGTTTTAATTCTATCCAATCTGGGTGGCTTGTAGAACTTTATTGCACTGGTAGAACCTGGAATACAATGGTGAATAAAAGTGGTGCATAGAAAACCTTGCCTTGCTCTCAGTCTTAAGAAAGCATTTGGTCTTTCACCATCAAATGTATTACATGCAGATTTTTTTGTAGATAGCTTTTATCAGGTGACGAAGCTTCACTGTATTCCTAGTTTTCTGAGAGGTTTTCTAAAAATCTTGAATCCCTGTTGGATCTTTCTATTGAGATGATCATGTTTTCCCTTAATTTGACTGATTTTTGCATGTTAAACCAACCTTGTCTTCCTGTGATAAACCCCTTAGTCATGATATAGTATCCTTTCTATAGGCAGGTGGATTTGATTTGGTAAAATTTTGGTATGAATTTTTGCATCTTTGTTCATGAGGGATGCTGTACTCGATTATCATTTCTTGTGATGTCTTTGATTTAATATCAGGTTGATTCTGGCTTCATAGAATGAAAAAAGAAGAGTCCCCTCCTCTAATAGTATCTGGAAGAATTTGTGTAGAATTTATTTCTTTCTTAAAAATTGGTAGACTTCACCATGGAAACCATCTGGGCTTCTGGGTGTAAGGATTTAATTACAAACTCATTTCTTTAATAGATGTAGGAACATTGGGGTCAACTTCTGTTTCTTCTTGCGTGAACTTTGGTACTTCATGTCTTTCAATGTCCAAGTTGCCAAATTTATTGACAAGAGGTTGCTCGTAATATTCCATTTTTCCTTATGATAACTGTAGAGAATTTGCTGATGTCCACACTCTCCTTCCTGATACAGATAATTGTATCTTCTCTATTTCTCTTGATCAGTGTGGCTAGAGGTTTATCAACTTATTGATCTTTATGAGGAATCAGCTTTTACTTTTATTGATTAGTTTTTCATTTTCTCTTTCATTGATGTCTGCTCTTATCTTCATTATTTCCTTTCTTCTGCTTACTTTGGGTTTAATTTACTCTTCTTTTTCCCGTGTCTCAAGTTGGAAGCTTAGGTCATTGATTTGAGATCTTTATTTTTTGTTATAATGTAGGTGTTCAGTGGTAACATTTCCCCCAAGCCCTACATTAGTTGCATCGCCCAAATTCCAGAATGTCACATTTTTAGTGTCATTCACTTCAAAAAACTTTCCAATTTCCCTTTGAGCCATGGCTTATTTAGAAGCGTCTGATATTCATCTTCCAAATACTTGGCGTTTTTCAAATATTTCTCTGTTATTCATTTCTAACTGAATTCCATTTTGGCTGAGGACATGCTTCATACAATTTGAATCTATTTGCCTTTATTGATACTTGTTTTATTGGCCCAGAATATGGCCAATCTTGGTAAAAATTCTGTGTGCCCTTAAAAGGTGGTGTGCTCTTGTAGTGGGTGAGTGTTCTGTAAATGTCATCTAGGCCAAGTTGTCTATAGCTAGTACTGATTTTCGATTTATTTCTTCTATTAATTACTGAAATCTGTTTATAATTGTGTATTTATCTAGTTCTACTTGCATCTCTTATCAGTTTCTGCTTCATGTATTTTGAATGTCTGTGATTATATACACACACACTCAGGGTTTTTATGTCCTACAGATGAATTGACCCTTGTGTCATTATTAAATGGTTCTCTTTATCTCCGGCTTTCCTTGCCATGAAATATAATTTGATCAATATTAAAAAAGCTACCCCAGCTTTCTTTTGATAGTGTTAGCATGGTACATCTTTTTCTAAACTTTCATTTTTAACCTGTTTATAGCTTTATACTTAAAGGGGGGGGGGAGTTCCTATAGGCAATATATAATTGGTTCTTGCCTTTTCTCTCCCAATAAGACAAACTCTGCCTTTAAATTCTGGTATTTAGAATTTTAACCTGAGAATTTATATGATTGGGTTAAAAAAAAAACGTCTTTCTATTTTTTCCATTTGTCCCATTTTTCTTTCTTTCTCTTTCCCCTTTGTCTAATTTCTTCTGGTTTAACTGGGTATTTATTATGATTCCATTTTATCTCCTTCGTTGACTTTTGGCTGTACGTCAGTCTTGTGTGCAGTCACTTTCGGTTTTATAGGTTATGTCTTTAACTTCTCATATTCTAACCCCAAGTCCTAGCCCACCACTTCATGTACAGCAGACGACTGTTGTAACAGTGTCCTTCTGTTTGTCCTCTGCCTGTGCAACACAGTCTCTGATCTGCTGTTAACTCCAGCCGGTATTTTTCCCCCATCACAGGCTTTGCATCTGTCATCAGCAGAAGTTGAATATCAATGTTTTTTTCTTTTTTTAATATCTCCCATGTGTCTCCTTAACATGCTCATGCATTTTTCTACTGTCCTTACAAGTGGACTATATTTAGGTGTCAGTCAGTTCTCTCCAGAGAAACACACATACACACATACTGAGATTTATTTTAAGGAATTGCTCCTGCACTTATGGGGGTTGTCAAATCTGAGTTTTTAGGGCAGGCTGGTGGGCTGGCGATGCAGCAGTAGGATTTCTTCTTCCTCAGAAACCTGAGCTTTTGCTCTTAAAGCCTTCAACCTACTGGGTGAGGCTCACCCACGTTATCAAGTGTAATCTCCTTAACTCACAGTCAGCTGGCTACAGATGCTAATCACAGCCACAAGATTCCTTCACAGAAACACCTAGATCACTGCTTGATTAAATAACCGGCTGTGATATCCTAGCCAACCTCACTCATAGGACTAACTGCCATGTTTCATACCAGCAGTTCTAATATCCTTGTCCACTCATTTGACCATGCCACATTTCCGGGTCTGTTTCAACGGATTGGTTTGTCTTCTCATTGTGGGTTGTATTTTCCTGCCTCTTTGCATGCCTGGGGTGGGATTCCAGACATGATAATTTTTATGTTGTTGGCTGCTCGATGTTTTTGCTCTACTTTAAATATTCTTGAGCTTTTTATAGGACACAGTGATGTGGGCTCTGTACCAGTTCACGTCTTTTGAGACCTGCTTTTACGGGCCCTCCATGAGGCTGTGTTGCTCTCCCCAGGCAGCCGGGGGGAAATGGTGGGAATCAATTGTTTCCTCTCTCCCGGAATCACTGTTCTGCACTGCACATGTTTCAGTATCTCAAAACCATTATTTTACATACTTCACCTGTTATTTATTTGTTTGAGGAGAAGGTAAATCCAGTTCCCATCTGTCATCACTGGGAGCAGAATTTTGCACTGTGTAATATTTACATTGTATTGAAAATGCTACTTACTGGTTTTCAATTGTAAAAATCAGCAAAGAGACAAAATATATGGAAAACTTATTTACAATTACAAAACAGAAAAAAATGTCATAAACCTTAACGTTGTAAAAGTTGGCAGCTCTTAGGAGTTGGATAGCTGGTGACTAGAACGTAGGGTAATTATTGTTTAGCCTGTATAACAGGAAGTAACATTTTTCTGTCTAAAACCAATAAATCAGGAATCAGAGGCTCGAGCTGCTTATCTGGAGTCCCCACCACAAGGATTAACAACCCAACGAGGAGCTGGCCTGGTTGGGGCTCACTCTCTGGGACGCGGCTGCTCTCCCGTGCCTCAGTTACAGCAGGTGCCGAGGGGCTCGGCTTGAGCCGAGTGAGTGGAAGGTGGGTGGGGGTGGGTGCACAGTCGGAAGCCCCCCCTTTCCTCTCCCGGAGGTGCCTCTGCACTGCCCTGGCCTTTACGGTGTCACCCAAGTGTTTCTCGAGGTGGCAGCCCCTCAGCTGCACTCGGTGCCTCCTGGGTGCCCTGAACAGAGGTCAAGGTCAAGCAGTGATAGGGGTCCCACCCGGGAGGGCTGCAAGGTCACTGTGTCCACTGCCCTTGACCTCCATCTGGGAAAGGTCAAGTCCAGCAAGGGGCGGGCTTGAGCAGGGCACCCAGCAAACAGAGGGCAGAACCCAGTCTCCCCAACTCCTGGTCCAATATTTCTCCCAAAGCTTTGTCTCTCCAGAAGGAAAGATTCTGGAAGGCCCCAAACAAACAAAGTGGTGAATCCATCAGAGAGGAGTGTGTGAGGAGGGTGGTGCAGACTGCCCGGTTTAGAAACCCCTGGCAGGACAGCTAGCACCTCTGGTGTGGACAGGAGCAGGGAGTGGTGTTGACAAGGCGGTGTGTTTGTGTGCACACGTGTGTGTGTGTGTGTGTACATGTGTGTTTGCACATTTGTGTGCATGCATGTGCACATGTGTGCCTGTGTGTGCGTGTGTGAAGTCTCCGCATCAGCCAAAGCTCTCGGAACCAAGACAAAGGAGAATGAGTGACAGCCCGCATGTCCATCCATCCACCCGCCCGTCAGAGGCCAGAGAAAGAGCCCCCCCGCCCGAGGGTGGGAGCTGCAGGACTCACGCTGGTTGAGGGGTGGTCTGCAGCCGTCTGTGCCCTGGGAGGCGACCCCTGGTGACTCCCCACTCCCCCTGCTTGCTGTGGGAGCCCTGGGTCTCAGGCCCTCGGACACCCACAGGTTACGGCCGCAGCCCTGGGACACCAGCCAACGTCCTCTTGGGGCTTCATAGCTGGCACCCCCGAGCTGTTGGCTAAATGGACGGAGGGGTGGGTGGGGAGTTGGGGGGCTGGATGGATGGACAGACAACCAGGAGGGCCCTGGCAAGTGCCCAGCGGTGACTGCCCAGGGCCTGCCCTCTGCACAGTGAGGCTGCAGATGGGGCTTTGAGGCTGGGGCCCTTCTGTCTCCCCAGTGGTTGCCACGTCATCCCTGGGAGCAGCTCTGTGAGCCCACCTGGCATGGCAGGGGCATCCGAAAGGTCACAGGGATAGAAGGTGCTGGAAGACAAGGCGCAGGAAGGGCCCAGGGAATGGCCGGGCATCCGGAGGGATATCCAGGCCCAGGAGCTGGAGCGGAGAGAAGCTCAGTCCCGGAGCCCCCAGCACGGAGGCCCCGGCTGGAGCTGAGCTGCACCTGCGGGAACGGGGGCCGGGCCCAGGGATTGTGGGGAGCAGAGGGGCGGCCGGACGCAGGCTTCCCAGGCTTCCCAGCTTTCCCTATTGTGTATGAATGGAGAGGGGTAATGAATGAATGAGTGAGCAAGTGAGGGGGTGAATGAGTGAATGAATGAGGGGGTGAGTGAATGGTGAATGAGTGGATGAGTGAATGAGTGAGTGCGAGTTGTCCCAGCCCCTGCAGGCAAGCTGGGGCCAGGCTGGACCCCCCCTCACTCATTCATGTATTCACTCCCTCACTCATTCATTCACTCATTCATTCACCCACTCATTCACTCACCCACTCATTCAACACTCACTCATTCATTCACTCACTCATTCACCCACCCACTCATTCACTCCTCATTCATTCACCCACTTCTTCACTCATTCACCCACTCATTCATTCACCCACTCACTCATTCACTCACTCACTCATTCACTCACTCACTCATTCACCCACCCACTCATTCACCCACCCACTCATTCACTGTTCACTCACTCATTCACCCACTCATTTGTTCACTCATTCACTCACCCACTCATAGACTCAATCCCTCCCTCATTCATTCATTCAACATTCACTCATTCACTCACTCACCCATTCACTCACCCACTCATAGACTCCCTCCCTCCCTCATTCATTCATTCAACATTCACTCATTCACTCACTCATTCTCTCACCCACTCATTCAACATTCACTCATTCATGCACTCACTCATTCACTCATTCACCCCCTCACTTGCTCACTCATTCATTCATTACTCCTCTCTCCATTCATACACAATAGGGAAAGCTTTGCTTCTTGACCAGTTGTGACTGCCAGGCCCCGGCTAGCCACACAGGCCTCCATGTCATTTCATCCTGACAGCAGTTTAAGGGGAAGTACAATTACCCACATCCTACAAGTGTCACAGAGGCCAAAAGGGGCTCTCTCCTGCCTCCCACCCTCGTGCACAGAGCCCAGACACCGGGGTAGGATGCGAAGGCCCCTCTTTTGATCCCAGCGGTGATGAGAAAGCCAGGATTGTGACATTTAAAAGTCAAAACAGAAGCTCTTGCCAGCCTTGGAGGAGGCAGGCTGCCTTCCAGATAATGCGGGCGCCGAGGCCTGGCTGGGAAGCTGCCGAGCCCAGGTCTGCTGCCAAGATGAAGCCAGCCTGGCGCAGGTCCTGGGGTGGGGCAGGTGCAAGGACGGGGCTCAGGCACGTCTCTGCATGAGTGGTGAGGTCCCAGACCCAGGAAGACCCTCGTAGCCGTGCCTGTGGGGGCCTGGGCACTGCCCTGCTGAGTACCATGTCCCCAGGGCTGCCCTAAGCCCACCGCAAATCCCACCTGCTCTGCACCCAAGCAGGAAGGGGTTAAGGAAGTGCTGACAGACCTAATTCACATGCAGAATCTCTCCTTCCCCAGTCCTGACAAAGGGCTTGTGCAAACCAATCAATATTTTATGAAGACATTTCCTGCTGGCCTGGGGGGAGGCAGGTGCCCTGAGCTCCTGAGCTTGTGAGCTCATTCTGGGCAGCCCAGGGCGCCTTTGTTGCCTGAGGGGGGCCTCAGTCAACTCTCCCTCCTCCCTCCTGGGCTGTAAGTGGAGCCGGAGGCTTCTGCCCTGCTCACCCCTCCTACTCTTGCTCCTCCTCCAGCAACCAGCCTGCCCACATGCTCAGGGAGTGTCTCCTGCATGAATGAATGAATGAGCACGAAGTAAGCAAAGGCTTTCTCAGTCCTGGCATGCAGGTGGCTCGAGCCACTCTGGCCCTCCCGTGTGGACGAGGCCTGGGGACACGGTGTGGACTGCACTAGCTGCGGGGCAGGAGGCAGGTGTCCCGGTGATGGCCACGAGGCCCCGGCTCACCCCCTCCCCAGGCCCCCCGGAGCTGCCCGGCCTGCGTCCGGTGACCGAGCTGCCCAGAACCCGGGCCTGGGCTCCTGTTGGTGGCATCTTCGGCATCCCTGTTCCAAGCAGGGACAGAGTGCTCACCCTGAGCCGAGCAGGGGTCCCGGGGCCCCCGGGGAGAGCCGGAGTCAGGCCTGGAGTACACAAACACGACACAAACACACAGCCGGGGTGGAACGCAGGGCAGGGGGAAGCAGAGGGACCCGGGAGCAAGAAGGGTGCTCCGTCCACCCAGCAGGGGCTCGGCAGTGGGCTGGGGTCCAGGGGTGGGGGCAGCTTGCACGAAGAGCCAGAGACATGAGGGCTTCTGGCCAGGCAGGAAGGGGCTGCAGCAGGTGGGGCTGGGCGGGCAGGCGTGTGGGGGCCAATGAGGAGGGAGGGGTCGGTCAGGGTCAGATCCCAGAAGGCCTTACTGGGGGCCGAGATCCCCAGGGCAGGAGGGAGCGAGGCAGAGCTTTAGGGAGGTGAGTTACATGTAAGGAGATGACTTACCTGTAAGGAGGTGAGCTACCTGTAAGTAAGGAGGTGAGTTACCTTTAGCACATGTTACCTGTAAAGTGGTGAGGTTACGAGGGCCTCTCGGCCCAGGCCAGCCCAGCCTGCCAGCGCTACTGGGTCCAGGCCCATCTGGAGAGCAGACCGGGGAAGGGTGAGGCCTGCCCGGCAGAAGCCCATGTGCAGGGGAGACCCCAAGTAGTGGCTGAAACTGAGCTCTGTCCCCCAGGGACTCTTGTGGGGGTCAGTGCGGTGGCATTGGGGTCAGCACGCTCAGTTCTCATCCTGGCCCCCCCACTATGTGCTGTGAGGAGCATGCAAGGGGGCTGGCCTCAGTTTCCCCTGTTGTAGCACCGAATCCCAGGAGGTGTCTCACAGACCCTCACAGACAGTCACTTCTGCGGACTGAATGAGCAGCCCCTTTTCCTCAAGCCCCCAAGAGCACCCCCACCTCCACCTGGACCAGTGAAAAGTGGGTGCTGGAGGGAAGGGCCCTGAGGGGGGTGGCTGGGGGCGAAGAGACCAGGATGGGCTGGGCTGGGTTTCTGGAGTTATCTGGCTCCTCCTCGGCAGACGGGCCCCCAAGGGCTGCCACACTGACCCCAACCCTGCAGATTGTGTTATCCAGGAGTAGCAATTACCCAAATTCACTTATCCTTGCAAGTGGCTCCGTGAGGTCTCCCTGCCCCCCTCCCGTGCTACCCTCCCTGGGGCGGCAGGGGGTGGGGGAAGCCAACCCAGGACGAGGGAGGGCAGGGGGGGCTCTCACCTCCCTCTCCTTCATTCATTCGTTCATTCATTCTTTCATTGCACAGACATGCACGGATGCTTCTGGAGCACAGACGGGGCAATGCTGGGACCCGTGGGAGAGACGGGCCAGCTCCATGCTAATCGGTTAGAAGAGGAGACAGAGGTTCTGAGAGGTGGTAAGACCCGTGTTCCTCTCCGCTCCCAGGACACATGTGCCTCCAGAATGTTCCGTGGCCCTGACCTGTCCGTCTCATCCCTCCATGCCCGGTGAAAGGGGGCAGGGGCTCCAGGGGGCTCCGGGGGGCTCAGCCGGCTGCACCCCGGCCCTCTGTCGTCCTGGAGTTGCCGGAAGGAGCAGGTCCGGAGCTGCCCCCCGCCTGGAGAGGGGACGGGCTTGGCGGCCGCGGGAGGATGGGGTGTGGCAGGGCGGCCGCAAGCTTTCCAGTTGCTTCTCCCCAGGGGAGGGGCCAATGCTGGGGCCCCGTCCTGGATTTTGCGGGGTGCAGCGGAGCCGGCAGGAAGGAGCTGGCGTCTAACGAAATCGCCGATTCTCACGGGAGCCGTCAGTGCCGGAAGCACTGCCTGGGAGGAGAAGGCATGAAAACCTTCGCTGGGAGCTGCTCCTCTTTGTTGAGGATGCGGTCTGCGGGCTGGACCCGCGGGCAGCACCGGGGTGGCTGTGCCTCCTTTTCCGGGGAAGCCGTGGCAGCTAATGTGACCTGCGTCTCGCAGTTAGACACGGGGTTTCAGGCCGGCATCCTGGCGGCGCGCGGGGGTGCTCGGCGGACGGGGCCCTGGGCTGGCGTTTCGTCGGGGGACGAGCTGGGGCCCTGCTGACGGCTGTCTGTCTGTCTGTCGGTGGCCTGCAAGGAGTCCTGTGGTCAGCGAGTCCTGCCCCTGGCCCACTGGGCAGCCTCCTCCAGGAAGCCCTCTTGGCTGCCAAGTGCACAGGTCTCTCTCCTGCTGCCCCACTCCTTGTCCGGGGCCCTTTCCCCATCCCGCTCAACCCTCTCCTCTCTCACTTCGCTTTTTAAATTAGGAGCCTGCAGATGTCAGTGCAGAGAAAAGCACTGATCAAAGACCCTGAAGCTCAGGGGGCTTGGCCCAAGTCAGCCACCCCCACCTGCGGGAGCCTCGGACCCCAGGGGCCCCTGGGTTTCCACCCGCCACCTCGGGCAGGCTGAGCGCGCATCCCCAGGCGGCGGGGGGGGCAGAGGCCGGAGAGCAGACACAGGCCAAGCGGGGTCCTGGCTTGCAGCCCCCTCTGCCCCACTCAGCTCTCTTCCCCCCACCCACTGTGGCCCTCGGCTGAGCAGCCTGGGGATCCCCGCACCCTGCAGGGGCCCCGAGCGCTGCCATGAGTTCTCAGTGCCGGCCCAGCTGACTCAGTGTGTCCGCCTCCACGCTGTGTCCACGTCATGTCCACACTGGGTGCCGAGGCAGGGGCAGTGGACGGGCGGCTGCCCGGTGAGTCAACACTGAATAGTTCAGAGGCCTGTAATCTTGTAATTAGAGCCCCCTTGGGTACTGATGGGGCCCAGGGCTGTGTGTGGAGGGGAGTCCTACCTGCCAGGGGTCACACCCCAGGAGCAGGCAGCAGCACCCACAGGTGTCCGACGAGCAGCTGCCCTGGGCTCTGGGGGTATGCCCGGCCGAGTGGGGAGCCCCGGGAGAGCTGAACAGTCATGTGGCAGCACCGTGAGGCCTGTACAGTCTCCTGGGGACTGCGGGCATCCCCCAGAGGCACCCCTGCCTGGCAGTCCTGGAGGGCTTCCAGGAGGTGGTGTGCTGAGCTTCTGCAGATGGATCAGGGAGAAGGAGGCAGGGGCTTAGGGGCCAAGGCCTGAGGCAGGAGGTGAAAGGACAAGCAGTCGTCCATCACCCACTGTCCGCCTCACACCTGACTCCTCAGGGTCCAGAGCCACCCCTCTTGGGGAGCCCCCCAAAACCAGCCCTGCCAGGGTGCTCCCCCCCTCCTCCGGGACCCCACGGGCAGCCATGTCTTGGGCCAGGGGCCAGTTGGGGGGAATGGGAGCACTCCTTCCATCCAAAAGGGCCAAGCGAGCCGGCTGCTGGGCTCCCCCGCTGCAGTTCCCTGAGTGGCCCCTGGGCAGGGCTGGCCACAGGACCGAGAAGGTATCCGGTGACCTGGCCTGGGGCAGTGGTCGAGGGGAGGAGACCCCAGGCAGTGGCTGACCCCCCTCACTGGAGGAGGCGCTGGTCCACCGTGGGGGTGTCCCTGCTGGGGTCCCCCAGGAGGGGCTGGGCCCATGTGGGTCACACCCCTCCAGCTTGTCTGTCCCATGGATGAGGCCCCGGGGAGCAGCAGGGGCTGGGGGGGGAGCTATACGCAGAGCCGGGCGTCCCCTTGAGCTGGGGCCTGGGGTGTGAACGCCCCTCATTTTCCCCCAGAGCCCACCCTGGGCCCCGAGCTTACTAAGGAGCCCCCACGGCCCTCCCGGCCCACCCCGGGGGAGGGAGGCGCCTCCTGGAAGTGAGCTCACCTGCCCTCAGGTGATTCCCAGGTAAACAGGAGCATCGCTGCTGTCCTGCGCACTGGGGTCTTGGAAACTGCACCCGGCCCTCACCCCGGGCTCCCGAAGGCCCCAGCCCCAGCTCAGAGGCGGCGAGGAGGGGACTGCAGCGGGAGCCTGGATGGACGAGCCCTGCTGCTTGTCTCTGCACTGGAAGGAAGAAAGCCCGGGAGCCCGGGAGCCCGGGAGCAGGGGAGCTTCCCAACCCGCTGCCGGTCCGAAGCTCCCGGGTCACGTCCTCAATGATCCCACAGCCCCTGCAGGATGTGCCCCAGGCCCCCCCGCTGCTGTCTCTCCCACCCACTGGGCCCCCCCGCTGGCCCCTCTCACTGCGGGCCCCCCTTCTCCCGCCCCCACTGCTGTCTCCCCCATTGCGGCCCGGGACCCCAGGAATCTTGGGGTGCAACCAACAGACACAGGAGTCCAGGGAGAGGGCAGGCCCGGGGGGCTGGGCCGCCTGCTGCTGGGACAGCTGGACAAACTCATTTCAGGTTTGTGCCTGGGGGCTGTCCGCAGGGGCTGGGGCGTCATCTGCTCTCCTGTGGGGCTGACTCTTCTGCCAGCAGGAAATCGGGGTCCTCGGAGCCAGACTTTGCCAGAAACCAGATGCAGCCCTGAGCTCTGGTTTCCTGGAAAGTGGAGTCGCCACGGTGGCCAGTGGGTGGGGAGGACGGAAACGGGAAATGTCGGCCCCCTGCCCACCCTGGGCATGGCGGGGGCTGCAGGCGAGCTGGGGCCCCACCAGGAGGCCGGAGCCTTCCCGGAGGACGCGGCCGCCCGGGGCCCGCTGGGCAGAGCCGCCCCACAGATGGCAGCTGCCGGAAACATGGGGGCTGAGGGGGGCAGGTACTGCTGGGGGGGGGACGCAAGGGGAGTCCTTCCAGGGCTGGGCCAGTGCCCCAGGGCTGCAGAGCCGGGGGGTTCAGGGGTGCGGGCATCTGTAGTGGGGGGCAGGGGGCAGAGGCTGACGAGCCTTCTGCAGTCCGCCTGTGCTCAGGGATCTCCTGCCCTCCCAGGGACCCCCAGAGGGCGAGGGGCTGGGTCGGGAGCCTCCAAGGACCTGAAGGCCCCAAGGGCTTGGTTCGTCCTCTGGTGGTTCTCTCGGGGCTCCTGGCACTGGGGGCTGCTGTGGGGGCCCAGGCAGACCCCACCTCCCCTCCCGGTCTCCCCGTGGAGCGAGGCCTGGCCGGACACTCCCCTCCGCTGGCCAGGAGCCGCCGAACCCGGGAGGCCCAAACATTCCTCGGCCCTCGCCCGGCTCCCTGCCTCCCCTCAGGCTTGGGCCCGCCCCAGCTCAGAAGGGACCCCTGCCCGTGCCCAAGTCCAGGCCAGGCTGTGCCCACTGTGGAGGCTGCTCTGGACCTTCCAGAAGCTTCTCCCAGCAGAGGAGAAAAGGGCCTCAGGAGCTCAGAGCCCAGGTGTGAGAACTCAAAGGTGGATGCCCTTCCCAAGACCAGGCACTGGCCTGACCCCTGACCCTGACCCCTGACCCTGACCCCTGACCCCGACCCCTGACCCCGACCCCTGACCCTGGCTAGGAGACAGGTGCAAACGGCACTCCGGGAGGTGGTGGTGCCTGCAGCCTGGCCTGGCTGGATCAGGGCCCCCTCTTGGGGCTGCGCCGGCCCCTCTGCCCATCCTCTCGGGCCAGCGATGCTGGGGAAGGGCTGAGAGTCTCGCCGGGCACTTCCCCAGAGACACCGGGACAGAGGGATTTGTGTTCTCCGTGCTCCCCGCACACAGTTCTGCCTCCTCCCTGCAGTGCCTGAGCCACCCAGCAGCTGCTGGGAGAGGCACCCCAAGGTCCCCCGGCACATCCAGGGGGAAGGGGCCGGCGCCAGCCCCCACCCCCAGCCAGCCCCCACGCCCGGCACAGTGTGACGACACCTCCACCTGCCACCAGGCACCCCTGTGTCCGGAGACCCTGTGGCCCTGGAGCTTCTTCCCCACTGCGGGGCCGGCGGCACCTGGGCAGATGGAGGGGGCGTCCTAAGACGGACGGGAGCCCACACGTGCTCAGGTTCTAAGCTTCCGGTCCCTGCTCTGCCAAGTGGGGACAGAAATCCCACCCGGCTCCCAGGGCTGTTTTGAGGATGACAGAGAGAGTGAACGTGCACGCTGGGGGAGGGGCGGACCAGGCGCTCCAAGTGCAGGGCACTCACATTCACCTCGGCGCTGCCGTGGCCCAAGGGCACCCACAGTGCAACCAGCAGCAGAACCAGCCGCACACACGGGCTCACACCCCAAACAGCCCAGGAGCCCCGCGGAAGCCTGGGGAGCCCCTGACTGGCACTGGAGCAGACAGGACAGGCCCGGGGTGCGGAGGGGCTGCAGGGGAGTGGGGGGGGGGTGGGGTCCAGGACAATCCCCAGGCAGAAAGAATCCGGCCCCCACGTGCTCACTCGGAGAAGGAGCTGGCAGGTGAAGGGAGCCAGCCCCGGGGATGCTGGGGATGGGGATGGCCCAGCACTGCCCCTGCTCTCACGGAGCTCTCAGGCCGGGGGCTCAGGGCAGACATTCAGGGGTGGGAAGGGGGTGCCAGGCCCCCACGGGACTGTCTCACCCACTGCCTCTCTAGGCCCCTGCACACGGCGTGCAGCAGGCACCATCTGTAACTCAACCCATTCTACAGGCAAAGAAACCGAGGCTGGGATTGTCAAGGAGCAGGAGAACGTGGAGCCTCCCCCAGTCTGAGGCCCCCTGCCTGCACTCACATCCTGGCTCCAGGCCCCCCCAAGCCCCTGGGCCAGCCCCCCCTCCCCGATCTGGCTGGACTCCCCGGGAGTGGCTCCACTGGGAAGGGAGTTGTGGAAGGCACAGAACGGGCTGGTGGCATCGGGAGGGCTTCCTGGAGGAGGAAGGAATCGAGTTGGGCCGCAGAGGCAGGGCAGGGCCCGTGTCTCAGGGAGGCCAAGGAAGGGGTGCTGGGTGCAGGGTCACCTCTGGGCATGACCTGAGAAAACCGCCCATAAGCTCGGAGAGAGAATCCCAGCCACCTGCCACTTACGTGTCGCTTTCTACCCAGCCGGTGTAGACCCCATTAAGATCCTAAGTGGGTGCTACAGGAACCCGGCCGCCCCTGCTGACCACCTCCTGGACCAGGCCCTTCCCACACAGGTGCACCAAGACAGCTCTCAGCACCCCGTGAGCAGGTGGGGAAACCAAGGCACAGGGTGGGGCAGGATTCCTCTTTCCTGAGTCCATGGGGGGACAGGGGTGATGCATGATCGAGGCCCTGGGGAGGGGCTTTGCCCTCAGCACTTCTTGGGGGTCCTCCCGGGGCCCAGCCAGGCTGTGAGCCCCCAGGCCGGCCAGGAGGGAGGCTGGCACCCAGGGCCTGCCCGGGGACTGGAAGGACGGCCGTGGGGGGGTCGGGGGGCACTGGCAGGAGGGGGTCCGGACAGTTAGCACCTCTTGTTTGTTTTCCTCATCCTGCCGGGCACTGCTGCCCACAGGGTCAACCCTGGACACAGCTGTGGGTGAGAAGAGGCCCCGGCCCCCGTGTGCTGATGGGAGCCCCCTCCGCCAGGACAGAGACACCACCCAGAGCTGACCCGTGCCGAGGCTGCAGGGGCCCTGCCAGGGGGGATGGATGTACAGCCCCCGGGTCCCCTACACCAGGGGTCTCTGCTTCCAAAATACGTCCAAGCTTCAGGCACGTGACTTGGGGGACTTGTGTGGCCCCATGGGGCATTGCCCGGGGACAGAGCCTGCTCCGGAGCAGGTGGCCTGACAGGCCTGGGAGGCGGGTCGCTGGAGGAGGGCTTCTGGGGGGACCCGGGGGATGGTTGGGGCCCCGCAGCCTGCGGCCGGGGGCTGGTCCAGGCATGTCAGCAGGGGTAGGCGAGGAGGGTGCTGCGGCCTGGAGAGCGGGTCCCGGGGAGCGGTCCGGGAGGGGAGCCAGGGCGGCCTGAGCTCACTGCCTGGGGTGGGGTGGGGGGCAGCCCGGGCTGTGGGTGCCCCTGAGCCCTTCCCTGCCCGCCACTGGCCACAGGAAGGGGGTCAGCTCTCCCCAGCACACAGATCTCTCCTTTGTCTGCAGCCCCAGAGTCCCTGAATCTTCAATCTGCGCAGTCGGGCGCAGGCCAGGGCCCAGCTCCTCGGCACAGGCTCTGCGGGCGGAGGCTGCTGCACACGGAGACCTGGGGCTGCAGCTGCGAGACCCTGTGGAGACAGCGGTCATGAGGCCTGGGTCGCCCCTCTGGCCCACTGCCCGTCCCTCTGCCTGCGTGAGCAGCTGGCCCAGCCGACCCCGGCCGAACCCCCAGGCTCCAGCTGCCCGTCTCCTGCAGGAGCACCCCGTGTTCCCATGCCCGCCATGCAGCCTCAGAGGCTCAGCCCCAGCCCCCAGGAGCGCCCCGTCCTGGCAGGAGGGTCCCCAGCTCGCCCCTGCCCCCACCCCGCTGCACCCTCCCCCTGCTCCTGCCCCACCACGGGGTGTCTCCCCTGAACCCCCAGCCTCCCCAGCTCGGACCAGCCCCCTTCCCCACTCGGTGCAGGCAGCCCCCCCGGGCCCAGGAGAGCAGATGTTGGGGCTGGGGGCCGGGGCCCTTCCCAGCCCGACCCACAGGTTTCACAGTTGGGGGACAGAGGTGACAGGAGGACAGCAGCGTGTGGCCCAGGGCAGCTCCCCCGGGGACAGGAGCAGGGGAGGGGGCTTCGCAGGGGAGGGAGCTGCTCGCTGTGCCGCCCTCAGGCTGCGTCTGGGGAGGGGCCCTTTTCAAGCTGCACCCCTCTTAGATGACCCCCAGGCACCTCAGTGCGCCCATGCTGAGCCCCAAACCCACCCCTGCCCGCACCCCACCGAGCCAGACCCTGGGGAAGGGCCTCGGAAGGAGGGTGTTGCCCAGGCTGAAGCCTCAGAGAAAGCAGAACGCTGACCGCTCTAGTCACATCTAAACAGGGTGCGCCCCCTCCTTGGGGCCCCCCAGGCCTCCTCTGAGCCTCGGCCCTTCTCAGTGGGAGTCCCGTGGTTTCTGGGGCGCTGGGAGATCCTGGGGAGCAGGAAGAGCTGTGGCCGCCACGGCAAGCGGCCTTTCCCCTAACCGATGGTGAGTGGCTCCGTCCCCAGAGTTCAGGACACGCGGGCAGAGCCCTCCCAGGCCACCTGGACCCAGATTGTCACCCAGCGGGGGCCGTGGTGTCCTGGCGAGGCTGCTGACACCATCTTGGACCCCACGTCTGCAAAGGGTGGCGTGTCCCCAGATCCCTAGGGGCTCACGGGGGAATGGTGGGTCCAGCCAAGGATGGATTTGAGCACAGTCTGGCTCCCATCACGACCAAGACAGATGCAGCCGCTGTGTCCCCGAGGGAGCTCTGCAGGCCGGGGCTGGGATCCTGCTCCCCTGGCTGCTGCTGGGGTGGGCGGGGCGCTGGTGGGGACTGTGGGGTCGGCTCACTGGGTCTGGGCAGCAGGCAGCCCCCAGGCCATGCAGTCCTGAGGACAGAGCCTGCCGACGGGGGGTACCCCGAAGCCCATATTCTCTGGGTCATGGTGGGTTGTCAGCATGATGCACGCAAGTGTCACGTGCCAGCCCAGCAAGGCCACACTGCAGACACTGGGAGCCCCCACCCCCTCCTGCAGGGTCCTGTGCCCCCGCCATGCCTGAGAGCGGGACTGCTGGGGACAGGGGTGGCCTGACCCCAGGGACAGCAGCCTGTGACAGTGTTGCAGGCTCTCCTCTTGTGTTCTAACCCACTTCGTCCTCGAGTCGCTCTGTCATCTGCTTCAACAGAACTTCAGGTCCGGGGAGATGGCCATGGGGGCGCTGGCCGACGCTGCCTGCTCATTCCCATGGTGCCGTTCTGAGGAGTGGCCCAAGGGGTCCCTGAGCAGGCGCTTGGAGGATGCGGTTACCGGGACCCCCCAGACCCTTCTGGAAGTGAGAGCTGCCTCCTGCGTCAGCCCCTGGCCTCGGTGGGTGCAGGCAGCCCCGTCCGCCCCCTCTGTCGGCTGTGCAGCTTCCCGCTGTTGGCAGCCGGCAGCGATTATGCGATCCTGTGGGGCTGCACGTCCGGACAGCCCTGGAGCGTCACTGCCGGAGAGAGCCAGAGATGCCGCCCTCCCCTGGGCACGGCTTCCTCCAGGAGGCTCGTTCCCTCCACAGGCCCAAGAAACGGCAATTAAAAGGTGTCCGTGCCATGGAGAGGCATGAGCCTAGTGCCCCAAGACTGGGGAGCTGCTGAGCCAAGAGGGGCCGCGTCTGAAGTCGTTGCCCATGGCTGCAGGTGACCAGGGGGCAGGGGGAGCCGTGTGGCCATCACCTGGCTGGCAGGTGCAGGTGTGTGGAGCGGGGCCAGGCTAAGGAGCCAAGTGGAAGGCTCTGGAAGGGCAGGTGGACTTGGGGGTCTCTGTGTGAGAGAAGTGCTCCCAAAGCACACGGTGGAACCTACTTGTTTGTCCGTCTGACCTCGCTCCTTTATTAGGGGGAACAAAGTGTCTCAGTGTCAGCACAGCATCCAGTGGCCCTGTGCCAGGGTCCCCGAAATACCCTGTGTGGATGGGAGGCGAGGCGAGGTGCTGGCTTCACCTGGGCAGGTGTGGGCCCGAGCACGGGCAGGGACGGGCAGGTGAGTGAGCGGAGCCTGTGGGCATCTGATGGCTCCAGCACTGGGCCGGACGTGGTGGGCAGCCAGCCTGCGGGGAGGAGGAAGGCCCTGGGTCTGGGACCCAGCCTGAACGCAGGGCAGGGGCTTCCTCCCCGACCCGGGGCTCTCTCGGTCGACTCCGCACAGGCCGGGGGTGGCGCCTGCCCCCTTCCATGGACTGGGAGGGGTCACGGGGGAGGCAATGGCACGTCCAGGGCCCCACCTGCCCCCATCCACCCTCCCTTTCAACCTTGGGCAAACGGCCCTCAGCCCTCCCGCCAGGACCCCCCCCCCCCGGCCCCCTGCTCCAGGGAGGCCGTCCCACCGCACAGCTGCCCTCTGCCGCCAGGCCCAGGTGGCCCTGTGGAGCAGGGGACGCAGCCAGAGGGCGGAGGGGCCGGCAGGCTCCAGACCCTCATCCCCAGCCCCCAGCAGTGTCCAGGTGTCGGGGGCCCTTCCCAACCCCAATCCCATGCCATGTGCAGCCCGGGCAGGGGCAAACCTGCTGCTGGATCCCAGGGCTTCTCCCCAGGCGGCCGGAATTGCTGTTTACCAGACACCCCCCGGGGGCTTCACTTCCGTCCTCTCCTGGGACCTCCCGACCTCACCCCCAGCCCTGCTGCAGAAAGAGGTCCCGGGCCCCCCCTGCCGGGCTCTCACTCCATCATGTCACCACCTTTAGCCCAGCCCAGGCCGACTCAGATGGTGTCCTCGCCGTCGGGGGAGAAATCCCACTTCCCCGATGGGGTGGCCGCTGCCTTGCCCTGCAGGTCAGGACGCGGCCCCCAGACCAGAGGCTCTGCAGGCTGCCCTGGACGACCTCCAGGCCCAGGTGACCTCCCACCCCAATCACCTCCAGCCCCTCCAGCCCCAGATGACCTCCAGCCCCTGACGACCCCCAGCCCCAGGCGACCTCCAGGCCCGGCCTCGGTGTCACGCAGCCCCGACCCGTGCACCGTTCTTGGCCTCCCTGCTGCGGACCGAGGCGCCCGCCGGGCAGGAGCCTTGTGTTCTGTAACCAAAGCCTCCCTCTCAGGAAGTGAAGGGCCGAGTTTGGCTTCCCCTGGGTTTCTGCCTGACTCCCGCTTCCCCGGGGCGCTGGGCCCTCCCGGCTCCGCCAGAGAACGCCTTGCCCGAGGCAGCTGCCGAGAACTGCCCCCATCTCAGGTTCCGCTTCCCGAAGGCTGCTCTCCCCGGGCTGCTGGGGCCACATGCTGAGCTCCGGGCCCAGTGGACGAGGGAGGGAGAAGCCCGGCCAGGTGAGCAGGTGAGAGCTCACACCTGAGCACCACTGCAGAGCTCTGCAGGCTGGGGGTGGGGGCAGGTGAGGGGCCAGAGTCACAGGGTCGGGGCAAGGGGCCCCTTCCAGGGAGGCTGGGGGGCAGCCGGGCCTGGGTCAGCCGACCCTAGTGAGGCAGCTGAGACTGGATTCCTTCAAGGGTACCCAGTGCCGGCTCCCAGCGGGGCCGCATCTTGAAGGCAGACCCCCAGGCCCCTCGCCGGACCTCCTGAGTGACTGCCTGGAGAGCTCAGGGAGCCCTGGGGTTCACGGCAGAGGATGTGGTGCTTCAGGGTCCCCTGTCTCTTCTCATCTCCATGGAAACCTGGGGGGTAGGTACAGGGCTCATCCCCATTTCACAGACAAAGAGTCTGAGGGTCAGGAGGTGATGGCCCCTTGGTGGGCAGCAGAGTGAGATGTTTGTCCAGATCTTCCAGAACCGGGTGTGTGGGACTCAGGGAGACTGTAGTGAGGGGCCCTGGACCCCCAAACACTCATCCCTTCTGGTGCCCTTCCCTCAGGCCACCCCCTGACAATCTTGGGGTGGGGCCCACAGCTCCTGGTGGCAGGTGGGGCGACGGCCGCAGCTGGGGTGCAAGCCTCCCACCTCATCTCGTCGATCCGTCCTCACTGCTAAAATCCACTTCACTAATGTGTCTTTTCTGATTAGAAAGTATTACAGGTAGGTCAAGAGAATTTGGAAAGAAGATCAAGAAGAAAAGTCAAATCACCTGTAAACTCTCACTCAGAAAGAACAGGCTGATGTATTTCCTTCTGCTTTTTTGTTTCTTTTTTATGACTTTCTAACTCCATAATCATTTCTACATTCATTGGTTGGCTCTCTATAGTGAGGAATGTATTTATTCTTATCATATGGACTCACGCATCCTCGTTTTCTCAATCACTTCCCATCCTTTATCGACACCCACTGGGCCCCTCCGAGCTGACCACGGTGCCTGTTGACACGACCCATCGACCTCCGACCGCCTTCTGCTTTCCGGTACAGGGTGTTTCCCGCTCACCCCGACGTCCCCGACCCAGGCTCTGGTTTCTTTGCAGGAAAAATAGTCTTTAGAAGCCAAGATCTTCCCAGCGTGTGTGAGGTTTATATAAACCAAATCTGTTTATATCTCTATATAAACCAAATCTATGTTTATATCTCTCACATTGAGTTTTCACTGATAACTTTGCTTCCGGTCTAACGCTGTGGGCTCCTAGCTCCCACTTTCCACCACTGCAATTTGCATCTCCGGACTGGGAGCCGGCCCGGCCCGTTACCTTTCTCTTAAGTCTCGAGGCCACAGGAAGTGGGTTCAGAATTCCTGACATACACAGCAGAGGAAAACAAGCCTAGCAGCTAGGTTTCGACAGCTGTCTTCAGAGTGTGTGTGTGTGCATGTGCGTGTGCATTGGCCTGCACCTGTGTGTGTGCATGTGTGTGCACGTCTGCGTGCATGTGTGTACGTGTGTGTGCATGTGTGTGCACGTGCAGTGTGCGAGGAGAGAGAGAATCTGTGTTTGGAAAAAGTGGGAGAGGACGCTGTGACCTGACTGGTGGGGCTGGCTCACCTGGGCTTTCACCCCATTGAACCTAAGTCCCCAACCCCTCCCAAGCACCCGTCTGATTTCTATCAACGGGGATTCATGTTGCTCTTGAACTTCATCTACATGGAAAGAGACAATGTGTGCTTTTTCCCGGCTCATTTTGACCAGCACAATGACCCCGAGATAAATGTTCCGCCACAGATCCATTGTCGTTTTTATAGCGAGTGGCTTTCCGTCATGCGCTGCCCACCGTTTGTCTCTCCGTCCGCCTGCTGGTGGAGCCCTGGCTGACCCTCCTGCACAGGCCTTTGTGTGTCCCCCGTCTCGGGTAACATCTGGGCAGGGAAGCACCGAGACACAGGGCAGGCCCACCTATGACTTCATAAGGCTCTGCCAGGCCGTTCCAAAGGGCGTTGGCATCCCACCCTCCTGCCGGCGGCGCTCCCAGGCCCTGCCGACACTTAGGACTGTCGGCCTTTTCTTCTTCATTTCTCTGGTGGATGTGAAGTGGCATCTACAGTGCTTTGAATTCGAATTTCGTGATGACTATTGATGTCAAGCACTTTTTCACATTCTTAAGGACTGTCTGTATTTTATATTTTGTGAAGTGTCTGCTGAAGTATTTTGCCTAGTTTATGCTTATTTTTCTCTGTATTATTGATTTGCAAGAATTCATATATTCTGAGATATGCGGGTTCTTTACCAGATATGTGAATTACAAATGTTTTCTGCCAGTGTATGCCTTGTTGTTTTTGTTTTGTTTTAGTTTTTGTTGTTGTTGTTTTTACTTTCTTAATGATGCATTTTAATGAGCAGATGTTTTAAATTTTGCCAAAGTCAAATTTCACTTTTTTTCCTTTTAGACGTATTGTGTTTTGTTTACCATCTAAGAAATTGCTGCCTCTCCAAAGTCATGAAACTATTCTTTTTTTTCCTATGAGTTTTACACCTTTAGCTCTTAGGTTTATATCTTCCATCTCGAAATAGTTTCTGTATGTGGCGTGACCTGGGCAGGAGGTTCATTTTTCCCGTATGTCCATCCAGTTGTTTGGCCTCATCTGTGGACGATACTTTCCTTCTTACATTGAAATTCTGTGATAACTTTTCAAAACTCAACCGATTATACATGGGTCTTTTTCTGGATTCTGGTCTATTCCCTTAATCAATTTCTCTATTTTTATACCCAAGCACACTGTCTTCACTACTATAGACCTACAGTGAGTTTTGAAGTCAGATCGTGTGATCTCTCCAACCTTATCCTTTTCCAAGATTGCTTTACCTACTCTTTGCCCTTCGCATTTCCAAATCAATTTAAAAATCAGTTTAACAATTTCTACAAAAATGCCTTATGGGATTTTGATTGGGATGGCATTGGATCTGTAATTCAATTTGGGGAGAATTAACCTCCTAACAATATTGAGTCTTCTAATCCAGGATCATGCTACGTCTTCCCATTCATCTAAAAGCTTTCTTTCAGTTCTCTCTGCAATATTTTGTAGTTCCCAGTGTAGAGGTCTTGCATATCTTTTGGTAAACTTATTCCTAACCATTTTATTTTTCAATGCTATTGTAAGTGGAATTGCTAATTTTGTGTCATTTTTCAACTGTTTCCTACTAAGATAGGGTAATAATTTGATTTTATATATTGGCATTAAATTTTGCTATCTTACCTAATGCACTGATTAGTTCTAGTAATTACTTTGTAGATCTTTAGGATTTTCTATGTGAAAAGAATCATATTATCTGTGAATAAAAACTATTTTACTTCTTTCTTTCCAAACTGGTTACTTCTCATTTATTTTCCTTGCCTTCCTCACTGCCTAGGACCTACAGAAAAATGACAAATATGAGTGTTTGGGATGCCAGGGGGAAATTGTTCCATATTTCAATATTATGGATCGATATCTGTTATCTCTAGGATTTTGGTAGATGTCTTTCATCAGATGGAATAAAGTTCCTCCTATTGCTACTTTACCAAGAGATTTTCATTTTATCCTGAATAGGTATTGAATTTTTTCAAATGCTTTTTCTATGTCTATTGAGACAATCGTAGAGTTTTCTTCTTTTCTGTATATAATTAAGGATGTTTGCATCTATGCTCATGAAGAATATTGGTGTGTAGTAGTTTTGGAATGCTCTTGTCAGATTTTGGTATCAGAGTTTTGCTGACCTCATTAAGGGGATTTGGAAGTATTCCCTCCTCTTCTGTTTTCTGAAAGAGTTTATGTAAGAATGGTGTTAATTCTTTTCTAAATGTAAATAGGCCTATTCATATTTTCATATTTTCTCATGTCAATTTTGTTAAATTGCATTTTCAAAGAAGTTTTCCCATTTCATCCACTTATGACATAAAATTGTTCATCATTTCCCTCTACTGTCTTTTTTATTATTGAGGTAAAATTCACATAACATAAAATTAGCCTTTTTTGAGTGTACAATTCAGTGGGATTTATTTAGTACAGCAGCGATGTTGTGCAACTGTCACCTCTATCTGGTTTCAAGACATTTTCATCACCCGAAAAGGCAACCCACACCCACTGAGACGTCAGCCCCCAGACCCCAGCCAGCCCCTGGGAAACACAGATGTGCTTTCAGGGTCTATGGAATTGCTCGTCTGGGTGTTTCACATACTTGGAGTCAACAAGGTGTAGCCTTTTGAGTCTGCCTTAATTTGCCTCATCTGCTTTGTAGCATGTATCAGGGCTTCATCTTTTTATGGCTGAATAACATTCCCTCATACAATAGAACATGTTTGGTTCATCCTCTCATCAGTTGATGAACATCTGGGCCATTTCCACCTTTTGGCTATCGTGGATAGTGCTGCAATGAGCATTTGCTTACATGTTGTTTTGATTTGCTAAAGCTGCTGAAATGCAATATACCAGAAACGGGCTGGCTTTCACAACGGCTGTGTATTAACTTACAAGTTTACATTTCTGAGGCCGTGAAAATGCCCAAATCAAGGCATCGTCAGGAGAATACCTGGTGTGCCGGGTTGAATGTATTGTGTCCCCCCAAACGCCATTATCTTTGATGTAATCTTGTGTGGGCAGACCTGTCAGTGTTGATTAGACTGTAATTCTCTGAGTGTTTCCATGGAGATGTGCCCCGCCCAGCTGTGGGTGATGACTCTGATTGGATAATTTCCATGGAGCTATTACCCCACCCATTCAGGGTGGGTCTGAATTAAATCACTGGAGCCATATAAATGAGCTGACAAACAAGGAACTCAGTGCAGCTGAGAGTGACATTTTGAAGGGGAGCTACAGCCAAGAGGGACACTTTGAAGAAAGCACAGGAGCTGAGAGAGGAGCTGCAGACGAGAGACAGTTTGAAGGTGGCCACTGAACGCAGACGTTTGCTCCAGAGAAGCTGAGAGGACAAACGCCCCAAGAGCAACTGAGAGTGACATTTTTGAGGAACTGCAGCCTAGAGAGGAACATCCTGGGAGAAAGCCATTTTGAAACCAGAACTTGGAGCAGGTGCCAGCCACGTGCCTTCCCAGCTAACAGAGGTTTTCCAGACACCATTGGCCATCCTCCAGTGAAGGTACCTGATTGCTGATGTGTTACCTTGGACACCTTATGGCCTTAAGACTGTAACTGTGTAACCAAATAACCCCCCTTTTATAAAAGCCAATCCATTTCTGGTGTTTTCCATTCTGGCAGCATTAGCAAACCAGAACACCTGGACTCTGAAGGCTGCTGCTGACCCATGGGAAGGCACATGGCAGCACCTGCTGGCCCTTCTGTCTCAGGTTTCACTGCTTTTAGCTTCTGGCTGTGCCACCTATGACCTTCATTCTAAGCCTCTCTAGCTTTTCTCTCTCAGCTTTTCTCAGGACTTTGTGTGTCTTCTCTCTGTCTTTTATCCGCTTATAAGGCCTCCAATAGGATTAAGACCCACCTTGAATGAGGTGGGTCACTTCTCAACTTAAGATCCTACTCATCAAAAGATCCTACTTACAGTGTGTCCACACCCACAGTAGGTCTACACCCAAAGGAATGAGTATCTTCAACAACATGATCTTTTCTTGGGTACACACAGATTCAAACCGTCACACAAGTCTTTGTGTGAACACCTGTCTTCAATTCATTTGGGTGTATACCTAGGGGTGGAATTGCTGGATCATGGGGCATTTGTATGTTTTACTTTTTGAGCAGCTACCAAACTGTTTTCCAAAGTGGTTGCACCATTTTAAATTCACACCAGCAATGTACAAATGTTCCAATTTCTCTGCATCCTTGCCTATGCTTGTTATTTTCCCTTGTTTTTTTTGTGTTTTTTTTTTTTAATTACAGCCATCCTCATGGGTGTGAATAGCATCTCATTGTGGTTTTGATTGCATTTCTCTAATGACTAATGACATTGAGGAGCTTTTCATGTGCTTGTTGGTCATTTACATATATTCTGTGAAGAAATGTCTATTCAAGTCCTTTGTTTTTTTAAAATTGGGTTGTTTGCTTTCCTGCTGTTGAGCTGTAAGAGATGTTTATATAATCTGGATACTAGACCCTTATTGGATATGTGATTTGTAAATATGTCCCCCATTCTGTGGGTTATCTTTTCATTCTCTTGACAGCACCCTTTGATGCACAAAAGTTTTCAAGCTTGATAAAGTCCAATTTATATTTTTTCCTTTTGTTCCTTGTGTTCTTGGTGTCATATCTAAAAGAAAAAAATGCCAAATTCAAAGTCATAAAGATTCACCACTATGTTTTCTTTCAAGAGTTTTATAGTTTTAGCTCTTATATTTAGGTCTTTGATCCATTTTGAGATAATTTTTGTATATGGTGTGAGGTAAGGGTCCAACTTCATTCTTTCCCATGTGGCTCTCCAGTTATCCCAGAACTGTTTGTTGAAGAGACCATCCTTTCTCTATTGATTGGTCTAGGCACCCAGGTCGAAAACCAATTGACCATAAATGTGTGGGTTTATTTTTGGACTCTCAATATTCTGTTGATCTTTATGTCTATCCTTATGCCAGTTGCATACTGTACTAAATTTGGAAATTTGGAAGTGTGAGACCACCAAATTTGTTATTTTTAAAGACTGTTTTGATCATCAATAATTCAATTCCATATGAATTTTAAGATCAGCTTTTTCTTTTCTGTAAAAAAAAAAAAAGAAAGCTCTTGGGGTTTTAATCGGGATTACATTGAGTCTATGGATCACTTTGAGTAGTTATTGCCACCTTAACAACAGTGTCTCCCAATCCATGAAACACGTCATTCCATTTATTTAGGTCTTCTTTAATTACTCTCAGCAATATTTTGTGGTTTTCAGTGTAAAAGTCTTGCACCTCCTTGGTTAAATTTATTCCTAAGTATTTCATTCTTTTTGATGTTATTGTAAATAAGATTATTGCCTTAATTTTCTTTTGGGATTGCTAGAATATACAACTGAATTTTGCCTTTTGAACTTGTATCCTGAAACTATGCTGAATTTAATATTAAATGTGACAGTTTTCTTTTCTTGTGGGTTCTTAGGGAATTTTCTATATATAAGGTCATGATATCTGTGAATAGAGATAGTTTTACCTCCTTGTTTCTAATTTGGATGCCTTTTACTTCTTTTTCTTGCATAATAGCTCTGGCTAGAACTTCCAGTTTAGTGCTGAAAGCAGCCTCTGTCTTGTTCCTGATCTTAGGGGGAAAGGTTTCATTCTTTCACCATTGATCATGGTACTAGTTATAGGATTTTCATAAATGCCCTTTATCATGCTGAAGAAGTTCCCTTATGTTCCTAGTTTGTTGAATGTTATCAGGAAAGGATGTTAGATTTTGTCAAATGCTTTTCTGCATCAATTGAGATGATCCTGTATTTTTCCCCCGTCACTGTATTAATGTGATGTATTCTGTTGATTGGTTCTTTTATGTTGAACCACCCTTTCAGTCCTGAGATAAATCCCACTTAGTCATGGTGTATAATCCTTTTAACATGCTGCTGGATTCTGTTTGCTGGTATTTTGTTGAGGATTTTTCCATCTATATTCATAAGGGATATTGGGTTGTGATTTCTATTCCTGCAGTGCCTTTGTCTGAATTTTGTATCAGGGTAATGCTGGTTTCTTAGAATGAGTTAGGAAGTGCTCCCTCCTCTTCTATTTTTGTGAAGAGTTTGAGAATGATTTGGTGTTAATTCTTTTTAAATGCTTAGTAGTATTCACCAGTGAAGCCATCTGGACCCTGGCTTCTCTTTATGGGAAGTTGTTTGAGTGCTAATTCAATCTCTTTACTTGTATAGATCTGTTCAGATTTTTTATTTCTTCTTGAATCAATTTTAGTATTTTAAGAGTTTCTAGGAATTTGACCATTTCATCTAGATTATCTTATCTGTTGGCATACAAATGATTATAGTATTCTCTTATAATCTTTTATTTCTGTAAGGCTGGCAGTATGCCCCCACTTTCATTTCTGATTTTAGTAATTGGAATCTTTTGTTTTTCTTACTAAGCCTAGCTAATATTTGGTCAATTTTTTGATCTTTTCAAAGAACAAACTTTTGATTTCATTGATTATATATTTTTTTCTATTTCATTTATCTCTGCTCTAATCTTTATTATTTCCTTCCTTCTTCTGTTTTTTTTTTTTTTTTTTTTTTTTGTTGTTGTTAGTTTGCTCTTTCTATCTACTGAAGGGTTAAAATTAGGTTATTTATTTGAGATTTTTCTTTTTGTAATGCAGGCACTTACAGCTATAAATTTACCTCTGATCCACTGTTTTTGCTTCATCCCCAAAGTTTGGTATGTTATATGCTTGTTATCATTTATTTCATGATTTCTCCTTTGACCCATTGGTTGTTCAAGAGTGTGTTGTTCAATTACCAAATATTTGTGACTTTTCTAGTTTTCCTTCTGTTACTGATTCCTAGTTTAATTTCATTGTGGGCAGAAAAGACACATTATGTTATTTAAATCTTTCAAAATTTAATATGACTTTTTTTGAGCCTACAACATGTGATACTGGAGAATATTCAATGTTCACTTGATTAGAATATGCATTCTGCTCTTGTCGGGTGGAGTGTTCTGTATATGTCTGTTATGTCTTATTGAATCACAATATTGCTCAAATCTTCTGTCTCCTTATTGTTCTTGGGGTTACTTGTGCTATTCATTATTGAAAGTGGAGTATTGAAATCTTCAACTACTGTATGTCTCCCTTCAATTCTGTCCATTTTTGTTTCATGTATTTTAGGGGCTCTGTTGTGAGGTGCATGTATATTTAAACTTGCTATATATTCTTGATGGATTGGCCATTTATGGATATGTAATGTCCTTCTGTGCCTTATAACAATTTTTAACTTAAAGTCTGTTTTGTCTGATATTACTGCCACCCCAGCTCTCTTTTGGTTACCATTTGCATGGAATATCTTTTTGCCTCCTTTCATTTTCAACCTATTTATGTCTTTTGATCTAAAGTGAGTCTCATGTAGACAGCATATAATTGTGTCATTTTTTTCTATCCATTCTTCCAATCTCTACCCTGTAGATGAGGAGTTCAATCCATTTACATTTAAAGTAGTTACCAGTAAAGAAGGACTTAATTTTGCCATTTTCCTATTTGTTTTCCATATGTTATGTATTTCTGTTCCTCAGTTTCCTCCATTAATGCTTTCTTTTGTGTATAATTGATTTTTTTTTTTTTTTAGAATGCCATTTTGATGCTTTTCTTATTTCCTTTTCTGTATACTTCTTGGTTATATTTTTCAGTGACTATCCTGAGGATCACAATTAACTTCTTCAACTTATAATAATATAGTTGATTTAATACCAACTTAGCTTCAACAATACACAAAACTCTGCTCCTATCTCTATCCCTCCCCCTTTATATTATTATGGTCACAAATTGCATCTTTATATATTGTGTGCCCATTAATGTATATTTATAAGTGTTGTTTCATGAATTTGTCTTTTAAATCATATAAGAAACACAAGACATTACAAAAAGAAATACAATAAAACTGGTTTCTTACATTTTCCTTAGGTTCTCTGTCCATGATTTCCTTTAGCTTATTGAGCATAATTTAGACAGTGGCTTAAAGTCTTAGTCTAATAAGTCCAACATTTGGGCTTCCTCAGGGGCAGTTTTTGTTGATTTTTTTTCTTATGACTAGGCCATACTTTCTTGTTTCTTTTCATGCCTCTCTCTCACTTTTTCACTGAAAACTAGACATTTAAAATATAGTGATGTGGTAATTCTGGAAATCAGATCCCTCCCTACCCCCTCCCAGAGTTTGCTGTCCCTGCTTGTTCTGGGTTGTAGTTTCATTAGTGACTTTTCTAAACTCTTTCTGTAAAGACTATTTTGTTGTTGTTGTTGTTTTCTGTGACCGTTGAAGTCTCTGTCCTGTTGGCTGAGTGGTCAGCTAGTGGTTTCACAGAGATTTTCTTAAATTCCTGGAATCCGTAGATGTAGGTATAGATCTAACCCCCAGACTTCGCAGCTGGGCTCTGTGTGTGCGTTGGTGCTTCCTCTGCCCTCACCCAGGGGGTTTACAGCTCTGCCTTCAGCTTCACTTCCTGTTTGTGCAGAGCCTGAGGTCAGCCGAGGGGACAGCATGAGGGGACAGCACGGGGCCTCCCTAGGTCTTTTCTGAGTACGTGCCCCTCCTGGGCACGCTTTCCCTTACAGGGCCCGGGAAATATGTGGCAGCTTCCCACAGCCTTCGTTCCCCAAGGTGTCGCGTGCTCCACCGTTCCCTCCCAGGCCCTCCAGCCTATGGTTTGCCCCAACTGATGTCCTCTCCCCACGGGGTGGTGGCTGCTTCATTGTCCTCTCGTGCAGCTGCTTCTCCACCCTGAGCGGGTTCCCGGTTAGGACAAATAAAGCCAGCCCTTCTCTTTAGATCTTCAGGGAGACGCCAGGCAGGTCACAACAGAAAAACACGGTTCTCTGAGACCGAGTTCTGCTTTGCTCCGTCTGCAACCAGGAGCACACAGTAGGAACACAGGAAGGGGCCACAGTGAGTTAAAAATGCCACGTTTTTATGCTTGCATCTCAGTTACCTTTTGCTTGGTGGCTGCAAACCTGTGACTATTTTCCTGAGCTCGATAAAGTTGACTCAGACGGTGTTGTCAGTTTATCGAGTGCCCCTGTGGAGGGATGGGCCCCTGGAGTTCCCACACCACCATTTGCACTCAACCCTTTCAAAAATTTCCTGCGTATTTGTTTTATTTCCTGTATGACTTACAATTCTGTTTCTCACTCCCTCTTTGTAGTAGTTAGATTAACCAAAGTTTGGTCTATGGTGTATTTTTTCAGACATACTTCTTTAATTTGTTTATCTTATTTTGATTTACTTATTTGTATTTAAATGATCATTTGATTATCAGTTCTCATTTTCTATTTTCTAATTTATTAATTTCTGCTGTTATCTGTACTATTTTATTCTTTCATGGAACTGCTTTTAAACAATTCATTGACTTGAAAATTTTGTTCTTTTTTTTTTATCCTTCCTTGGTAATGAAAGTATTTGATGATGTGACTTCACCTTTGAGGACAGCTTTCTGCAAACCATTTGTTGTTATCAATTTCATTATTTCCCTAATAGTTTAGAACATAAGTAATATTTCTTTTTATTTTTATCCCCAAATGTTACGTTTAGAGGAATACTTTTAAATCACCAATGGTAAGGAATTTTTATCTGAACTTGTGATGATAATTTCTGGTTTCATTGCTTCAAGGTAAAATACTTTCATTTGTGCAATTTAAACTCTTTTCAATATATTGAATTTTTTTTTTTTTTTTTTTTTTTGTCTAGGATGTGTCTTTTTTTGGGAAATCTTCCACAGATCATTTATAGTATCTTAATTACCTTGTCAAATTTTTATATAAACCTAAAATGTCCCCTGGCCTTCACCCCCAAGTCTGGTCTCTCCGTTAGAAATAGTGATAATTACAGTTGATGTGTTTTCTATATGTTGCTGTACAAATATATAATCTGTAGAAATATACAGTTTTAATTTGTATACATTTAAAAATTGTATGTATTTCATGCAGGCCATTTTTTTTTTTATTTGACAGTATAGCTTGCATCTCTCCTGTGCCAGTTCATTTTTTTTTTAATCTTCATTTTATTGAGATATATTCACATACCACGCAGTCATACAAAACAAATCGTACATTCGATTGTTCACAGTACCATTACATAGTTGTACATTCATCACCCAAATCAATCCCTGACACCTTCATTAGCACACACACAAAAATAATAAGAATAATAATTAAAGTGAAAAAGAGCAATTGAAATAAAAAAGAACACTGGGTACCTTTGTCTGTTTGTTTGTTTGTTTCCTTCCCCTATTTTTCTACTCATCCATCCATAAACTAGACAATCTGGAGTGTGGTCCTTATGGCTTTCCCAATCCCATTGTCACCCCTCATAAGCAACATTTTTATACAATTGTCTTCGAGATTCATGGGTTCTGGGTTGTAGTTTGATAGTTTCAGGTATCCACCACCAGCTACCCCAATTCTTTAGAACCTAAAAAGGGTTGTCTAAAGTGTGCGTAAGAGTGCCCACCAGAGTGACCTCTCGGCTCCTTTTGGAATCTCTCTGCCACTGAAGCTTATTTCATTTCCTTTCACATCCCCCTTTTGGTCAAGAAGATGTTCTCCATCCCATGATGCCGGGTCTAGATTCCTCCCTGGGAGTCATATTCCACGTTGCCAGGGAGATTCGCTCCCCTGGGTGTCTGATCCCACGTAGGGGGGAGGGCAGTGATTTCACCTTTCAAGTTGGCTTAGCTAGAGAGAGAGGGCCACATCTGAGCAACAAAGAGGCATTCGGGAGGAGGCTCTTAGGCACAACCACAGGGAAGCCTAGCCTCTCCTTTGCAGCAACCGTCTTCCCAAGGGTAAAACCTGTGGTAGAGGGCTCAACCCATCAAACCACCAGTCCCCTATGTCTGTGGTCATGTTAGCAACCATGGAGGTGGGGTAGGTGAATACCCCTGCATTCTCCACAGGCTCCTCAAGGGGGCACTACATCTTTTTTTTTTTCCTTGTTTTTCTTTTTTTTTTTTTAACTTTCCCTTCTTTTTTAAATCAACTGTATGAAAAAAAAAGTTAAAAAGAAAACAAACATACAATAAAAGAACATTTCAAAGAGACCATAACAAGGGAGTAAGAAAAAGACAACTAACCTAAGATAACTGCTTAACTTCCAACATGTTCCTACTTTACCCCAAGGAAGTTACCTAATATAGCAACATTTCTGTGAACTTGCTCCTACTATATCCATCAGAAATTAACAGACCATAGTCATTCCTGGGCATCCCCAGAACGTTAAATAGCATATCTGTTCTTCTTGGATTACTGTTCCCCCTTCCTTAATTGCTCTCTATTGCTAGTTCCCCTACATTCTACATTATAAGCCATTTGTTTTACATTTTTCAAAGTTCACATTAGTGGTAGCATATAATATTTCTCTTTTTGTGCCTGGCTTATTTCGCTCAGCATTATGTCTTCAAGGTTCATCCATGTTGTCATATGTTTCACGAGATCGTTCCTTCTTACTGCCGCGTAGTATTCCATCGTGTGTATATACCACATTTTATTTATCCACTCATCTGTTGAAGGACATTTAGGTTGTTTCCATCTCTTGGAAATTGTGAATAATGCTGCTAAGAACATTGGCGTGCAGATATCTGTTCGTGTCACTGCTTTCCGATCTTCCGGGTATATACTGAGAAGTGCAATCGCTGGATCGAATGGTAGCTCTATATCTAGTTTTCTAAGGAACTGCCAGACCGACTTCCAGAGTGGCTGAACCATTATACAGTCCCACCAACAATGAATAAGAGTTCCAATTTCTCCACATCCCCTCCAGCATTTGTAGTTTCCTGTTTGTTTAATGGCAGCCATTCTAACCGGTGTTAGATGGTATCTCATTGTGGTCTTAATTTGCATCTCTCTAATAGCTAGTGAAGCTGAACATTTTTTCATGTGTTTCTTGGCCATTTGTATTTCCTCTTCAGAGAACTGTTTTTTCATATCTTTTGCCCATTTTATAATTGGGCTGTCTGTACTACTGTCATTGAGTTGTAGGATTTCTTTATATATGCAAGATATCAGTCTTTTGTCAGATACATGGTTTCCAAAAATTTTTTCCCATTGAGTTGGCTGCCTCTTCACCTTTTTGAGAAATTCCTTTGAGGTGCAGAAACTTCTAAGCTTGAGGAGTTCCCATTTATCTATTTTCTCTTTTGTTGCTTGTGCTTTGGGTGTAAAGTCTAGGAAGTGGCCGCCTAATACAAGGTCTTGAAGATGTTTTCCTACATTATCTTCTAGGAGTTTTATGGTACTTTCTTTTATATTGAGATCTTTCATCCATTTTGAGTTAATTTTTGTGTAGGGTGTGAGGTAGGGGTCCTCTTTCATTCTTTTGGATATGGATATCCAACTCTCCCAGCCCCATTTGTTGAAAAGACCATTATGACTCAGTTCAGTGACTTTGGGGGCCTTATCAAAGATCAGTTGGCCATAGATCTGAGGGTCTATCTCTGAATTCTCAATTCGATTCCATTGATCTATATGTCTATCTTTGTGCCAGTACCATGCTGTTTGGACAACTGTGGCTTTATAATAAGCTTCAAAGTCAGGGAGTGTAAGTCCTCCCACTTCGTTTTTCTTTTTTAGAGTGTCTTTAGCAATTCGAGGCATCTTTCCTTTCCAAATAAATTTGATAACTAGCTTTTCCAAATCTGCAAAGTAGGTTGTTGGAATTTTGATTGGGATTGCATTGAATCTGTAGATGAGTTTGGGTAGAATTGACATCTTAATGACATTTAGCCTTCCTAACCATGAACATGGAATATTTTTCCATCTTTTAAGGTCCCCTTCTATTTCTTTTAGTAGAGTTACGTAGTTTTCTTTGTATAGGTCTTTTAAATCTTTGGTTAAGTTTATTCCTAGGTACTTGATTTTTTTAGTTGCTATTGAAAATGGTATCTTTTTCTTGAGTATCTCTTCAGTTTGTTCATTTCTAGCATATAGAAACATTACTGACTTATGTGCATTAATCTTGTATCCCGCTACTTTGCTAAATTTGTTTATTAGCTCTAGTAGCTGTATCGTCAATTTCTCAGGGTTTTCCAGATATAAGATCATATCATCTGCAAACAATGACAGTTTTACTTCTTCTTTTCCAATTTGGATGCCTTTTATTTCTTTGTCTTGCCAGATTGCCCTGGCTAGCACTTCCAGCACAATGTTGAATAACAGTGAATAACAGTGGTGACAGCGGGCATCCTTGTCTTGTTCCTGATCTTAGAGGGAAGGCTTTCAGTCTCTCACCATTGAGTACTATGCTGGCTGTGGGTTTTTCATATATGCTCTTTATCATATTGAGGAAGTTTCCTTCAATTCCTATCTTTTGAAGTGTTTTTATCAAAAAGGGATGTTGGATTTTGTCAAATGCTTTTTCAGCATCTATTGAGATGATCATTTGATTTTTCCCTTTTGAATTTTTAATGTGTTGTAATACATTGATTGATTTTCTTATGTTGAACCATCCTTGCATGCCTGGAATAAACCCCACTTGGTCATGGTGTGTGATTTTTTTAATGTGTCTTTGGATTCGATTTGCAAGTATTTTGTTGAGGATTTTTGCATCTATATTCATTAGGGAGATTGGCCGGTAGTTTTCCTTTTTTGTAGCATCTTTGCCTGGTTTTGGTATTAGATTGATGTTAGGTTCATAAAATGAGTTAGGTAGTGTTCCATTTTCTTCAATGTTTTGAAAGAGTTTGAGTAAGACTGGTGTCAGTTCTTTCTGGAAAGTTTGGTAGAATCCCCTGTGACGCCATCTGGCCCTGGGCATTTATTTGTGGGAAGATTTTTGATGACTGATTGGATCTCTTTGCTTGTGATGGGTTGATTGAGGTCTTCTATTTCTTCTCTGGTCAGTCTAGGTTGTTCATATGTTTCCAGGAAATTGTCCATTTCCTCTACATTATCCAGTTTGTTGCCATACAGTTGTTCATAGTATCCTCTTATAATTTTTTTAATTTCTTCAGGATCTGCAGTTATGTCACCTTTTTCATTCATTATTTTGTTTATATGGGTCTTCTCTCTTTTTGATTTTGTCAGTCTAGCTAGGGGCTTGTCAATCTTGTTGATCTTCTCAAAGAACCAACTTTTGGTGATATTTATCCTCTCTATTGTTTTTTTGTTCTCTATGTCATTTATTTCTGCTTTAATCCTTGTTATTTCTTTTCTTCTGCTTGGTTTAGGATTGGTTTGCTGTTCATTTTCTAGCTTCTTCAGTTGATCCATTAGTTCTTTGATTTTGGCTCTTTCTTCCTTTTTAATATATGCATTTAGTGCTATAAATTTCCCCCTCAGCACTGCTTTTGCTGCATCCCATAGGTTTTGTTATGTTGTGTTCTCATTTTCATTCGTCTCTATATATTTAGCAATTTCTCTTGCTATTTCTTCTTTAACCCACTGATTGTTTAGGAGTGTGTTGTTTAACCTCCAGGTATTTGTGAATTTTCTAAGTCTCTGATGGTTATTGACTTCTAATTGTATTCCATTGTGGTCAGAGAATGTGCTTTGAATAATTTCAATCTTTTTAAATTTACTGAGGCTTGTTTTATGTCCCAGCATATGATCTATTCTGGAGAAAGTTCCGTGAGCACTAGAAAAGTATGTGTATCCTGGTGATTTGGGATGTAATGTTCTGTATATGTCTGTTAAATCTAATTCATTTATCAGATTGTTTAGGTTTTCAATTTCCTTATTGGTCCTCTGTCTGGTTGATCTATCTATAGGAGAGAGTGATGTGTTGAAGTCTCCCACAATTATTGTGGAAACATCAATTGCTTCCTTTAGTTTTGCCAGTGTTTCTCTCATGTATTTTGTGGCACCTTGATTGGGTGCATAGACGTTTATGATTGTTATTTCTTCTTGTTGAATTGCCCATTTTATTAGTATGTAGTGGCCTTCTTTGTCTCTCAAAACATCCCTGCATTTAAAGTCTATTTTATCTGAGATTCATATTGCTACACCTGCTTTCTTTTGGCTGTAGCTTGCATGATATATTTTTTCCATCCTTTCACTTTCAATTTCTTTGTGTCCCTGTGTCTAAGATGAGTCTCTTGTATGCAACATATTGATAGTTCATTTTTTTTGATCCATTCTGCGAATCTATATCTTTTAATTGGGGAGTTTAATCCATTTACATTCAATGTTATAACCATGAAGGCATTTCTTGAATCAGCCATCTTATCCTTTGGTTTATGTTTGTCATATATATTTTTCCCCTCTCTCTATTAATATCCTTTATTGTACCCATACCAAATCTCTTTAGTACTGAACCTTTCTCCAGGTCTCTCTGTCCTTTCTTTGTTTCTCTGTCTGTAGGGCTCCCTTTAGTATCTCCAGTAGGGCAGGTCTCTTGTTAGCAAATTCTCTCAGCATTTGTTTGTCTGTGAAAAATTTAAGCTCTCCCTCAAATTTGAAGGAGAGCTTTGCTGGATAAAGTATTCTTGGCTGGAAAATTTTCTCACTCAGAATTTGAAATATATCATGCCACTGCCTTCTTGCCTCCATATTGGCTGCTGAGTAGTCACTACTTAGTCTTATGCTGTTTCCTTTGTATGTGGTGAATTGCTTTTCTCTTGCTGCTTTCAGAACTTGCTCCTTCTCTTCCGTGTTTGACAGTGTGATCAGAATATGTCTCGGAGTGGGTTTATTTGGATTTATTCTATTTGGAGTTCGCTGAGCATTTATGATTTGTGTATTTATGTTGTTTAGAAGATTTGGGAAGTTTTCCCCAACAATTTCTTTGAATACTCTTCCTAGACCTTTACCCTTTTCTTCCCCTTCTGGAATACCAATGAGTCTTATATTAGGACGTTTTATATTATCTATCATATCCTTGAGGTCCGTTTCGATTTTTTCAATTTTTTTCCCCATTCTTTCTTTTATGCTTTCATTTTCCATTCTGTCATCTTCCAGGTCACTGATTCGTTGTTCAACTTCCTCTAGTCTTGTACTATGAGTGTCCAGAATCTTTTTAATTTGGTCAACAGTTTCTTTAATTTCCATAAGATCATCTATTTTTTTATTTAGTCTTGCAATGTCTTCTTTATGCTCTTCTAGGGTCTTCTTGATCTCCTTTGTATTCTGTACTATGGTCTCATTGTTCATCTTTAGTTCTTTGAGTAGCTGCTCCAGGTGCTGTGTCTCTTCTGGATCTTTTGATTTGGGTGCTTGGGCTTGGGTTATCCATATCGTCTGTTTTTTTCATATGCTTTATAATTTTCTGTTGTTTTTGGCCTCTTGGCATTTGCTGAACTTGGTAGGGTTCTTTTAGGATTTGTAGACCAATTGAAGTCCTTATCTCTAATTTATCAGATCTACAGCTTCGTGGAGTACACTTTCTCTAACTAACCAGCAGGTGGCGTCCACAAGCCAGTTCTCCACAAGCCAGTTCTCCCCTGCTTAGCCTTTTTGGTGAGTGGGGGAGTGAGTCTTGTGGGGCCCAATTGGTGTACCAAGCTTGCGTGTGTACTTGGTGTTGCCCGCCCTGTATATGGGGGGTGTTTCTGGGCAGTCAGGGAGGGGGGGTGGCTCTAACAATCAAATCTCCCTGCAGATCCTGCTGCAATAGTCTAATCCTTCAGTTCAGTCCTGCCACAGTTTGTCTCTGCCACTGACCCACAAGTCCTTGGTACTGGCGTATGGCTCCTGAGACTTGCAAGTGGGCCCCTCTTCCAGGCTGTGCACCCCGTGTTCCTCTGTTGAGGGATGACTGTGCTATGTCACAGGTGAGTGCCAGTCCCCCCAGGGCAGGTTCTGGGCTCCTGGGCTGTGTAGGGAGGCTCCCAGTCTGCTCAAATGATGGCTGAATGGGGCTTTGTTAATTCACACTGCTCCTACCTTCCCAACTCTGGGACAATCAGCTGAGGTTGCAGGGAAGGCTAATGTCCACGCCCAGTTTTGTGGTGTGTGCCTGTTATTTGAAGCACTTCCGTCACACTGGGTTGTCTGGGGCAGCTCTTGTCTATGGGGCTGGCGATGGGCAGGTGTGTTTCCTGTCCACCAGGATGATGGCTGTGAGCAGACACCCCCCTTTTCTTGGGAAGTTGTGGTGTTTAGTGAAATTTCTCAGCCACTGGATTATTGCCTTTTGTCTCAGAGCTCTCTTAGTTCTGCTCTTGTCTTGACCTGCCCAAATTGCAAGTCTTTGAAGCTTTCTGTATTGGGCTTCTTAGAGTAATTGTTTTACAAAAAGAAAAAAGGATTAAAAAAAAAGGGCCCTCCTCACAGATCTAATGGGTTATTGAAATGCTAAGAGACAAAGCAATTAGGACCATTAAGGAAAGGTCCACAGGGCAGAGAGATCAGCTTTTCTTCGGGATTTGCATATGCGCCTCAGGGCCTGAGCTCGGGCCTGAGCTCTGCCCTTCCCCTTTCTATGTTCACCAGAACTCCAAAAATCCTCCGCTTTTATTTTGGAGTTTTTCGTGCTGTTTTTTTCTATGTCTGTCTCCTCTCTGCTGGGCTGGATGCTCTCAGATTCTCTGGTGTCTGATCTCAGTCTATCTATGGTTGGAGTTTGGATCAGTAGAATGAGTTTGTGATAAGGGCTGCCACTGCAGTTCTCCCTTCTCCTTCCTGGAGCTGACAGCCCCTCCTCCCATGGGACTGAGCCTGGCAGGGAGGGGCGAGGGTCCCCTGGCCGCAAAAACTTACAGATTTCGCTGATCTCAGCAGTTCCACGTTTTCATGAGTGTTGTATGAAGTATGCCCAAAGTCAGATTGCTCTGTGGTGTCCAGTCCACACAGTTCCTGGCTTTCTACCTACTTTCCTGGAGGAGTAACTAAAACATACAGCTCACCAGTCCTCCATCTTGCCCCACCCTCTCTAGCTACTTTTGGCCAGTTCATTTCAATATGCTTTATTCTGTCTGACTTTGCCCTAGCATTCTACAACATTAATCCATGGTATTTATTATTAATGCAATATTAATTTAATTGACTTGGACTCTTGCCTGTTAATGGACATTTAGGCAGTTCCTACTTTTTCTCTATTGTAAGCAATGATGAATTGAATGTACAAGTTTTTTCCGATAAACTTTAAGTATATCGCACGAACAGAAAAGTGGACAAATCATTAATATAAAACTCAAAGAATCTCCGCAAAGCAAACATGCAGGCACGAGCAGTGCCCTGATGGAGACAGGGAAGGTGGCTGCCCCCAGGGCCCTCTGCCACCCGGGCCACACGGACTTTGTGTCCTGTTTGGGGCATATTCTTCCCGTCCTACTGCCTGGAAAGGCCCATTTCTCCCTGAGATATTTTGGAAAATACACCAGTGCAACAATTCAAGCTCTGGGTTTTCTTGGTGAGAAGCATTTTAATAATGGATACAACTTATTTAGTAAATATCAAACTATTCCGATTAAGTATCATCCATCAAGTTTGGTAACTTGTGTTTTTGAAGGAATTTGCCTGTTTAATCACAACTGGCAAATTTATTAACTTAAAGTTGTTTATTATAACCTCTATTTATCTTTTTTAATGCCTGTGGGATCCTTAGTGATAGTCACCTTTTTATTCCTGATATTATTTATTTGTATTTGTCTCTTTTTCTTCCCTTGGCCACTTTTGTTCATGTTATATCCGTTTTATCAGTCTTTACAAAGAACCAAATTTTGGCTTTGTGGACTTTCTGTGATACACGATTGTTTTCTATTGCGTTGATTTCTGGTCATACCATGGTCATTTACTCACTTCTGCTTTCAGTAGGCTTGACTTTCTCTAGCTTCTTGAGATGGATGCTTAGGGAATTGATTTTCAGCCTTTCTTCTTTTAATGCATGCATATTAGGCTATAAATTTCCCTGTAAGCACCGCTTCAACTTAATTCCTCAATTTTAACACGGTGTATCGCTATGATCAATCAGAGCATAGTATTTTCTAGAAAATTTCCTTTGTCATGGCTCCGGGACCTCTGATTAGAGGCATATGGCTTAATTTCCAAGCAGCTGTGGATTTTCCAGAGGCCTTTATCTTTTTATTTCCAACTTAATTCCACTGTGGCCAGAGAACGTACTTTGGAAAATCTGAAACGTGTTGGGACTTGCTTTCTGAGCCAGCTCAGGGCGATGCTGGTGTGTGTCCCACGTGCCGGTGGCGGCCGTGACCCCAGCCTCCCCGGGTGCAGGGGTCTGAGCCACTTGCCGATTAGGCCAGGATTGTCCGTTGTGTCGCCCGGAGCTGTCTCACCACTGGTGTTTTTTCTGCCTCTTCCTGACAAAAGCAGGCAGATCCAAGTCTTCCCCCAGGAATGTGGATTTGCCTGTTTTTAGTTTCGTCAATTTTTCCTTCATATATTTATGTTACTGATGCTGAAATGGGTTGAAATTTCTTCCTGGAATATTGAGCTTTTTCTGTCTCTAGCAAAGCATCTTGCCTTAACATCTGCTTTTTCTGACATTAATATAGCTCTCTTAGCTTGCTTCCAGATAGCGTGTGCACATTCTGTTTCCCATTCTTTTCTTTCACCCTTTTTAAGCACATAGACTTAAGGAGGGTCTCTTGTAAGTGGTTTACAACTGGGCCTTGTTTTTGTATCCAGTATGACATCATTAGTTTTTATTTGACATATTTAGCGCATTCCATTTGATGTAATTTCTATGTGGTCAGTTTGCTGTCTGTTGTCTTGTTTTCTATTGGATCCAGAAAAGCTGGATAAAGTATGAAAAATAATCAGCTTAAAGCATCAGAGAAGTGTGATTCAGTAAACACAAAAGGAACGAAAATTCCAGACAGAGGAGAACTCTTAGAGGTAAGGTGAGGATTTTTCCACGTTTTCCTGGGTCTTTTGCAATTCCTCACGTGGCTGCAGGCTAAGAATTTGGCTTGGCCGCAACAGGGGAAAGCCGGGGTAGAAGGGAGTCGTGCAGGACTTTAAGGGTCCCCTGGGGCTGGAGGGTTGGAATTGGAGGCTTGTGGGGCTTGCACACTTGGTCGGCTGCCCCAAGACAATTGCAAGTTTGGTGTTTACAACATGGAGGCTAAAATCTGAGCTAAAACCTCTGGAACAGAGAACTAACTGTCCTGCAGACTGTCTGTGCTAAAGAAAGCAAGGAGCCCGGGGCAGGGGGCTCGTCGGAAATCCCTGAAGGGCCACACCCAGGTGAGCCTGGGGACGGTGAGAGCTGCCCCAGCCCGGACTCGGCTCAGCCACTCACTGGCGCTGGGTGACAGCAGCCACTTCTCTCTGACCCCCACTGCCTCCCCCCAGGTGGCCACACTGCCCACAGCTCTGCCACCGTGCCGGCCCCAGCTGGACATGCCTGCAGCACCAGGGGAGCCTGGGGCGAGGTGGTCAATGGGCGTGGGCTTTGGCGCCACACGTCTTGGGCTTGCAACTTGCCCCACCACTCCAGCCTCCCAAGACCTTGGTCAAGTTCATTAACCTCCCCGGCTCTTGTCTTTCGTCTATAGATGGGGATATTATTGGCCTCCCTGTCATCATGTATTGTGGGTGCCCAGTAGATGGCCTGATCAATGCCATCTGCCATCATTTTGCATCATCACCATCATCATTATTGATATTCTACTGGCTAGAAGACATTAGAACTAAACAAATAGAGGCTGAATAGACTATTTTTGAGTTATATCTACTTTGCGTCAAACCTCAGCAAACAGAAGAGCTCTCAGGAAGCTCCCCAAGAGCTGTGTTTCCTGAGTCCCTGCATCTCTACAACACTCGCCTGTGTCTGTGCCTGTGAGTGACATCTTGGCTGATTGTGAAATTCTTATGCAGAGACCGTGATGACAAAGATCTTTCTGCTGCAGCCACGTGGACCGTCTTTAAGGTTGTTAGAGCTAATTGTCTCGGGGACAACATTCTTTAGATAAAGAGCCAAGGACGGGAAGCAGAGCAGGCGGGTGACGAGCTGGCCCGGGAGGCCAGAGGCCCCGAGAGCTGGCTTCCCCGTTGCCTGGGAGATGGGGACAGCAGAAAGCCAAGGTGTGGACGATGACACTGAAAAGATGATTGGCAAGGGGCTGGAAGGCAGCGGTCACCGCCAGCGGAGGGCCGGTCTTTGTGCCGTCTGCTCGCAGTGTTGCCCCCCTCTGTTTCCCCACTGCCCCTTCCCACCAGGAGCTTCCCGCCAGCTCCCCTGGAAGTGAGGGTCTCCCACCCCAGACTGCTGCCTGGGGGTCTGGGGGCACTGCCTCGGCCAGGGTACAGGTGTCCCAGGACCCAGGAACGGCGAGCAGTGCTCCGTCACGGGCCCCGTGCTAGGGGGGTGCTTTCGGAAAGCAATCTGGGTATAGAGCGAGTTCAGTTCCTTGAGCTCCTACACGCCAAGGTGGACCAGATTCTCCAGGGCAGACCCCGGCCCAAGGCTGCAGGCGCCAGCATTTCCCAAAGACGTGCCCCTGGGAGACCCACGGGGAGGGGGAGTGGGACCGGGGAGGAGATCCAGACTCAGCCTGGAGGGTAAGCCCGACCCGGGGTTGGTCCCGAGCTCTGGCACCTCCGGGCCGGCCAGTCCTCGGCTGCAGCCTGGAGCGGGGACCGTACAATCCCAGGCGCCGCAGATCTCAGCGAGCGCACGCAGCTCCAGGAGCATCCTTGGAAGGAAGTTGCATCTTGGAGTTGGTGGCTGCAAAGTCCACAGAAGTGGGGGGCCAAGGGGGTCTAAGGGGACCGGGGTGGGGCCCCAGCAGCGTCCGCTGCATGTACTGGGATCAGTGTTTTCTTTATCCTTGACGTTCAAAACCCTTTCCAGGCTGGGTGAGAACCTGTGTCCTTCCTCACCGCCCCCTCCGCACTGTTGCTGCCCCTCCGATGCCCAGATGCGGCCGCGGTTCTCAGTGTCCTCCCGCCAGGGGCTGATTCACGCGTCTCCGCCCGGTGGCCTCCCGGCTCCTCCCTCCGCGCCGCCAGGGACCCTCCTTTCCCTCATGGATTTTTTTTCTCTTTTGTTTTATTCTTTTGGATTTTCAGAGTGTTTCAAGGGTTTGTCCTCTGTCTCCTTAGTTTGCTTCTCTACAATGGCAACCACACCCTTTCCTGCTTACTCTGAATTTTAATTCAGTTTTCACAATTGTGTGTGAGTTTTGCACTGTGGTCAGACTACAGGTTGCACTCACGTCTCGACCTGTTTTCCCTAAGGCTCGCTACCTGTATTCCATAGGGCTTTCCCCTCTTGCATCTTTCTGAGATATGAAGCAAATGTATTTGCAAATCATCGTCTACTTAGCAGATATTTACAGAGCATCAACTATGTGCTGACTCCAGAGTTAGCCGGGGAAGTGCAGAGATGACCCAGCACACATGCAGGCTGCCCAGGAGCTACCTGCAGCATCTCCCCAGCCTGCGGGCTCCGTCTGGTTCGCCAGCAGAAGGGTGGCCTCTGCTCTCTGGGGGCTGGGATATCCAGGGAGCCTTCCTTCCATGTCTGGCGTATCAGATGGGGTGGCAGGAATGGCTGAGGGCTGGCTGGTCCCCTCCCTCGGACACTGCGCTCAGCCTTCTTTACAGGATGCTCCAGCCCCCCAGAGTCAACCTCAGAGACATCAACCCTCTCAAGGCCCAGAGCTCATCCACCGTCCCTTCCACTCCACTGGCCAGTGCAAGCCATAAGGCTGCCCATCCTCGCGGGGGGTGTGGGGAGACTTGGTGGGAGGGGTGGCGTACAGGATGGGAGGGCTTGCTGGGGAGCCTTCCTCATAATCTACCCCAGTTATGTTATTATATCCAGATTGGCATTCTCTAGGACACTTGCATTCTGTAGCCTCAGTCATACAACTGGGTAGATTCATGGCTCACAGTCAGTCCTTCTGATATGGTTTCTCCATTCATCTCTTGTAAACTGAAGTTCATTGTTTGTTAATTTCTTTAAAAGGAATGTAAACAGAATAGTGCCCCTAAATTCATGAATATTTTTAGAAATGTTTTCTTAATAGTTAAACCTACAGAACAGTGTTACAGGATATAAAATTCTTGGCTCACATGTTCTTTCCCTAAGGATTTTGTAGGAAACATTGCAGTCTTTTCTAAAATTGGGTTTGGCTGTAGAAAAATCTGAAGCCATCTGGGACTTTTCTCCCCAGGTTGGCACCTTCGTATTTTTGCCTGGATGCCAAATAATTTCTTTATCTTTGATCCCCAGCAATTTTCAAACAGGTTCCAGTGATGATCATATGCACCAGTTTATACAGGAATTTAGTGTGAACTTTCAATTCAAAGACTTAATCCTTTTGTGTCATTTCACATAAATTCTTCTTGAATCATTTGAATTCTTTTCTTTTTGTTTGTTAGGTTATCGGCTGTGTGGCCACCAGTTATGTGTGTGTTATATCTTCTTTTTGTTTTCCTTTTCTATCCTTTTTCTCTAATCATTTTTAAAACTTAGTTCTTTTCTACTTTATTTTTTCTCACTTTTTCAAGCCTGGTCCCTGTGTGGCCAACAGTGTTTACAGTCACATTTGTTCCCCTTTTGTCTGGTCCTGAGATGGCCTTCATTTTGGAATGCCTTTTCCTCCCAACTTGTTTTCTTGAGCTTTGCCTGCCAATTTTTTCATCTCCTATTGTCCTAGTGTCTCTTATTTCAGCTTGTTTCAGCTTTTGTTTTATAGGAAAAATTTTTCATTTAGATCTTTGAGTTTCTAATTTAAAAAAAAAGTTCTCATCTTCCCCATGCAAGCTCTTTCACATATGTGTGTTTGTCTGCACTTTGCCTTTCCTGCTATTTATTTCTTGATCTTGCAATATTTGTTTAATAGATCTTGCTTTGGTTCCTTTTTGGTCATTGTTTATTTCTGTACTAAGTCCTTCCTAACCCAGCCATTTGCAGGCAGATGAGAGGGGCAGGGCTAGGGCCACCCTTTGGGTCGGTGGAGGCTTTGCTGGCTCAAGAGGAGACCCCACGGTGCAGAGAGTCTCCGTCTTCCTGCTCCTCATCTATGAAACCTGGAGGCTCTTCTTCATGCTTGCAGTGGTTGGAGTTATTCTGTTTCCCATTTTCCAAACAGAGAAAATTCCCATTTCCGTTTCTCATCTTCAGTGAGGAGAAGGGGAGACAACTTTACTGGAGGTTCATGCTGACAATTAGGGGACACTTTTGTTTGTTTGATTTTTGCCATAACAACAAAAGAAATAAATAACCTTAGCTTCTTAGCTCCAGATGTTTTCAGTGTTTACCACTAGAACACACATGGCCTCTCATGGAGGAAGACATAATTCTTTGTCACTTCAATCCTGAATTCACTAGAAAATTTTGTAGAGTTCCTCCTTGGTAGGGCAGGAAGTCCAAAAGCTTCCAACAGCAGCTCAACTCAAGTCTCACTCTAACCACCCAGAGCTAGACCAGAACCGCAGGTGGTGGGGACTGAGTCACGCCCCCCATGGAAGGCGTGTTCCATCCCAACCCCTGGCCCTGCAGGTGGGAGCCCATTTGTAAATGGAGCCTTTGACGATGTTGTTAGGGGGCAAAACTGATGGGGGGGGGTCATCCAATATGGCAGAAGTCCCTGTAAACAAAGGAAATTGGACGTGGAAGGAGAAGCCACGGGAAGCCAGAAGCTGGACATCAGTGGAACCCAGAAGAGAAAGAAGATGCCACCATGTACACCATCATGTGACAGAAAAGCCAAGTACCCCAAAGATGGCGACCAGAAACCCCCACCCCGGGAAGAAGCCAGCCCTCCGGCAGCTGAAACCGTGAGCCAACAAAGTCCTGGTGTTAATCCAGCCCAGTGTGTGGTATTTGTTTTAGCAACCAGGAAACCAGAACAACAGGCTAAACGCTGTGCTCTAAAAATGGCCCCTCAGGCACCCACAGGCAGGGGGTTCCCTGCCTCCCACACTTCTGACCACGGCTACAAATTTGGGGTTTCAATAACCCGCTAGAATGGCTCACAGTATTTGCTGAAAGTGCTGTGCTTATGATTACAGCTTTACTGGAGTAAAAGGCTACAAATGAGAAGATGCCACAAGAGACACACGGGGCGAGGTCTGGGAGGGGCTGGAAGGCCAGCTTCCGTGTCCCCTGCACACGGAGTGGGGCCGCGTCACTCTCCAGGCCCAGCAGCTGTGTGTTCTCTCATGTGGAAGCCCGTCATGGCTTTGAGGGTCCCAAATTTATATGGAGTCTCATTACACGGGTGTGATTGATAGAATTGGTGCCCACGTGGTTGAGCTCACCTGTCACAGAGGTGGGCTATGTGGGGGTTCAGAGCCCCCACCCTGGTCACCTGGTTGGTGTTTCTGATGGGGCTGCCCCTCCCCCGAGGCTGCAGGTGTGCCTGGCCCCTCCCTGCTGTCTTATTAGAATGTGAGCTCTCAGATGTGGTCCTGGGACTGCAAGAAGAGCAAGGGGCTCCTCTCCTGGGGGTTTCCAACGATATAGGGGTTATACCTCCAGGAGCTGCTGGGACAAAGCCCAGATCTCTTTCTGGAGGCCAAATTCATCAGTATCCACAAGTAATGTCACGCAGTGTCTGCTTTAGGGGGGAGGCTGGGTGGGGTGAGGCAGGTGGTAAACACACGGACGAGCAAGTGAGCAGTTTTTCCTTTAATGCAGGAAAAATATGAAGAGGTCAGCGGGGGAAAGTGGTACTGGGTGGTCTGCACTGTGGTGCCCCTGCCACCTCCCTGCCTGCTTGGAGGTCAAGATTTTCCAATGCGTTAAACCTCTGCAGTTCTGCAGTCCCACGTGGAAATGTTCCTGAGTGGATAGCCACAAGGCCGGTACACAAGCATCACATTCACCGAGAGCAATTCTGAAAAGCATGGGGCAGCGGGGAGTGTCACGGCAGGATCAGAACTGGCAGCAATCAGGCCCTGGTTTTCTCTGCTGTCCCACCCCCAGCCTCCTCACCACCAAAGCTCCTTTCTTCTGTGGTGCCAGCTCACTCCCTCAGGCACATCCTGTGGCTCCATTTCAAAGCATCTCTGGACTCGGACCCCTGCTCTAACTCTTCTCTGCTGCCCCCCCGGTCCGGCCACCTCACTGTTGCCCCTGTTCCTGCTGGGTTCCGACGGCCACTCCCAATCAATCTGCCCTTCACTCTGCAGCCAGGGTGGCCTCCACCCAAGTCCCCCACGACTCTCTGTTCAGAGCTAGAACAAAATCTAACTTCCCCAACACTTCACGAGACCCCACAGGCCAGCCCCTGCCTCCTTCTCCAAATGCACCAGTGAAGTTTCCCCCAGCAGCCTGGCCCATCCACACCCCCTTCCTGTGCTGCCCACAGGCTGAGCCCCCACCACCCCGGGCCTTTACAGCTGTACCCCATATTGACAGCAGTAATGAAATCTCCAGCTATTATTCTAGAACTGTCTATTTCTCCCTTCACTTCTGTCAATGTTTGCATCATATATTTTGGTGCTCTGCTGTTAGGTGCATGTATGTTTATAATTGTTAAATCTTCTTGTTGAATTGGCCCTTTTGTCCATATGTAATGTCTTTGTCTCTTGTAAGTTTTTGACTTATAGTTTATTTTGTCTGATATTAATATAGCCACCCTACTCTCTAGATTACTATTTGCATGAAATATTTTTTTCCATCCTTTCACTTTCAACCTATTTGTACCTATGGATCTAATACAGGTCTCTTATAAATAGCATATAGTTGGGTGATGCTTCTTTGTCCATTCTGCCAATCTCTGCCTTTGGTTGGAGAGTTTAATCTATATACATTTAAGGAAATTACTGATAAGGCAAGATTTACTTCTGCCATTTTGCTACTTATTTTTTGTATGTCTTAGATTATTTTTATTCATCCTTTCTTCCATTACTGCCTTCCTTTTGTTTAGATGATCTTTAATAATGAGCCATTTTGAATCACTTACCTTTTCTTTTTGTATACATTTTTTAGGTATTTGCTTTATGGTTTCCACAAGGGATTACATTTGTCACACTAAATCTATTATAATTTACTTTGTGTTGATTCCAACTTGATTTCAATGGCCTACACATACACAACACCTATATCCCCTCAACCCTCCTTTTTATGTTGTTCTTGTCACAAATTCCATCTTTTGCATTGTGTGCCTGGTAACAAAGATTTACACTTGATTTTTATGCGTTTGTCTCTTAAGCCTTGTAAGAGGTAAATGACAGCATCATGAATGAAAAATGAAATCATACTGGCTTTTACATTAACCCATATTTTCACTTACACCAGAGATCTTTATCTCTTCATCCAGCATGGAGATACCATCTCGTGTCCTTTCCTTTCCACATGAGGACTCCCTTTAGGATTTCCTGTATGGCAGGTCTCATGGTAATGAGCTCCCTCAGTCTATGGATGGAAATCTTTTTCTTTTCCTTCAATTTTGAAGGACAACTTTACCAAGTATGTTATTTTCAGGTAACAGTTTTTTTTTTTTCCTTTCAGCACTTTAAATGTGTCCTTCCCCTGCCTTCAGGCCTCCATGGTTTCTATTGAGAATTCGGGTGTTTATCTTGCTAAGGATCCCTTATGTGTGACACGTTGCTTCTCTCTTGCTGTTTTTAAGATTCTTTGTCCTTGGCATTGGACAGTTTGATCCTCGTGAGTCTCAGGGTTCATCATGCTTGGCATTTGTGGAGCTTCTTGGATTGGTTTATTCATACATTTCATCAGATTTAGCATGTATTCTGCCATTATTTCTTCAAATATTTTTTCTGGCCCTGATCTCTTTCTCTCCTTCTGGGACTCCTATGTTGCATATTTTGGTACAGTCAGTGGTGTCCCACAGGCTCCTCAGGCTCTGCTCATTTTTTTTTTTTCATCCTTTTTTCCTTCTTCTTCTCAACTAGACAATTTCAATTGTTTTGTCTTCAGGTTCACTGATCCTTTCTTCTGCCTCCTCCAATCTGCTTTTGAGCCCCTCTATTAAGTTTTTCACTTATGTTACTGTAATGTTGAGTTCCAGAATTTCCATTTGGTTCTTCTTTATAATTTCTGTCTCATTATAAAAATTCTCACTTGGTTCCTACATTGTTTTCCTGATTTCTCTTTAGTTCCTTTTCTGTTTTACTTCAGTTCATTGGTCCTCTTTATGAGAGTTGTCCTAAGATATCTGATCAGTAATTCCAGAGACTGAGCTTTGTCCAAAATATTTTCTGTCAAATTCTTTTTTTTCCTGTGAGTGGGATGTACTTTCTTGTCCCCCTGTATGTATTGTCATTTTTTGTTGAGAACTGGACATTCTGAGTATTATCCTGTGGTCACTCCGGAAATCTAGTTCTTCCAGTCTTCATTCTGCCAGACTAAGAACAAGAAGGAAAAAAAGGCAAAAAGGAAAAAAAATGAAAGGAAGAAAGATGGGGGGAAAAAGAAGAAAAAAAACTAACAGACAAAACACCATTAAAAAAGAGAGAGAGAGAAACTCAAGGAAAAATAACAATGATGTGCAGTGCTTCTCCAAGCCTCTTGTTCTGTGCCAGAGACCACTGCTTTTGAGGTCAAAACCTAGGCCAGCATCCCTGCTTGTCTCTTAGGGTCCACCAGACCCAAAAATATAAAACAGAGAAAGAAAACAACCAACCAACCAAAAACAGAAAAAGAGGAAGAGGTGCACAGGCTCTTCATGTCCCTGCAGATGCTGGAGTGAGGCCAGAAGCGGCTCCTGTGCAGAGGGCAGAGCCCGAGGCTGGAGTCTGGGCTGCACCCTCCAGGCCCTGCCGGGCAGACGTCCACACCCAGGAGGAAAACAAAGCCAGCTCGTCACCTCCCTGGACGCTGGTGGGAGGCTGGATGCGTGGCTGCCCAGAGGGCTGAAATCGGTCAGCTTCCACACTGCTGCCTTGGAGTCCCCCAGACCCCAACTTTTGGAGGAGGTGCCCTCTGCCGGCCTGCACCCCCCACCCCCGGGCCATGCCGGAATCCACAGCTGCTGCCGCAGGGCTGGGCGATGGGAGCTGGCTGCTGTTCGCGCTTTCCAAAACCTGGACCCTGGGCAGCGTCTGCCTCCTCTGGTGCTCCTGTAGTTGTTCCAGTGTCCACTGTGTTTCCGGGGTCACCACCCAGTCAATCTCAGTCTCTCTGTCCAGCCCATCGTTTTTCTAGAGGCAGGTGTGATTTGTAAAACTTGCTACTCGGCCATTTCACACCTGCATTCTCCTGGAATTTCCTTTCCTTAGCCTGAGTCGGCCCCTTCCCCTCCTGCCACCCTCCCCGCCCCACTCCCCAACACCAACCTGACGACTCTGAGACACTTTACGCTTTATTGTCACAGGGTTAAAACCAGAGAGCACCTGCTTCCCCGCAGAGCTGCCTTCTCTTTTCCCCTTGCTGTCGGGCAGTGGGCGGAAAGCTGGGGTCCTGAGCCCCTCCCGGGTGGGGACCAGCACAGGCAGCAGTGGGGGGGGGAGCACTGCACCTGGGACCCGAAGGCAAGAGGCCGATCGACCGAGGCCCTGTCCTCCCAAAGTGCCAGGCAGTGGAGGGGGTGGGGGAGGGTGGGAGTCCTGGCCTCAGGCACAGACTATGGCAGAGGCTCTCATCCTTGGGGTGACAACCCAGGCCACAGCCAAACCACAGGGCTCCCCTCCCAGCCACCCCCAAGCAGGTTCCTACAAGGCTGCTGGAGAGAGGCCAAAAACTAACCCCTCACCCCTTCTCCATCCCATGGTGTCCCCTCATCCCTTCTCCAGCCCAGGGTGTCCCCTTACCCCTTCTCCATCCCACGGTGCCCTGGGGCAGCAGCTTTGCTTTGCTCCAGCAAGAGGGTTCCCACAGGCCCTGGACCCAAGCCCAGGCCTCAGTTGGGGGCCTGGGTGAGCTGGGGCTGACCAGCAGAGTGGAGCAGAGGTGAGCAGGCCACGGGTGCCCCAAGCTGGAGAGGCCTGCAGGGGACAGTCCCTGCAGCAGGGCCATCGCTGGCGAGCCTGGGACTCTTTCCTTCTAGACTTCCCTGGGGCCTGGGGCTGCACGGACGCCTCTGCAGGAGGGGAGAGCTGCTGCAGGGCGTGAGCTCTCTGGCAGCCTGGCCCTGGCCCTCTGGTTCCTGTGCCACATGCCTGACCCTGGCGGCGTGGGTTGGCCTGGAGTCTGGGTGCCCAGGCCGCAGGGCCGTGCTCCCCTCCCCTGGGGCATTGCCCGGGGCAGGGCCCGATCACACATCAGAGAGGAGGGTGATGTGTGCACTTCTGGGGGCTGCGATGAGCTAAGGGGTGGGTGGGGGGTGGGTTAATGGCCAGACTCTGCCGGCTGGGCGCCCTTGGGTGGTGGCATAGCAGCCCCGAGCCCCGGCTCCTCACTGTAAAGCTCTTCCGATGCACAGAGCAGGGAGGGTGGGAGGAGAGCTCCCCGTTCCCGCAGGTGCACCTGTGGGGCAGGGCCGGGAAAAGGTCAGGTCTGGGTCCACCTGTGAGAGGCGCTGGGCACCTCCTGTGGGGGGGTGCAGGGCAGGACAGAGGCACACAGCCTGGGGGTTCCCTGGCCCAGTGCACCCCTGGGGTTCAGGCCTGAGTCCCTGTGAGAGCCCGGACTTCAGGTGTGGTCTTGGGCATGGGGGACACCATTCCCGTGAGCCGCGGGCACCCCCTGCAGTCTCCGTCCCACACTGTGGAATAGGGGCAGGGGGTCCCACCACCAGGCCCCCGTTTGCTGGAGGCAGCCAGGGCTCGGCTGCACCGGACACAGGGCCAGGAAGGTGCCGGCAGACAGGGCAGAGGCAGCTGCCCAGAGCAGGGGCTCACGTCCAGGCGTACACGTCGGGCTCCTCAGGCCGCTCTCCCGGACACTGGCAGGGCTCACCCTGCCCCGCGTGTGGGCTCCCCTGGCCTGGGGTTACCCTCCGCCTGCTGCCCAGGCCCCTGCCCCGTGAGCAGCCAGTCCCCTGGGGACCCAGGCCCACGCCCCCCTGACCACCTCCCCTGCCCTGCCCGGCCCGGCCCCCCAGTCTCTGGGTTGCATTTTTTGATCTCTTCCCGAGCCTTCTCCCCTGGCTCCTGGCTCCATCCTGTCCCGGTGGCCCCTGTGACGGCCCCGCTGTGAGTCCGTGTCTGCTGATGGCTCAGCGCCAAGGGAAGGAATCCCCAGGCCTGGGGGGGGGGGGCGGGGAGCGTCCCGGGGGAGTGTGGGGGGTGCGGAACATCCCTCCCCCCAGGCTGCTGCAGTCAGCCCCTGGCCCTCCCGAGGTGCCCCTGTGCCCCCCACTAGCTGCTCATCCACTCCCTAAGACTCCCGGGTGGCACCAGAGCCTGAGGCTGCGTCTCCCTGCGCCTCGGCCGTCCAGCGGGAGAGTTGTCCCCACTGCAGGGCGGCCACTCGGCCTGGGCTGGGACCAGGCAGGGAGGGGGTGACTCCGATGGCTATGACGAGGGTGCAGTGGCACCAGCAGGGGCGAGGGGCAGGGGTAGATTCCCCAGGGCAACTCTTTCTTCTAGGGGTTAACCTGGAGGTGTGGGAGCAGCTCTGAAGACCCCGCTCCCCAGGTTCGGGGAGGCTGAGCTTTGGCCCTGGACCTGGCAGCAGCCCCAGGGCCCGGGGACGGCACCCAGACGCACAGAGCTGGGGCGGCCCGGCCTGCCTGAGGCTGCACCCCAGGCCTGGTCTGCTCCCCCTTGTCTGTGAAAAAGAGGTGATCGTCACCACAGGGCTGGAGGCCGCTTCTGAGCCCATCGGGGGACCCTTACCTGGAGCTCTGTCTCTGCACCTGGCTCAGCAGTGGGGGCATGTGAGCATTTTGCACCCACAGGGCCTCAGTTTCCCCTTGTGGAACATAGGTGGAACAGAAGGGCTCTGCCGGTTCCGACTGTGGGGTCCCTGGCCCCAGCTAAAGAAAGCCGCCCTCCCGACAGGGTAGGAGAGAGCTGACAAGGGCGGGGAGCCTGGGGCCTTTTCCCACACACAGCAAAGCCGGGGCCTGCAAAGGGGTCAGGCCACCGTCCATCCCTACAGGCCTGGGGGATGCTGCACAGGAAGCTGCAAGCTGCAAGTGGTGAAAAACTAAACGGCAGGGACAAGGAGGCCAGGCCAGGTGGCCGCGGAGGGGGGCGGCCAAGGCCACCAAGAGGTGGGGCGTGCCTGGAGCCCACCCACGTGCCCCTGCCCTGCTGCCTCTCCCTGCTCAGCAACCCCCGTCCGTCGCCCCCGCCCCACCCTGCTCGGCTGCATCCTGCTCGGCTCCCACCCACGGGGCCCCCCAGGCAGCTCCTGGTCCATCGCCAGGCTCAGCCTCTTCTAAAGCCTTGTAATGTTGGGGTGCTCCTGGCCTGGTCACCTCGCACCCCGCACCCTTTCCCTAGTGCCCTCAGCTTCGCACGCAGTGTCCCGGTCACTCTGCTCACCCCTGATCCCGCCTCAGGCCCTCCCAGGCTCCTGACCCCCCAGCAGTGCCATTTTACTCCCCAGGGGCACCCCGAGGCCACTACCCTCCACCCAGGCTGCTCTCCCCTCAGGCTGAGGGGCCCTCAAGGTCCAGCCACATCTGAACCCTCTTTCCTCCACTGCCCCCCCAAAAGGCTGCTGCCTTTGCAGCCACCCCCGGGACTCCGCCTGCATCGGGGTGTCCTCTCCCCACAGGCCCCGGCCGGTGCCCGGTGCCCCCAGACACCCTCGCAGCCCCGGAGCTTCTCTCCCGCCGGCCACGTCCTCCCTGGCCACAGCCCTGCCCAGGCTGACCCGCCGCCTCCAGCCCTCACGCCCACAGCCCCTCCTCAGTCAGCAGCTGGAGGGCGATGATTCCAGGTGCACATCTGCCCATGGCCACTCCTCGGCCTAAAGCCCTTCCAGGCTGTCCTGTCACCCGCGGGCAGAGCTGGCACCCGTTAGCCAGTTCCTGGGGCCGCTGAGCCACTGAAGCCCCCCCCAGGAACGGCGGGCGGCCCCCAGGGTGCCCCACAAAGCTGTCCTTTCCCCTCCAGGCAGGATGTGGAAAGCCAGATGCCCACCCGAGGGAACGCAGCCAGCCTCTCCCAGGCCCGCCCGGCTCGGCCCCAGCCTCGTCTCCCCCTGACCCATCGGCCTTGCGGCCCCTGCTGCCTCATCCCCTTCGGTGCCAACCAGAGCCCAGGCCGCCTCCACCTCGGGCCGTGGCCCCTGCTGCTGCCCTGCTCAGTTCCCGTGCTCCCGGGCACCTCACACAGAACTGAGCGCAGGGTGGATGCTGAGGGAATGAATGATGGTGAGAGAATGAATGAATGCAGCTATTGGAGACCCCAGCTGCCCCTAGCGCTGCAGCAGCACCTGCCTTGGCTCCAGGGCCTCCCACAGCCCCCGAGCCGGGCCGTCTGCTCACGAACATCCCTCCCTCAGAAAAGGGGGTAAAGCGAGCCCCGAGGCGCCCCATGGCCCGAGAGTCTGCATTCCTGCCCGTTGGGTCTGTCTCCGTCTGCAGAGCGGCCAGACAGGGAGGCGGCTGCTTGGGTTTGCTAAAGCTGCTGGGAGGCAGCATACGAGAAACGGGCCGGCTTTTGCAAGGGGGATGTATCAGCTTACAGGCTACAGTTTAAGGCCGTGGAAACGTCCAGCTTGAGGCTTCAGTAGGACGACAGCTGAGGACAGGCTGCTCCATCCGGGCTCCTCTGTCACCCGGGAAGGCACCGACGGCGTCTGCAGGCCCTTCGCGCCCGGGCTCTGTCGCTCTCAGCCTCTGGCCTCGGTGGCCCCGCTGTCTCCTGTGGGTCCCCTCTTGGCCTCCCCTGGGCTTTCCTCTCTCAGCGTCTCCCACTCTCCCCTCCCGGTCTGTGTGCATGTGTCGTCCTTGTAGAAACGGCTCCAGCAGGAGGATGGAGGCGCCATGGGGCGGCCCCAGGTGCAATGACCCGCGGCAGGCGTGGACTGAAGGACATGCTTAACGGAGCTCGGGGAGCTCAGCCCCAACACCACTCCAGGCCTGACCACCCCAAGCTGGAGCAGCCAGGAACTCGGGGGGCCCGGGGTGAGCCGAGAACCTGCGGCAGGAAGTCCACGTGTGCCCCATGGAGCCTCAGCCCTGGGTCAGGGTGGGCAGGGGCCCCCGCCAAGGCGTCACCCGCTCGCGGTGATCAGGCAAGCCCGACTGGACGGCCACCACTTCGGCCCACCCTAGACACCTGGGGAGCCCCATCCTGACTCCCCGTTCCCATGCCCAGGCCCCCACCGGCGTGGAAGGGGGTCTCAGCACAGCCCCCACCCCTGAGGCGGAGGGAGGCCCGGTCACGGCCGGATCACAGGGAGGAGGCGGAGGGGGTGTTGGCCACGGCTGAGGACCCCAGAGCCGAGTTGGGAGGCAAGCGTGATGCACGGGGGTGGGCCCTGAAGCCAGGATGCAGGGCCCTGAGGACGAGACCTCCGGACCCCACTGACGGAGCACCTGGAAACGGAAAGGGTGGCAGTCACCAGGGCTGCTTGGTGAGCACAAGTGTTTGCAATTTCAGAGATTTTGAAATTAAGAAAAAGTTTTAAAAGCCACACACATTCACAGATGACTTTACGGTAACTTCAGGAAGGTGGAGGACGTGCGCCACGTGACAGGGGTCCCCAGCCACTGCCCTGGGAGAGCCGGGCATCTGTCCCCGCCGAGGGGCCGCCCCCCCAACGGTGACCGCCCTCAGCTGCGGGGCCTTCTCGGCCACCCCTGGAGGCCCTCGCTCCTTCTGGGTCCTTCTGGGAAGTGGCTGTACCAGGCCAGGCAGATGGCAGCTCCACCCCACAGACCCCCTTTCCCGTAGCTGGATGTGGGGGGCTTCACTCCCTCCTCCAACAACAGCAGTGAAACCCAGGGGGGCAGCTGGACTTACCCAAAGGGGCGCCTGCTAGGAGCGGGGTGGCCCAGCTCCATCAACACTCAAGCCCTGCGGCGGCTCCTCCGAGTGGCATCAAACAGCTCTCCCTCCCCAGCACGTCCATAAAACCAGAGGACGATGACTTCCCGTCAGCAAAGGCTTTGTGCCGTGCGAGCGCTGCAGAGCGCAGGGGACACCGCGTGGGCAGCTGCCACAGCTGACGCCAGCCTGGCCCAGAGTGCCGCCCCTGCCACCCCCACCACCTGAGCACGGGGCCTGGCAAGCGGAGCAGGGGACACTCGGGGACACTCACCGCAGCCTGGTGCTCCTCTCCTGGGGCACCGCTGCCAAAAACCTGACAGCAGGGATTCTGATCTGCACCCCAGTGTTGCCATCCTTGGGAACTGAACTTGGGGAGTTGTGGGAGACTCTGGAAAAAATCACCAGAGACCCAACAGCAATGAGCTGAGGGCCTCCTCTGGGCCAGAAACCGCGCTGGCACTGACCCCACGAGGTGGCCGTGCTGAGTCCCGCTTGAGCGCGGGGCAGGGAGGGGGACGGGGAAGGAGCTCACAGCCACACAGCTGGGTGTTGGTGGTCACTGTGTCCTGGAGGGTCACCTTCTCCTGCCTCCGGGAGTCTGGGGTCTGCAGGGTCTCGCATCCCAGAGGGGCCTTGGCACCCAGGGGGCTCCGTGTCCGAACCCCAGAGTTGATCAGCCTCACTAAGAAGACACCCCGGGGTGCACCCTCCAGCCATTCACATTCCCTCCCCACCAAGCACCCGTCCCCCCGCCCCAGGCACCCGTCCTCCCCCGGCTCCGGCTGCTAGCCCTCCTCCCCGGACGCCGGGGACCCTGCATTCACTCACGCGCAGGAAGCACATGTGTGGGGAGGGAGGGAGCAGCCCCTCCCCCCGGCCTGGCCCCCCTCCTGCAAAGCACCTGCATCTCCAGCCCCCCATGCGCCCCCTGTGCCTCCCGGTTTCCAGGCAGGACTGCGGGGGAGGGGGGGTCGGTGTAAAGGACGTGAGAACCAGGGGCCCAGAGCAGGGCCCACCTGGGCTTCATCTGACGCTTGACTCTGCTCCTTGACACCACCGTCAGCGGCCCACGGCCTCAGCTTGGATGCCGTCAGGGACGGGAGGCTCACTCCTCCGCAGCAGGTGCTCCGTCTGCCACAGCTCTGCCCGCTCCCCGAGTCTCGGCTCCAACACCCTAAAGGGGAACTTGCAGCTGAAGTGTCAGCCCCGAGCCAGCCCGCAGCCACGCCAGCCTCCATGACCCGGAACCCCGCAGGCAGGGACCCGTTGCTGCAGGGACGCCATGCCTGCCCGGGCCACGTGTTGCCAATGGCCTGTACGGGAGGCAACGCCCGCTCTGCCCTCTGCATCTGGAAGGCCTCGTCCATGAGCCCCCAGAACCCCCGCGGGGCCCTGGGGACCTGCATCTCGAGGCTGCAAAGCTGTGGCGACCCTGACAGCTGCCCCCCCGCCCCCGGCGTCCTCGCTGCCTCCCACGTGCTGACTGCAGAGCCCGCAAGGGGGGCACAGCAGCTGTGAGGGTGCTGAGCGCTCCCTCCCAGGGCTCACGGTGCAGTTTCACCTGTCGTGACAAATGCCCCACGCTGACGCGAGATGTGACCAAGAGGGACCCAGGGGGACTGGGCGGTGGGCAGGCGGGTGGGAAGTCTACGAGCTTCCTGGCCAATTTTTCTGTAAACCTACAATTGTTCTGAAAACAGTCTATTAATTTTTTTTTTTTAAAGACTTGCTGCCTGGGTTTACCCTCAGCAGAGGCAGCAGGATCTAACCCAGGCCTTGGCACTGCCGCCAAAATCCGCCGTGAGAACACTGTCCTCGTGGCTGGAAAAGGCACGGAAACCTTCTCCCCTGAAACCCCCAGAGCTCAGCCTTGGGACCCCCGATTTCAGACTTGTGGCCCCGGGGCTGTAAGAGGGTGAATTTGAGCTGTTTTAAGCCACGGCGGCCACGGGCAACGCACACATCCTCACACCTGCCTCTGATGGGGAAAGCGGTCACTTCACAAAAGCATTAAAATAAAGTCTGTCTGAATGAAACCCAGCCCTCACCCGAGCAGGCTGGCTTTACTTCCTCACCTCCTAACAGGTGTGGCCCCAGGGGGACAAGCTGCCCACAGCCCCGGGAGGGACACATGGGGTGTCCACTACAACCAGGGCTGAGGCCCCCGACTCGCCTCTCCATCCTGGCCTGGGAGGCAGCTGAGCTTGGTGGGAGGGGGCTGCCCATCGTCGAGGAGGATGTGGGGTTCCCAGGGCTGAGCCTCAGTTTCCCCACAGGGGCACTATGAGCGTTCAGCGAGAAGGCTCCAGAGCATCCTGGGACTCAGCAGCTCTCCTGTCTCCTGGAGCAGGTGTGCTGTGTGGAGCCAGGTGGGCGCAGAGCCCCAGCCTGGGGGTGTCCGTGCCCCAGTCCATCCACGGGGCTGACCGCAGGCCTGTCTGTGTCCCACCCTGGGAGTGAGCACGGCAGCCAGGCCCACGCGGGGGAGGCTGCTGGGGCTGTGCACGCTGGGTGTGGAGCTTCCCGCAGATGCCCCCTGGAGCAGCCTTGCCCCGGTCCCTGCACACCCTGGGTCAGGGGTCTCGGGGGGATTGCCATCAGCATCCATGGAATGGGTGTAGTCCCCTCTCTGGCCACCTGTGGGTCATCCGCAGCACGAGAGGTGGCAGGGGTGGCTCCGAGAGCACTAAGTGGGGTTGGACAGTGCGCCTGGCCAGGAGGGGGGTCAGGGACAGGGCTGAGTGGGGCAATAGGTGCTGGAACCCCCAGTTCCGTAAGCCTTCGGTCGGGGGGAGAGTGGTACCCAGGGGCCGCATGAGCCCAGAGCCGGCCTGTGTGTGCGCCCAACGTCCATCCTAGGGCAGGGCTGGTTCCCACCCCAGAGCCCGGGACCACACCTTGCAAGCCCTGTGTGGCACTAATTCATTGCGAAATGTTTGGGAGATGCTGTTTTAATTAAAATCTAAACAAGGGCTCCCCCCGGACCAGCCAGCAAAAGGAGGGGCCGCAGGGCGTGTTAGGATTGCAAGTGGCATTCATGTTTTTGTCATCCTGAGGCCCCCGAGGTAATAAAATTTATTCATAGAATTTACACTCCAGTGGCGTAAACAAATGGGGAGGTAGCGTGTGTGCAGAATCACACGGACTCCCACAGCAGAGCTGGGCAGTGATTCAGGCACCGTCTTTTCACGTCGCAAATCCCAGTGCCCTGGAGCTGCCGAGGGGCCAGGACTGCAGGAAGAGACTTGAAACTCCGAGAGGCAGCCAGCCCGGCTGGGTTTGGGGGTCCCAAAGCACATGATGCCCTCCCAGTGGACACCGGAAGCCCGTGGCCTGGAGCTTCTGGAACTAGGGGTCGGCCCCTCCTCTCTGGAGCCTCAGTTTCCCCACTGCAGTGGGTGTCACCTGGATGGGCTGGTCCCAGGGGGCTGCTGTGCTCCGAGCCCCCCTCCTCCACCAGGCGAGGTGCTGCTGCTCCCAGTGTCCACCCAGTGTCCACCCAGAGCCGACGGCCTGACCCAAACGTGGTCATGTGTGGCTCGAGCCCTGTGCCTCTCCCCAGTCCTGCACTGGGGGCACTGTGGGAGGGCCGGGGGCAGCTCAGCCTCAAAGCCCGAGGACAGAGGTAAAGCGGGGATCCCCTCAGGTCCAGGGGGTGCTCGGAGCCGCTGGCTGGGGCGCAGGCCGTAGCCCTCTGCTTCCCAGCACTTCCACCTCTGCCCCTGAGCCCCTCCAGGCCTCGGCACCCTTACCTGTCCTGCAGTGGGGACGTCACCACGGCCACCGCCGTGGGCTCGGGACCCCAGCGCAGTCTCGCACGGCGTGCCTTGCACTTGAGAGCTGCCCCTTTCTCACGGAGCACCCAGGACCTGCTACTCGATCACTTTTGCATGCGTCTGTCCCTCTGCCCCACACAGGGTCTGCTGCAGAGCAGGTGCCACGCATGGAGGCAGACGGGTGGGCGGGCAGACGGACAGATGGACGAGCGCAGGTGGCAGCTGGCTGGGGTAGATCAGAAGGCTGGGAACTCCCAACCCACCTGAGGGGCTGAGCTTTCCGTTTCCCCTCCGAGCTCTGGTTGATTTAAAAGCTGCAGCCACTGGAGGAAAGAGAACGCTGAGCTCTTAAAATCACATCACCCGGATCAGGGCTTCTCTCCGCTCTTCAGGCAGCGCTGAAACAAGATGTCATTTCTGGGCGTGACGGAGCATAGCGTCCCCATCCCCTCCCGCCTCTCCAGCTGGGGACAGCCCCAGGGGCAGCCCAGCCCTCGCCGGCCCCTTGCCAGCCGCTCCCTACCCGCTGGGGTCCGCCTCCCACCCCACGCAACCACCCCTCGCCTGCCCAAGGCACGTGTCCCACCTGTCACCCTCGCCGCGGCCGAGGCAGAGCGCACTCCGGTGCTTTCATCAGGGCCCTCTCCAGTGTTATGATAAATAATTGAAACTAAACCACATGTGTCAAAATAAATGAGCCTCTTGCAAAGGGGAATGAGTCTCCACAGCCTGAGTGGTCCTTCTCCCCAGACAAAATAAATGGGGACACAAACTGAGGACAAGTCCCGCTCCCAGCAGCCGGTGGGGGCGGCGCAGAGGGGAGCCCTTGGACTCCAGCTTCGGAGCGAGCCTGGGGCGAGAGAAGAGGGTTAGAGACCACATCACGGCCTTTGGCCCCATGAGACCCCTTCTCGCCCTCTGCTCGGAACCCCCGGCCGGGGCCCACACTGAGAACAAGGAGGTGGAAGCACGTGGCCGGGGCCCTGGCAGCCACGTTGGCGCGCAAGGTGGGGGGGAATAGTTAAGCGTTGATTTACGGTTACGGCCTCGGCCCAGGTGCTCCCCGCCCGCACGAAGCACATGCACCAATTTTTTATGCAAGATTGAACAACTTAACAGCCTGAACAAGTCGGATGACAAGACTTTAATTGCCATTTTTCTCTCTCCATCCCTCAAGAGAGCAATATGCAGGCATTCAGAGAAGTATTTCATAAAACAGGAGAGAAAGCAATTTTCAAAGTTCTATGGAAATCTGCTTTCCCCACTCCTGGAGACGAGACGGTGGCAGCTCCAATGCACGAGAGTGGGGCATCCCTGTCGGTCCGCAGCCCGTGGGGTCCTGCCGGTGCCACCCCTCAGGATCAGGGAACAAAGCCCTCCCGGCTGCACTGGCAGCCCACCTCCCCACAGGAGCCCCAAGAGGGGACCCCAGAACCAGGCTTCTGAGAACCACGCGTCTCTCTCGGATGAGCTGGTTCCATTTCAGTTCTGCTTCTCTCGCCCTTCACTCCGGCGTCAGGGTCCGTGCAGTGGCCTCAGGTCCGGGGGGGGGCTGGGCCTGTGGACGCAATGGCCCCACTGGGGACAACCCGAGGAGCGAGTTTCCGGGAAGGGGTCAGGCATGGGGTGAACGTGCACTAAAGGATCCCTGTGGTGGCCAAGCTGCCCCAAGCCCCTCATGCACAGGGGGCAGGGGTGGCATGTGGGGGCAGCCGGGCCCCCAAGGCCTGGACGATGTGACCCTGCGGGCAGTGGGCGTCCTTGGAGGCGAGCTCCCGGCCAGCAGGATCAATATCTCCCATCCTGAGTGCCCTGGGATAATGCCCTGCCCCGACTGCAAAAGCACGTTTTGTCTGAACTGCATGGACCCTCGAGTGTGTGTGGGGGGGGTTGGGGCGCTGTATCGCATCAGCCCAGCCCCCTCCCCGCCGCAGAGCGGCTCCTGGAGGACAGGGGAAGTGTGTGCAGGGCACCAAATGGAGATCAGTCTTCTCTCTTGTCTGACTCCCTGTCCCCTTAATTCCGAGGAGCCGCCCTGATCGCCTCGTTCTCATTCACGACGTGTTCAAAGGGCTCAGCGTTTTCCTCTGAAGAGATTGCTCAGGGCACGGGATCCTTGGCGGAGCCACCAGCTGCTGCCTTCCATTAGCCCCTCCCACGGCCGGGGTGAGGACCACCGGCTGCTCTTTGTGCTCAACGGGAGGGATGAGGCGGCGGCGGGGGGCCTGCTGGTAGGAAAGCGGGGGGCACGGGGGCCCTGGGGCCAGCCAGGCAGGTGGGAGGGGAGGGCGGTAGGCCCTCCCCATGGGCAGTGGGATGCCTTCCTGACCTCAGCTTTTCTGACTGAGGGCTGGGCCCTCATCTCTGGGAAACTGAGTCAGGAGGGGGCCAGAGACAGAGTGACCAGAACTGGGGCCCCTGAGTCCAGGGATCCTAGAGCCCCCTGCCCACACCTGGCTCCCAGGCTCTGGCCGAGGGGTACCCAGTTCATTTGCCCCAGCGTGCGCTCGCTTGTCCACCTCACCCAGCACCCACCGTGGCCCTACTGGCGACTGGCCCTGGGGGTCTGTCCAGGATACAATCACCCAGTCGTGCAAGAAGTGGGAGAAACCAGGTGCAGATTGTGGGGAGCCCCCAGTGTCTCTGGGCTCACACACACCAGCACACACGCATGTGCATGCACACATGCACACACCTTACACATGTCAACACTCGCGCCCAGACACACATGTGTGCATGTATGCACACAGGCTCATGCTTATGAGCACACATGAGCTCACATGCACACGGGTGTGCAACCTACACTTGCACATATCAACAGGCATACACACGTGCACACCCACACACGCACGCACGCATGTACACACATGCACACACGTGCACGCGCATGCCCAGGCCGGGTGACCGTGCACGCACCCACACAGCACACACACGCTCAGGCGCGTGCATGCCGCGGAGCAGCAGAGTCCAGATCCAAGCCCAGACTGGAGGCCCAGTGGGTGAGGGCAGAGCTGGGGCAGGGACCTGAAGGTGAGCCCCGGGGGGCACAGGGCGAGGAGCTGCTGGGCCCAGGGCTCAGGGCGCGCAGGAGGCCGGTGCGCGCGCGGGGGGGGGGGGATCAGGACGCCCTCCCCCTCCCCCTCCCCCTCCCCCTCCCCTCCCCTCCCTCTCCCCTCCGCCTTCCCCGTGGTGCGCCCCTGGAAGCGGCAGGACCCCGGAATGAGAGGGGAGGGCCGAGTGGGGCTGGGCCCAGCGGCAGATGAAAGGCCTTTGAGGACGGGGCGGGGGTGGGGGCGGCGGGGGAGGGTCTCGAGCCCAGGAAAGGAAATACTGAAATTAAATCATTTCCCAGGATGGCGGCGGCTTCGGTCCTAATCAAATAGCCAATGCCCTGGCGACCCGCTGTCAGAGAGCAGCGTCCGGGCGGGGCGGGGGGCGCAGCTGCTGCCCCACGGAGGGGCCGGACTAGCAGCGGCCGCTTGGATGCTGGGCCAGAGCGCACCGCGGCCACCCCGCGCTAATTGGGGCCGGGGGTGCCGGCCCGCCCCTCGGCACAGATCCGTGTGCCCTGCTGGGGCGGGAAGGCCTTGCCAGGCGCCCGAGGAGGGGCCAGGAGCAGAACTGGCTCAGCCCCGCCCACCTTGCGCCCCCAGGCCCGGCTGGCAACGTCCTGCCTCCCCCCAGCCCCTCTGCAGAGGCTGGCTCCCTCCAGCCCTGAGAACAGGGCCACCGCTATGGGGGTGCTTGGCAAGGACCCAGAGACGGGGTTCCAGATGCCCAGGGCCGGGTGTCTTCCTCCGCTCCCCACTGCCTGGTGGGCTCCAAACACACGGAGCCCCAGAACCATGGATGAGCCACAGCCAGACCCCAAACCAGGGCTGCCTGGGACTGCTGTCCACAACCAACACCTGGAGGCCAGAGAGAGAGGCCATGGGGCACGGGACTGGCCCTCTCCCCGGCCAAGCCCCATGCAGCACCCCTGGGTCACCCCAGAGCCTCCGGCCCCAAGGCCTGCGGCCACCCTGCCCCCCCACACTTCCTGCCGACCCCCTTGCTCCGGCTGCTGAGCCACGTGGACGTGCCTGCTCCCAGGTGGGCCCAGCACCCTCCGGCCCCTCGTTTCTCCACCCTGGAGACGCCACCTCTGAACTTGGAGCCGTCATTGAGCATGGACCGCGTGAAGCAGGCAGGTAACTGCGAGGGGCTCTGTGTGCTTAGAGCAAGACTCAGGCTGAACCCCAGCCCGGCCACCCCTCAGCTCACCTGTCCCCACCTGGGCACATCCCTGCCACCTGCCCAGGGTCTGGGGAACTTGCCCTGTCCTCTCAAGAATAAAGCACAGCTAAAAGTTCTTGCAGGACAGGTGGCAGCTCTGGTTGAAGCTCGGCCGTTGCTGGACCGTTTGCCACCTGCGGAGCACAGGGCCATCCCAGAAACTCTAACCTGGGCACAGGCACTGCTGCAGGACCAGGAGGGCTATCTGGGAGGGCTGCCTGGAGGAGGTGGTGGGGCCAGCAGTGTCCTAGGACTAGTTGGGAGAAGAGTGAGGCAATAGGACAATCCGAATGGCCAGAAGGACCCAGGTTACATGGCTCGGGGCTTCACGGACACCTCAGCACATTGTGCCGGCAGCACTGACCTTGTCCAGGGCCATCCTGTCTGCTGTCTGTCCTGGGCCACACAGGGCTGGGACTGGAGTGGGGCAAGTTGAGATGCCCAGGGCCCAAAATTAGAAGAGGTTCTGTGGAGGGCATCTAAGAGAGGGGGGTGCAACTTGGATTTAGTACCTAAGCACCCCGCTTGCCTTGCCCCAGCCCTGCCATCAAGCTCACCCCAACTCTGAATGGCTCGGTGGGCCCCAGAGGCTGGGCCACCACCTCCAGAGACGAGGCCCCTTCCCCTGTCACTGTCAGACCCCTGGACTCCAGAACTGACTGTGCAGCCCCCAGCCCCAGGCTGAGCAGACTCAGAGGGGGCATCCTGCAGCCACGGCCAGCCCCCGGGAGGGCCGCAGAAGGAACAGCACGGGCGAAGGGTTCCCTGAAGGTGCCCAGAGCCCAGAGTGCAGAGACGGGTCTCGGGTGCTTGCTGGACCTGCTTGTGTGTCGGGGACCCAAATAACGTCTGTACGGCTCCCGGCGTGCCTTTCCCCAGAGCCTTTGCCACTACCTGGGACTGACCCTTGGTGACCAGGCTTGGATCCAGCAGCCCTCAGGGGCACCCATGCATGCTCGAGGATCCCTGCAGTGCCGTGGGGCTCACCTTCATTCTGCTGAGCTGTGGACCCCCTCGTGGCCAGCCCAATGAGACCACCCTCCTGGCAGCACCCCACAGCCGTTCAGACACTGGGCACCCACACTGGGCTCAGGCACCTCCAGAGATAATTCTTGCACAGTTTGAGTTGTTAAACATCCTTTTAATTAATTCCTCATTGACCTTAGACCCAGAGATGCCCCCCTTGAGCCCCTAAACCCCCTTTCCCAGGCAGACTAGGGGACCACGGATGGACTGTGGAGGAGGGAGAGGCGGGTCCGCGGCGGGAGGGGCAGGTGCAGGCCCGGAAAGGCGCTGCGTCTCCGGCCAGGGGGCAGGAAGGAGACGGGTGGGCCCAGCTGCAGCCTGTCTGGATCCGCCACAGCAGCCCTGGGGTGCCCCAGCCATCTGCTGAGCAAAATGTGGGTTCTGACACAGGACACCGATGAGACCTGGGGCTCCTCCGCGGGGGCTCTGGCTCAAGGGCTCTCCGCCTGCCTGTCCAAACCTTTTTCGGGGCAGTTGTGGGCGGCACCCCACCACGGTCCCTCTGCCGTCCCCTGACCTCCCTCACCATCTCAGCTCACTCCCCCACTGGGTCCCTTGTGCATCTGAGTCCGGCTTGGCCTCTGCTTCCTGGAGGCTCTGGGCTGGTGAGGACTGCAGTTATTCTAACCCCATCATCCGTGGGTCGTCCGAGCATGGAGTTTTCTTTGTGGAAGGTTTTGAATCCTGTAGCTACATATCAACCATAGCAACTGAATCATTTTAAACTAGCTTTTATTCATAGCAACTGAATCACTGTGTAAGACCAGCTTTATTCCTGTGCTGTTACTGACATACAGCAGCACAGTGGAACCTCAGAGGAGCTGTAGCCCAGAAGCGCGCGGTCCTCTGACGTAGCCAGAAGGCAAACACTTAACATCTGAAGAGCCTGGCTGGACTCTGGTCTCGAGGTCTGTAACCCTTTGAAGTAGCCAGAGGGGAAAACCTGTGAGGACAGTGAGGCTCTGGACTGTAACCCGGACGCTTTTATAAGGATGTTTGATGGCCGCTGTCCAGAACTTATCCGTCCATTAATGCTTCTTAGAGACTGGACTGGCTCTGCCATAACCCCCATCCTGGCTTAGAGCCTTTGAAGAAGCAAACACCTGCACCTGCTGCAAGGCCCTGCACATAATCCGGATGCTGCGTGCTGGGCCACGGCGCCTGGCACTGCTCATGACTCGCTCGGCCAGGATGCCCCATCTCAGTTTATGCAACTGGGCAGTAACAGGGCAGCTCGTGCCTGGCCCCCCCTTATCAGAGGCCACAGCTCCTGCACGGGACCCCCTTAATAACTATAACGAAGCCATCTGAGCCCCCCCAGAGTGACCACCTTGCTCGCTACCCCAAGCCCGCCTGCCTCTGGAGACTACAGAGCTTTCACGGTTCTGCAGCCCGGGGGGACAGAGCTGAGGTTTTAGCCCCCCGTTCTCCCCGCACCGTGCACCGCAGGAGAAGCCCCTTCACTCTTTGAATCCTGGAGTCTCAGACCCGGTTGTGGAGCACACCGGACGGTGAGCCACATATTTGTCCGGCATCAGTTTTAATTACAATTAAATTTCTTTAATAGATTCGGACATTCTCTCTCCTCCTGTGTCAGTTTGGTAGGTCGTGTCTTTCAAACCATGTCCTCTAAACTGGCAAACGTCTTGGCATGAAGTGTGCAGTGTTTCTTCATCTTCCTTTCTGTAGGAACTGGAGCCGCATCACCTCTTTTATTCCTGACATTTGTTCCTTGAGTCCTCTCTCTCGATCAATCTGGCTTGAAGGGTATCAATTTTATTGATCTTTTCACAGAACCACATTTAGGTGTTTGGTTTTTTTAATGTATTTATTCATTTTCTGTTTCATTGATTTCTGGTCACATGTGTATTAATTTCCTTCCTTCCACTTACTTTGACCTTTATTCGTTTTTCTATCCTCTAGCTTCCTCAAGTGGAATCTGAGATTATTGATTTAGAGCTTTTTTATTTTCTAATGTAGGCTAAGCACATACATAGCTCTCTAAGAACTGTCTCAGCTGCATCTCACAAATTGTTGCAGTTCTTATTTTCATTATCATTCAGTTCAAAATATTTTCTAATTTATTGTGTAATTTCTTCTTTAGACCCATGGGTTACATAGAAGTGTATTGCTTAATTTACAAACATTTGGGGGTTCCCAGATATCTTATTTTTATTGAGCTCTCATTTAAATGCTTTGTGGTCCAAGAACATGTTTGATATGGTTTCAATCTTATAAAATTCCTTGAAACTTGATTGATGGTCCAGGACATTGTCCATTTTGGTGACTATTCTGTGTACACTTGTAAAGACCGTATATTTTGCAGCTGTTGAGTGTAATATATGTCAACCGGATCAAGTTTTTCAAGTGATTTTCTATCTACTTAGTTCTGATTTTTTAGAGAGGTATTAAACTACCCAGCTATAATCGTGAGTTTTCTGTGTTGTGGAGTGTGGTCGTTTGGACGTGAGTTCTCTGCAGACTAACCGCACCGCGAGGAGCTCACACCGGACTACACTGGGCGCTAAACCTGCGTCCGCTGTCCTTGCAGGGAGGCGAGCACGGGGACTCGAGGGAACGCGGGCGTGGGACGATGGAGGCAGCACCCTTTCATCTTGGTTTTTCTCTTCCCTGACCCCGGAATAATTTTCTTTTGTACCCACCGAATCCTCCTAGCCAGGAAGCACCACCATTCAGGTTCCAAGAAGAAAGGGAAGCCAGTCTGGCAGGGGGCAAGGTCCGTTTCCCTCTGCAATCGCCGTCGGGCAGCTCGGCCCCCACCATCGGCCCTGGCCGTGAGGGCTGCGGCTTTCCAGTGTGTGTATTCTAGTTTAACTGCTTTTTAAAATGAAAATAAAGATGGTCGAGGCAAAGCCACCGCAACACTCTGTGAAAGAAAGAGGGGGTGGTGGGAGAAAGAGAGGGAAGGAAGGAAGGAGGAGGCAGAAAGGGAAGGTCTCTCCCCCGAGCCCCCTGGGGGTGCAGCCCACCCCCACCTTGATTCCAGGGTTCTGGTCTCCAGAATGGGGAGACCCCCCATCCCCATGGTGGGACTTTGCCGTGACAGCTCCGGGAAGACAAGACGGCGTGTTCTCCTTTTAGTTCCATCAGCCCTGGCTGCACGGGGAGGTCTAGTTTTAGAGGCATGATCATTTAGAATTGCTGTGTTATTGATGACTAGTCATTGTAAAGTGTCCCTTTTTTCCCCTAGTAATTCTCCTCATTCTCTAATACTCTCTAATAGTATCCCTTTGCCACTTTATTTGATTTTTAGTAGTTTCGGTAGGGTTTACACTAAGCGTGTTATAATATTATATTATAACATGATACCACTTCACTTTTAATACAAGAACTTTAAAACAGTTTATTTCCATTCCCCCCTCCTTTCCTGCATGCTATTGCCACACATTTCACTTCTGTGTTATAAAATTCAAAATTTTGTTATTATTTTTGCTGTGAGCAATTATTTTTTGAAGAATTTTTAAAATGAGAATATAAGTACTTCTATTTATCCATATGCTCACCATTTCCTGGGCTATTTATTGCATTATGAAGACCCAATTTTCTCTCTGGCACCATTTTTCCTCTGCCTGAAAAACTTCTTTTAACATTTCTTATAGTGCAAGTCCTCTGACAACCAATTTCATCGTTTTTTTTTTAATCTGGACATATTTTTTCCCCTTCATTTTAAAGCCTATTTTCACTGGGTATAGAACTCTAGTTTGGCCCAAGTATGCCAAGCTGCTGTCACAAATAGCACAGTCTGGCTCTGGCTTGAACAACCAGCACCGATTGTCCCGTGGATTTGGAGGCCGGGGGTCTGAAGCCACAGCCCTGGACGGCCGTGCTCTCCCCGGGCTCCTGGGCCGGGTCTCTGCCTGCCTCGAGGACAGTGTCCGCCCCGTCGCCTGCCCTTTCGTTTCCCGCCAGCTCCAGCCCCTCAAGGCCTTCCCTTCACTAGGCCTCCAGTGACCGGGGTTCAGGCCACACGGAACGGGACCCTCAGCGAGCTCCTCACAAACGAGTCGCGCCCTGCGTCGCTCCAGCAGATTCAAAGTGTCCATGTGCAAGGGGCTCACACCCACGGGACGTGCATCACTGTGTGAACAGGTCTTTTCCGTGGGACGTGATGCAACCCCCAGCAGCAGGTTCGTTATTATTTTTCTCTCAATGCTTCACATACATTGTTCTGCGGTCTTCTGCGTGGCACTGTTCCTGCTGAGAAGTCGGAAGACATTGCTGTTTATTCCAGGCTCATCATGCGGCTGGCAACAGTCCTCGGTGTCCTCAGCTGGTGGCCGCAGCCTTCCCGTCTCTGCCTCGTCGGCACGTGGCAGCCCCTCGGCGTTCCTGTGTCTCGAATCTCCCTCTGCCCTCTTCTGAGGACACCGTCGTTGGATTAGGGCCCAGGCTAAGTCCAGAATGACCTTGTCTTGAAATCACTAACTTAACTCCACCTGCAAAGACCCAATTTCCGAGCGAGGCCCCCCCCGCAGGTCTGAGGGGCCACGTGCCAAACTTCACATACGTGTTCGTCTGCCTGGGGTTCTTTCACACAGCAGCTAGTGCTCAGCCGGGGTGAATTTTCCCCCGGGGGTCCCTTGGTAAAGCCCACAGACATGTGTGGCTGCCCTGTCTTGAGAGGAGCATGCCACGGGCACCGCGGGACCGAGGGCGGCAGAGACACAAAACACCCTACAGGGCACCAGACAGCCCCCCTGCCCCCCACAAGTCCCTGTCCAAAGTGTTAGCAGCTCCTTGGCTTGGCTTAGTGTTTGTGGGATTCATCCATGTCTGTGTGGTTCCCTCCTTTTCAATTCAGGGTAATGTTTTGTTTTATGAATATCCCACAATTACTTTATCCATTCTCTTCTGGATGGAACTAGTTCTTTTGTGATTATGACTAAAGTTCCTATGAACATCCTGCTATAAGCCTTTCTGTGGGTACTTGCTTTCAATGTTTTGTGTAAACACCTACAAGTGGAAATTTTCTGGCTCAAATGATAGGTATGTGTTTACTTTTACGGGAAATTGCCAATCATTTTCTGAAGTGGTTCTAACATTTACAGTACCTCCAACAATGTACAAGAGTTCTGGTTGCTCCAAATCCTAGCAAGTGTTTGGTTTTGTCAGGTGTTTTTACTCTGGAATCCTTGTGAGGGTGTACTCTTATCTAATTATGGTCTTAAATTGCATTTCCTAGATTACTAAAGACATTGAGCACCTTTTCTTGCATGTTTGTTGATCATTTGTATATATTCTTTTATCAAGTGTCCACTCAAATCTTTTTAATTTGGTGGTTCCTGATTGAATTGTGAGAGTTTTTTTGTATACACCGGATAGCAATCCTTTGTCAGATATAAAGTTTGCAAATATTTTCTTATATTATAGCTTCTGGTTTATCTATTCATTTTCTTAATGGTGTCATTTGATGAGTGTATTCGTTTCCTACTGCTAAGTAACAAATTAGCACAAGCTTAGCTGCTTAAAAAAGCATACATTTATTATCCCACTGTGTTGTTCAGAAGTCCAGGCCCAGTTGAGCTCCATGCTCTGCTTTATGTCTCACAAGACAGGTTCTCATCAGAGGCTCACTGGGGAAGGAGCTGCTCCAAGCTTTCTCCGATTGTTGGCAGAATTTATGTCCTCTGTCGGCAGGATTCATAGCAACTTGTTTCTTAAAGCCAGAAAGAAAGAGGAAGACTCTAGAGCCCATATCCAAGGAGGAAGGAGCCTATATAACATAACACGACCACAGGGGTGACATCCGTTGCCATATTTTATTGGTTAGAAGTCACCCATCCTGAAGAGGACAGGACTGTTTGAGGGTGAAACTTCAGGAACCAGAAACAATGGGGCCACTTTAAAGTCTGTCTACCACATAAGCAAAAGATTTCTTTGTATTTCAAAAAATCTAATTTATTTTTTTTCCTTTTATGGTAATTGCTTTCCATGCCCTAAGAAACAGTTGCCTAATGCCAAGTCACAGATAGTCTCTTACCTTTTTTTTCTAAAATCTTCATGGCTTGTGCTTTTATGTTTAGGTCATAAAACTGCTTCTTGCTTGAGGTTAGACTTGAACCCTTTTTTCCTTGTAAATATCCAATTGTTATACTATTGGTTGCATTTTTATTTATTTATTCATTTTTAAATTAGATAAATTGTAGATTTACAGCAAAATGACATATAATATAGTATTATTTGTTAAGGTACTTTTCTGTCACCATCTGAATGCCTTGACTCCTTTATTGAAAATCAAATGACCATATAAGTATGAGTCTAATTCTGGGACCTCTGTTTTGCTCCTTTGAGCTACTTGTCAAATCTTATTCCAATACCATGCTGTCTCGATAACTGGGGCTTTATTCTAAGTATTGACATCAGGAAGTGCAATTTCTCTGACTTTTTCTTTTTCTATATTGCCTTGGATATTCTAGATCCATCGCATATAATTTTAAAATCAGTCTGTCAAGTTCTACCCCAAAAAGCCATCTGGGATCTTGAGAAAGATAAATTTGGGAATAATTGGCATATTGGGATATTTTCTTACTTTCAATGCAGAGGCCTTACATGCTTTTTATTACATCATTCCTGACAATTTTGCCTTTTTTCATGTAAATGAAGTATTAAATTTTCATTTGCCAATAATTGACGACTGTTACAAAAAAATAAAATTATTTTGTGTATTAACCTTGTATTTTGCAACCTGGGTAAATTTCATAAATTCACTTGGCAGTGAATTTGCTTGATAGATTCTTTAGCGTTTTCTACATGTATAATCATGTCATCTGCAAATGGAGAAAGGTTATTTATTCCTTTTCTTGCTTTTTTGCAATGACGAGGATCTCCAGTCCATTGTGGGTAGGTAGAAGTGGTGAGCAGGGACATCTTGGCCTCATTACATGCCCTTTATGAGGACGAGGTAGTTCCCTTCCATTATTAATTAGCTCAGAGATTTTTGCGTGAACGTATGTTAAAGCACATTGAAGGGTTTTTCTGAATCTATTGAGATAATCATGTAGATTTTCTCCTTTCTTCTGTTAAGATATTTTATAGCAACGATTGATTTTCAAATAGTAAGCCAACCTTATATTTCTGTGGTAGATCCTATTTGGTCATGGTATATTATCCTTTTTGTATATTGTGGGATTTGATTTGCTAATATTTTGCTAAGTATATTTGCATCCATGCTCAGGAGAGATACTTGTCTGTGATTTCCGTCTCATACTGTCTTTGTCTGGCTTTTATGTTGGAGTTGCGCTGGGCTCATTGAAGGAGTTGGTGGGTGTCCCCTCCCCCTCTATTTGGTATAAGATTCGTGATATGTCTTCCTTAAATGTGTCAGGGATCTCACCAGTGGAGCCGTTTTCTCCTGAAATTTTCTTTATGGAAAGATTTTTTATAATTCAACTTCTTTAATACATATTGGGCTACTTAGAATTTCTGTTGCCTCTTGTAATCATATGGTTGAGTTATATTTTTCAAGGAATTTTTTTATTTCATCTATGTGAAATTATTTTGAAACAAGGTTGTTCTTAATATATTCTTATTAACCTTTTAATGCCTTATCATCTGTAGTGATGTTCCTTTTCTAATGCTTCATATTAGCAATCTGTGCTCTTCTTTTCCTTTGTTGAACAGTCTAGAGGGGTTTTGTCAATTTGTTCTTTTCAAATTATTATTAATTCTCTCTCTATGGCTTGTCTGTTTTCTATTTTGTTGACCTCTGCTCATATCTTATTCCCTTCCTTATACTGTTTTTTATTTTATTTTGTTCTTCTTTTTTTAGCTTCTCAATGTGAAGCCTTAGGTTATTGATTTTAGACATTAGCAAATTTTTCTAAAATAATCATTAAAACTACAAATTATCTGCATTCACCAATTTTGATATGTTGTGTTTCATTATAATTCAGCACAAGATATTCTCTAATTTTGGTTCTGATTCCTTGATTGATCTATGAAATATGTAGAAATGTACCGTTTACTTTGAAAATATTTGGGAGGTTTTCTACAGATTTTACTGTTGCTGATTTCTAATTTAATTTCATTGTGATAAGACATAGTACTCTGTGGGGTGTTGATCGTTTTAAATTCACTGGGACTTATTTTATGATCCAGTGCATGTTCTTTTCTATCTTGGTGAATGTCCCATGTGCACTTGGAAAAACAGAATGCGCACCCTGCAATTGTTGAGTATAATGTTCAATGTAAATTAGTTATGTCAACGTGGCTGATACTCCTGGTCGGATATCCTTTGTCTTGTGTTCTAGTTTGCTAATGCTGCCAGAATGCAGAACACCAGAGATGGATTGGCTTTTATAAAAGGAGGTTTATTTGGTTACAAAGTTATAGTCTTAAGGCCATAAAGTGTCCATCAACAAAGGGTACCTGCACTGGAGGATGGCCAGTGGTGTCCAGAAAACCTCTGTTAGCTGGGAAGACATGTGGCTGGCGTCTGCTCCCAAGTTCTGGTTTCAAAATGGCTTTCTCCCAGGACGTTCCTCTCTAGGCTGCAGTTCCTCAAAAATGTCACTCTCAGTTGCACTTGGGGTATTTGTCCTCTTAGCTTCTCCGGAGCAAGAGTCTGCTTTCAACAGCCGTCTTCAAACTGTCTCTCATCTGTAGCTCCTGTGCTTTCTTCAAAGTGTCCCTCTTGGCTGTAGCTCCTCTTCAAGATGTCACTCTCAGCTGCACTGAGTTCCTTCTCTTTGAGTCAGCTCATTTATATGGCTCCACTGATCAAGGCCCACCCTGAATGGGTGGGGCCATGCCTCCATGGAAATATCTCATCAGAGTTATCACCTACAGTTGAGTGGGGCACATCTCTATGGAAACACTCAAAGAATTACAATCTAATCAGCACTAAAATGTCTGCCCCACAAGATTGCATCAAAGAACATGGCTTTTTCTGGGGGACATAATACATTCAAACCAGCAAGTCTTGGATGATTTTTTTTCTGTAGTTATTCCATCAATTGCTGAAAGAGGGGTGTTAAAGAGAGGTGCTAAAATTTTCAACCATGTTTGTGAATGATTTCTTTCTTTAGTTCTGTCAATTTTTGCTTTGTGTATTTTGCAGCTCTGTTAGGTGTTTATACAAGTATGGTTGCTGTGTCTTTTAATGAATTGGCCCTCCCATCCTTATGGAATGACCCTCTTTTCCTCTGGCAATATTCTTTGACTGAAGATTATTTTGTTCAATAATAACAGCCACTCTATCCTTCTTATGGTTACTGTTCTCATAATATATCCTTTTTCCCATCCAATTACTTTTAACTAGTGTCTTTATATTTAAAATACCTCTCTTGTAGACTATATTTAGTTGGGTCTTGTGGTTTATCCATTCTGAACATCTCTGCCTTTTCATGGAGTGCTCAGTCTGTTCATATTTAATATAATTATTGATTTGGTTGGAGTCAGGGCTGTCATGTTACTATTTTTTCTGTGCATCTTGCCTGTTTTGGAATCCTTTATTCCTACTTTCCTGCCCACTTCAAGATTATTTAAATACTTTTTAGGGTTTCATTTTAATTTACCTATTGACTTTTTAACTAATCTTCTCTAAATTGGTTACACTAGGAACTACAGTATGCATCTTCATGTCCCACAGTCTACTTGGAGTTAGTATTGTATCACTTTGTGTAGAACATAGGAACCTTACCAAATATGTAAGTTGGCCCACTTACATCCCCATCCTTTATGTTACAGGTGTCATATATATTGACTCTGTATACATTATAAACCCCATAGTGAAATGTTATAGTTTTACTTTAAATAGTCATATGTATCTTAAAGACATTGAAAAAAATAGTATGCTCTATTTAACCACATATTCATCATTATGTTCTTCATTCTTATCTGAAGGTCTGAGATTCTTTCTGGTGTAATTTGCCAACCATTTAAAGAACTTTCTTTAGCATTTCTTGTAATGTGTATTTGCTGGTGAAAATTTCTTTTTGTTTGCTTTTACCTGAAAATTCTTTCTCTCATTTTCATTATTTAAGAATATTTTTTGCTGTTCATAGTTTTTTTTCCCTTTAATACATTAAAAATATTTTCCACTATCTTCTAGAGTTCTTTGTTTCTGATGAGAAGTCAGTGTTCACTCAAATCATTGTTCCCTGTGAGTAATGTCATTTTTTTTTCCTGACTGCTTTTAAGATTTCCTCTTTGTCTTTGATTTACAAGAGCTTAACTATGGTGAGCTTTGATATGGTTTCCCCTGTATTTATTCTGATGTGGGTTTTCTGAGCTTTTGAAATATATAAATTGGTGTTTTTCATCCACTTTAGGAAAATTTTTTAATTAATTTATATTTTTATTAGAGAAGTTATAGGTTGAAAAAATCATGCAGAAAATAGAGAATTTCCATATACCCCCACCACAAACACACACAGACACACACACACAGAGTTTTATTTTTATTAACCCTTTGCATTAGTGTGGTGCCTTGTTACAGTTGACAAAATAATATCATTATAATTTTAACAATAATTCATAGTTTGTGTTAGGATTCACTGTGTTGTGCAGTCCTATGGTTTTTTATTTTTTTAATTCTAATAATATATATACAACCCACAATTTCCCCCTTTTAACCACATTCAGGTATAGAATTCAGGGCTGTTAATTACATCCACAATGTTGCACTAACATCACCACCATCCATTACCAAAACTGTCCCATCACCCCAAACAGAAGCTCTGTACCAACCAAGCGTTAACTTCCCAATCCCCACCCCTTATTCTGATTATTTCACGTCAGCAAGATCATATAATATTTGTCCTTTTGTGTCTCGCTTATTTTACTCAACATGATGTCTTCAAGGTTCATCCATACCGTAGAATGTACCAGTGCTTCGTCCCTTTTAAGGGCTGAATAATATTCCATTGTGTGGACATATTTAATTTTGTTTATCCATTCATCTGTTGATGGACACTTGTGTTAATTCCATCATTTGGCCATTGTGAGTAATCTGCTATGAACATCAGTGTGCAAACACCTGTTTAAGTCCCTGCTTTCCATTCTTTGGGGCATATACCTTGAAGTGGGTTTGCTGGGTCATATGGTAACTATATATTTAACTGTCTGAGGAACCACCAATCCATTTGCCGCGGTGGCTGCACTATGTTACATTCTCGCCAACGATGAATGAGTGGTCCTATTTCTCCACATCTTTTCCAACATTTGTAATTTTCTGTTTTTTGTTTGTTTGTTTGTTTGTTTTTGTTTTTGTTTTTTAATACTAGCCATTCTAGTGGGCATGAAAGGGCATCTCATTGTGGTTTTGATTTACATTTCCCTAATGGCTAACATTGTTGAGCATCTTTTTATGTGCTCACTAGCCATGTTTATATCTTCTGTGGGGAACTTTCTACTCAATCTTATGCCCATTTTTAATTGTCTTTTTGTGTTAAGTTGTAGGATTTCTTTATATATTCTGGATACTAAACCCTTATTGGATATGTGGTTTCCAAATATTTCCTCCCATTCTGTAGGTTGTCTTTTCACTTTCATGATGAAGTCTTTTGATGCCAAAAGTTTTTAGTTCTAATGAAGTCCCATTTATCTATTTTTTTCTTTCATTGCTTGTGCTTTGGGTATAAAGTCTAAGACACCATTGCCTAACACAAAGTCCTGCAGATGCTTCACTATGTTTTCTCATAGGAGTTTTATAGTTTTGGTTCTTATATTTAGGTCGCTCATCCATTTTAAGTCAATTTCTGTGTATGACGTGAGAGAGGGGTCTGCCATCATTCTTTTGCATATGAATATCCAGTTTTCCCAGAACTGTGTGTTGAAAAGACTATTTTTTCCCCATTGAGTGAACTTGGTAACCTTGTCAAAAGTCGGTTGGCCATAGATGTGAGGGTCTGTTTCTGAACTCTCAACTTGATTCCTTGCTCTATATGTCTGTCCTTGTGCCAGTGCCATGCTGTTTTGACCACTGCAGCTTTGTAATAAGTTTTTAAATTGGAAGTGTGAGTCCTAGAGTTCCGCCCTAAGCAATCCCAGCTGAGTGTCCAGCCACAAACTCAGGGAGCCCAGCTGCAGATTCCGGAGAGCTTCCTTGGTAAGGCCCTGTGCCAATTTGGATGTATTACGTCCCCCAAAACTCCATTATCTGTGATGCAATCTTGTGTGGACAGATGTATTAGTGTTGATTAGATTGTAATTCTTTGAGTGTTTCCGTGGAGATGTGCCCCACCCAACTGTGGGTGATAACTCTGATTGGATAATTTCCATGGAGGTGTGGCTCCGCCCATTCAGCGTGGGCCTTTATGAGTTTACTGGAGCCCTACATAAGCTCAGACAGAAGGAGGGAGCTTGCTGCAGATGAGAGATAGTTGAAGACAGCTGTTGAAAGCAGACTTTTGCTCTGAGGAAACTAAGAGAGGACAAACACCTGAAGAGGAACTAAGAGTGATATTTTTGAGGAACTGCAGCCTAGAGAGGAACGTCCTGGAGAAAGCCATTTTGAAACCAGAACTCTGGAGCAGATGCCAGCCATGTGCCTTCTCAGTTAACAGAGGTTTTCCAGACACCGTTGGCCATCCTCCAGTGAAGGTACCCGATTGCTGATGTGTTACCTTGGACACTTTACCTTAAGACTGTAACTATGTAACCAAATAAACCCCCTTTATAAAAGCCAATCCATGTCTGGTGTTTTGCACTCCGGCAGCATTAGCCAACCGGAACAGGCTCCCTTCTCTTTGGTTCTCCTTTCTGTGAATTCCAACCACCTCCACCCCCTCCGGAGCCCCAGTCTCTGACTCCTCACCCAGCGGCTCCGCCTGGGATCCGCCCCACCCTGCTGCTTTCCGGGGCTCACCTCCCGTGATTCCTTCTCTTGGGTCCGTGGCCCTGCTCTCCTTCCTGACCAACACCTGGAAACTGTCGTTCCAAGATTTTATCCAGTTTTGCAGTTGTTTTTGGCCGAAGAAAGTCCATACTGTTCTGTCATGGCTAAAACGGCGGGCTTAGGGGGCATATGTGAGATTTTCCTTAGAGTTATGATGTACATAACACTGAAAAGGGACCAGAAGGGGTGGATTTTCACAGAAGGGAAAAAAACACACTTTAGCCAAACCCAGAAGGACAAAGCAAACACCTGCAGGGCCCCAGAGGCGTCCTTGAGCCCTCCAGGCACTGCCCAGCCTCACAGGGTGGCGATTTTAGTTTCCAGCCCCACAGACTAGTTTTTCCTGTCTTTGACCATCTTATAAACGGAATCACACTGAGCACCTTTTCTCTCAGCATCACGTTTGCGAGTGTGTTTGCCTGTGGCTGTCGTCCTTGATCGCTCCCCCTCAGCTTGGGTCCCGCTCCCCTCCTGTGGTGGCTTGGAGCTGTGTGTGCCCCAGAAAAGTTCTTATTCTTTTAATCCACTCCTGTGGGTGCAGACCTGCTGTGGGTGGGAACTTTGGTTTAGGTTACTTGAATTCAATTGAGACGTGACCCTGCCCATTCGAGGTGGGTCTTAATCCTTTACTGGAGTCCTTTATGTGAGGATAAAAGACAGAAAAAGCCCAGAGAGCTCAGAGAGAAATGCCCAAGAAAGTGAAAGACAAGGACACACCCACAGAAGCTGAGAGGAGACCACGGAAGCCAGAAGCTGAAAGCAACGACACCTGGGAGCAGAGGAGCAGCAGATGCCGCCGGTGCCTTCCCGGGTGACAGAGGATGTCCAGGTATCATCCCACTGATGCCTCAACTGGGACATTTTCATGGCCTGAGATCTATATTATAAGCTAATTAATCTCCGTGGTAAAAGCCACCCCATTTCTGGTATATCACATTCCGGCAGCTTTAGCAAACCGAAGCACCTGCCAATGGGCATATTGATTATTTCCAGTTCTTGGCCATTGAGAACCGTTATGGACATTCTTATACATGTCTTTTGGTAAACATATGTACTCTTCTCTGCTGGGTCTATAACTCACCGGTGGAAATGCAGGGTCAGAGGACGTGCTCCGGCAAACCATTCTACAAAGTGATTGTACCAATTTTTCACTCCCACATCCTCAACAATATTTCACATTTGCTCACTTTTCCATTTTGGCTGGTCTAGAGCATTGTCACATTGTGGTTTGATTTGCATCTCTCTGCCACCTAAGAGCTTTTTTTCGTTTATTTATTGGACATTTGGACATCCCATTTTGCAAAGCGCCAGGTCAAATCTTTTGCCTATTTTTCCATCCATTTACCTTGAGTCCCCTCCTCCTTTTTGAAAAATTGGCACACTGGAGCTCTTTATCCAGATACGAGTCCTTTCAGATAGTTGAGCTGCAAAAACCATCTCTTGGCTTCTCTTTTAACTTTCATAATGGCAGCTCTGATGAACAGGAGTTTTAAATTGTAAAGTCATCCAATTTATCCATTTTTCTTTTATGCTAGTGTCCTGTTTAAAATATTTGTGCGTAGTCTACATTGAGATCATTTTAAAATTATGATTCTGTCTTGCAATGTACCTTCTATCTTTTGTTTCAGCAGCCATGTGACAAAACATTCTCTCGTTTCTTCCTATAAGTCACAGATAAGAATATTGAACAACACAGGATTGAAGCCAGAGCCCCTTGGGGACCCACCGCAGCCCTCCCTGGAGCGTGACCCAGGCCTGTAACTCACTCCCCCGGCCTGCCATCGGACAGATCATGGGGGTGCAGATCCCATTTCACCCTCAGTGATAGCAGGGCAGCCTTGTGGAACGTGCTAAACTCCAGACACCCGGCAGTGACGGTCCCTCGTCTGCTGGGCTAAGGCCCACGACAGGGAGTGACAGTGAGGTCAGTTTCCCACGGCTGCCTCAAGAAAGCCAGAGAAGGCACAATGTCAAGTAGGGTTTTGCAGTACTCGCAAACTCTGAAGTTCCCTTCTTCTCTGGAATTAAATGTGCTCAGAGGCCCTAAAGCTGAAAAAACTGACAGGGGCCCTTCAAATGACAGGCTCACCTGCAGATGGTTGCCTGGTATCAGGTAATAGCCTTTCGGGACATCATCCGCAGCAACAGGGCACCTGCTGCCTGCTGGCCCGAGATCCAGACCATGAGGGTGCAGGATGGGGAGGGAAGAGAGAACGAAGGGCCACCCCGGAGGGCTTCCTGGAGGAGGTGAAGCTGATGCGGACTCAGGTCTGGTTCAGCAGCAGCAGAGCAGGTAGAAGGTGTCCAGGCAGGTGGGGGCTTGGGGCAAGGTCGGGAGTGGGGAAGATGCATGGGTCCAGAGGGGTGAGGGGTCAGAGCAGCTGACAGGCTGGCTGCAGTCTGGGGTTTGGGGGGCAGCGTAGATCAGCACAGTCCGAGCAATACAGGAGCCTGAGTGGGGGGGGACAGCCTCAGCCCCCCAGGCAGGTGGGAAGAGAGGACGAGGGGCCAGGAGAAAACTCCAGCTGGCAAAGGAGGGACACGGAAAGGCATGGAGAGGGTGAGGGGCAGCACACAGGGTGACGGTCAGTAAATAGGCTGACGGTCAGCCTGCAGGGACAGAGGTCTTAGGGAGCAGAGGGTCCTGGGGCAGACGATCCTACCGGGGCAGAGGCCGTAGGGGACACAGGTTCCTTGGGGACAGAAGGTCGGGTGTCCACGGAAAAGCCTCCAGTGGTGATTCCGGCTGATGTGCCAAAAGCGGACCCTGGGTCAGAGGAGCCAGTGCGCCGGAGCAGCGGGCAAAGGGGAGCCCCTCCCTGGGAAGAGGTGGGTCCTTCCGCCTTCCTGAGGGCGAGAGGAACCCTGGTTTCCTGTGCATGGGCCCAGCTCTCCAGAGGCCCTCACACCTGCGGCCAAGGGAAGCAACGCTGAGGGCAAACACCCGAAAGCCTAGTGTCTGAGACAGGCCTTCCCAGCCTCTGGGGGAGAAACCGAACCGGAGCGCTCAGCAGGCATCGGGTGGCAGTGTGTCCACTTCCGTCCTGCGGGTGCTGACCACGGTGTCGCCGTGCCGGTGACTCGCTTCCTCCCCACCCCGGCGCATCCCCGGGGGCTGGTGGCACCTGGACAAGCCCTCGGCTGTGGGCTGTGGGCAGCGGAGCAGGAGACACAAAGGACGGGGGAGAGGATGCCCACCCCGGGAGCCGGGCCATGGACCCTCCCTCAGGACGACTTCCCTCCTGGGGACGCGGCGGCCCCACCTTGAAGAACCCAACACCTGCAGAAGCCACCAACACTGCCCGGAGGAGGGTCCGCTGCCCCAGGCCCCAGGGGCGCTGCCAACGAGCCATCGGAGGGTCTTGTGTCCGAGGAAACAGGCCCTGAGTGGGTCAGAGCCAGGGGTCCTAGGCAGTGGGGCACGTCCCATGGCCCTCGGCGTTGCCGGCATGGGGTCCCGGCTGGACACGGTGCTCGGGCTGGCGCGGAGTTCCAGCTGGTCCTGACCCTGCAAGGACACTGGTGGGGTCGGCGGAGGGGCTCCAGGCCTGCTTGCTTCTGAGGTGCACCCCAGGACCCCGTCCCAGCCCCTGAGGATGGAGTGGGTACCAGGCAAGGCCTGGAGGGCAGGGTCGTGTCCCAGGCTGCCAGTCCCTTGGAGTCCTTGTGGGCCCCCCGGACAGGACAGCACAGAGGCCTCCAGAGGTGGGGAGCGGGGGGACAGCCCCCTCCAGGGCTGGCGTGTCACCCCGCTCACATGCTCAGCACCTGGGAGCTCTGTCCCCAGGGGCGGCCTTGGCACAAGCCACCTGAAGGTGATTCCTGGGCTCCTGGGTGCTGGGGAGGGGCGAGCTCCCTGCCCCCGGGAACTACAGCCTCGAGGGGGCCTGACCCATAAGCAGCTGACACGGACCCACCCTGGGGAGCGGTTGGGGTCCTGTTAGCGAGAGGCCGGTGTCCCGGGGCCCAGGTGGGTGGGGTGGTCGCGGCGGGGAGGTGGCTGTGAGGCTGAGCCCCGGGGCCAGGGGAGCCAGCCAGGCACCCATCGGGCAGGTCCAGGTTGTGCAAAGGCCCCCGAGCACGTGGCAGAGGGAAAGCACAGGGGCGTTGAGATGGAGACGCAGCGAGAGGCAGCCGGGCTCTGAGGGATCGGGTGGCATCAACAGGGATGTCCCTTGGAAACTGAGGGTCCAGCGTGGGACAAGGGGGCTGGGAGGAGCCCCCGGTGTGGCCAAGCCCAGGGCTCAGGCAGGTCGGGCCAGGCGGGAGATGGCTCTTGGGGAGCCCCAGCTCGGCCCCAGAACAGGGTGGGGGCACAGCCATGGATGGGCACTAAATCACAGTGACCCTCGCCAGCCGGCAAATACTCCAATTACACCGGGGTAATTTATTGATCCTGCACATCAAGGGAGGTAATTAACATAAGTCAAGCAACTTCCTCGGCGCTTGCAAATGCTCCGCCTGCGGTGCCCGCCGCCCGCCCACTCTTTGCCGGAGCCCCAGCCTTGCCCTGAGCGCAGCCCGGGCCGGCCGGACCCCCACCCACCCAGCAAGGCCCCCAGGGCCCTGCGGAGCTCTCTGCACCTCCCCCCACGCTGCAGCCCCAGCCTGCCCCCGGCCCCCATCCTCTCCCTGCTCCTCCCGGGATGCCCACCCTAGGCTGCTCCAGCAGCTCCTCCTGCCCCTCCTGCCCAGAGGGTGACCCCCAAACCCCCTGCCGCCTGCCCGTGTCCCTCCCTTGGCCGAGTAGCAGCCAGGGGACACGCCTGCGGGTTCTCCTCTGAGTCCAGCTGACCAGTGGCCGCAGGATGGCTGTGTCCCGATCCCCAGGGCCGGTCACTGGTCACCTTCTGTGGTCAAAGGGGCCCTGCAGATGGGATTCGGCTCGGGGTTGTGGGACAGGGAGACCCTCCTGGACATTGCGGTGGAACCAATGTAACCACGAGGGTCCTTAAAGAGGCAGGTGGGGGTCAGCGAGGAGGAGGGAGAGGAGGACGGGAGCAGAGGGCACGGAGGGCCCAGAGCCGGGGGACAGGGCCGCCTCGAGGAGCTGGGAAAGGCCGGGAAACGCACCCCTGGAGCCTCCAGAGCAGTGAGCCCTGCTGCCCCCCTTCCGACCTCCAGAGCCGAAAGACGACGACTCTGTGTGGTTCTAAGCCACTAACTCTGGGATCCTTGCCGTGGCAGCCACAGGAAACTACACCCGGGACCCTCCCTCCTGGCCGCCCTTCCCTGGGGGACCTGCCCCAAGGACAGCGGGTCCCACCCCGCCCCGCCCGAGGGATTCAGGACGCAGATCTCAAGGTGTGACCCGATGGGGTCCGAGACCCGCAGCCCTCGCTCAGCCCGCTGGGCCCACCCCAGAGAGGCCTGGAAATGCACCCAGGGTGGGTGGGCGGCCTGAGGTCCACGGTGGGCCTCAGCGCTGAGAGGACGGGGCCAGTCAGCCGGGGGAGGCCTTGGGGGCCGGGGAGGGCGGCCGGGGCTGCAGCGGGAGAGGCGCAGGGGTGCGCGGGCGTCGCAGGGGCTGCAGCTCCCCCCTCCCCGCGCAGCAAAACAAACACTTGCTCTGGACTCGCCGCCTAGGGAGAGGCGCGTTTCTTTACTTAAGGCTTTTGACGGATGAACCTCGGTACCGCAGCTGCTCCGGAGGAGTCGGGTGTGTGAATAGAAACAACACGGGGACGAGCTGGCCGCTGCACAGAGCGGGGGTGGAGGGGACGGCGGCAGGGGCAGGGGGCGGCCAGGCTCCGAGTCCCGGGGATGGCGCCCGCTGGCCGGTCCCTGTGTGCGGCGTGGAGGTGGCTGCGCGGGCCCCAGGGTGTGCGTCAGAGGCTGCGAGGCTGGGGAGCCCCCGGGAAGGGGTGAGAGCCTCTCGTGAGGGGCGATGGGGGCACAATGGGGCAGGGGTCCGGCTGAGCTGTCAAACAGCGAGACCCTCGTCTTCTCCCCAGCTGGACACACAGCCTGTCGGTGGAGGGGCCCCTTGGAAGGGGCGACCCTCAGGGAATAATGAGGGGCTGGGTGGGTCTGAGGGCAGAGGGGTGACTGAGGGCATCCTTGCTGGGACCCTCTGGAACAGGCAGCGCCGGGTGCCCCAGAGAGGCAGCCAGGGGCCAGAAGGGCCCACCCAAGCCTGCCTGGCCTGACTCTGATGCATCCCAGAGACCACCGGTCCCCTCTGGGCCCCCTACCCCCGGGCAGCCTCACATCCTGCCTCCATCCCCCATATCCTGGCAACAGAGCCCCCGACTCGACCCTAATCCCACCTGCCGAGCCCCTTCGGCCAGGTAAGGCACATTCGCCGGTGACAGGTTCCAGGGATTAGGCCCTGGCTCTCTTGGGGCCATTTCCGGCCTTTGCCTTGAGGTCTCTAAATGCCTAGGAAGAGGCCTGTCAATCTGCCTTTCTGCTCCTCGAAGCTGCAAAGTGGAGAGAATCGGAGCTGTCACAGGGCTGTGGGGGGCAGGTAGATGCACGAAAGTCCCCTGGTGAACGTGACATTCTGTGACACGCAGGAGCTGGCCCAGGGCTTTCGCAGACCCTCGCCTGGATTTGTGGGGAGAGGCCAGGCGGGAGCAGGGGTCAGAAGGGACCGAGACCACTGCAACCCTTGTCCAAAGCCAGGCGAGGCCTGTCCAGCTGCCTGTGCACCCCGAGGCTGGCAGGGACCCCCTGGGTGCAGCCCACACTCACAACCACCCAAGGATGGTTTTCACCCCTGCCACTTCTGCCGGAGGATGCCCCCCCAGTTATGGGTTGAATCAGCTCCCCCCCAAATTATGTTGCTCCAGGATATGGCCTTGTTCGGACACAGGTCATTACAGATGGAATGAGACCGCGTAAGTGGGGTCTCACAGCTGCAGGGCGACCGGCATCCTCACGAGAAGGGGAGGAGACTGGGGGAGCCTCCGCGTGACGACGCACGAGGCGGAGCTGGGTGAGCCGCGGCTGCTGCAAGGAGCAACGGCCACCCCTGGACTCCGCACGTCCAGGCCCCAGCACAGCAAGGAGACGGCTGCCCCCCGGGCTGACCCCAGGGGTTCCCCGTGCGTCCCCCTCCTTCACCAACATCACCAGCTCCCCCAGAACCACCGCGGGGGGAGTTGTGATTTGCAAAATCGGATGGAAATTCCGCCAGGCGGTGAGGGCCTGACATCTGACACCGCTGAGAATCCCCCTCCGGAATAATCAGCGTCTCTCCTACAAGGCCCCCTCCCCTGCAGCCAGAACACATTTAATGTTTTTGTTGCAGGCAGTTTAACACAGGGTTTTGCTTCATGAGCTGATTTAACAGCCCCAGCGAGCGCGTGGTGTGTCCGTGGCGGGTCAGTGCCGCGTCCATTCGGAGCTGTCAGCCCATTCCCCATAATCCCCCCACAGCCCCCGGCGAGTGGGGGTGTAAGGCCTCTGGGTGCCACTTACGGCTGCAGGTGGGTCTGTGGCCCTGTGGCCCTCAGGGGACGGGCGAGGGGAGCATGGGGGCCCTCAACTCCAGGCCCCTGGCCGGGTCCCCCATGGAGAGAAACCGTCTGGACACGGGAGGCACTGAGTTCCCATGGATGGGGCGGCCCACAGCAGGAGGGTCTCCCACAGCCCGGGGTCCAGAAGCCGCCTGCACCCTCAGCAGACCCCATGGCCCTTGTGGCCAGGCCATCATGGGCCGTCCCACCTGGGCAGACAGTCAGTCCCCAGGCCTCAGCCCCACTCCTCTGCTCGTCCCCGGAGCCCGCTTGTCACACATCCACTTGTCCCTGACAAATCGCCACTCAGGGTCAGACCCGGGCGGCCAGCGGGTATCCAGATGATGAGTTCATCTTGCAAATCGGGGGGTCTGGGGCTTGGCAGAAAGGGGGACAGGACCCTCCCCCACTGCTTCCCACGGGCTACAAAAGCTGGCCTCCCAGCAGGTGCCCGGGACCCCCTTTGTCATGGGCCGTCACCATGGAAACTGAGAGCTCTGCGTTTGTCCGCAGTTGATGTGGTGACAGGCAGCTGGGCGGGCCGCGGAACGGACCCCACAGCCAGACCGGGGTGGCAGGAGCCCCCAGCCCGACCACCCTGGGAGCAGCCCCTGGGGCAGCCTCACAGGGCCCCTTCCACCAGCGGGAGGCTGATTACCGCGCGGTCACAGCCGTGGTGTCTTTATCGCACTAATGGCCTGTCTGTCACATTGCAAGCCCCGAGTAAGCAAACCCCCATGCCGCAGCTGGAGACAAGGTGCTGGCCCCAGCGTCCACTGTCCTCTCGCACCTCCAAGAGTGACGGGGTTGCCCCTGCTCCAGGTGGGGGGTGGTGGGCAGGGAGGGTTGGAGGGGCCCACCCAGTGGCCAGCCCGACCCCTCCACCCCAGACAGGGAAACCGAGGTCCAGTGGGGTGGGAGGGCTGCCCGGGTCAGGGAACTGGAGAACCTGGGGTCTGGGCGGCCAGGGCTGCGCAGCTTCAAGCAGCACATGCTGTGACCTCATGGACTCGGGGCCAGGGGTCCGGACGTGGCTTGGCGGGAGCCTCAGGCTGTCCGTGGGGTGTCCTCCAGGGCTGCTGTTGAGGTGCCTACTGGGGCAGCAGTTGGGGTGTCCCCCAGGGCTGCCATCAGCCAAAGGCTCGACTGGGGCTCCACGTCTGAGCTCCGGCGCCGACTGTTGTCTGGAAGCCTCATCTCCTCGCGGCCACTGCTGGGAGACTTCAGTTCCTGGGTGCGAGAGCTGCCCCGAGAGAGAGCAGGGAGTGTGTCCAGACAGGGGCCGTGGTCTGCTCTGGTCTGACCTGGGGAGGGGCGTCCGTCACCCGGGCCATGGTCGGTTCACGAGGAGACATCGCTCGCTCAGGGAGGGGATTTTCCCAGGAGGTGGGGCCCCCGGGGCCCTCTCAGCGGCTGCCCAGCACAGCCTCTCCCAGACCCGGCCCGACACCCCCTTTCCCGGGGGATTCTCCCCCTGCACAGCCCCTGCGGATGGCAGCCAGGCCCAGGGCCTGCCGGGGACCTGCCGGCTTCCTCGTCCACCCCTCTGCCCTCAGCCACAGGAACTGCCTGCGGGGGCTACCTGTGACCGGGCACGGCACTGGGCGCTTCCTCCCAACTGCCCCCGAAATGAGGAAACCGAGGCACAGGGGTCCGCACCCAGCCCAAGGGCAGGCACGCGTCTGACCCGTCCACCCAGTCAGTCACCCCAGACCCCCAGTGGGCGGCAGAGCCTCACGCGCCCCTCAGCTCCAACCCTGAGATGCCACCGGGTCTGCCAGGTCCGGCTCATGGACGCTGCCTCTGAGGGTTGGGCAGGTGCCCCCGGGGTCCCCAGTGTGACCGCCCAGGGCTCCAGGTCTCATGGCGTCCCGGCCACCCCTGCCCTGGCGTGGAGGCGCCAACCGAACCGGGCGCCCGGGGCCCAGGCAGGACGTCAACTTGATGGCCCAGAACCCACAGCCTCTCTGGGTTTGGGGCCTGTGTGCGGTGGGGGGTCTCCAAGGCTGTGCCCCGGGGAGCAGGGTGAGGAGGAAACCCTGGGAGGGGTTGCTCGCCTGCTGTCTGGCCCAGGACAGGCCACCTCCTCCATCAGGATGGGTTTCCCGGGGCGCCCCTAGGTTCTCATGTCTGACCCAAGCAAGGGGAAGGTGCAGGCTCATCAGCGTCACCCCCAAAGGCAGGGGGCCGGACCCCAGCACAGTTCCGATGTCACCTGGGCCCTAACGGCTGTGCAAGCCACTGTTGGAGCTTCACAGGGAGAAACCCCAGGGCTGTGAGGCAGGGGCGGCGGCCAGGCCTGCACCCTGGACACCCGAGTCCACAGTCAGCCAAGGGAACCAGTCGGGGAGGGGAGCACTCTCTGCTGGCTGGGCAGGGGTCTCCCCACGGCAGGGGTTCCCCACGGCACAGACAAGCTCCACCCCTGTCCTCCACTGGGGCCCTGTGGCTGGGCCCAGGGATGGGGCCACCCCCTGTTTACCTCAGGCCTGCTGAGTGATCCCCATTAAACTCCACTTTGGCTCCAAACCCTACTGTCTAATTACAACGAGGGGCTCTCCAGCTCCTGGTCCCCTTGTAGGATCAATTTTCCAAAGGACAGTATCACCCTCACCGTACACACACACACACATACGTGCACACACGCACACACACACACAGTGTGTCCCTCTGCAGGTGAGGCAGGGAGCAGAGCGAGAGCAAAGGAGAAAGGAGGGAGGGGGAGGGGGAGGGGGAGAAGGGAGAGGGAAGAGGGAGAGGCAGGAGGGATGGGGGGAGGGCTGACTCGGGCCCTGCTGTCCACCGTGGGTCCATGGCCAGGCCGAGCAGGAGGCCAGGCTGAGGGGGGCCCGGGGCTGCCACCCGCCTTACTGAGTGGGGGGAAAGAGCCCTGGAGGGAAAGCCGGGTTCCAGAGCGGCCCACTGCGCTGGGCAGTTAGGGGAAGGGGTGTGAGTGTGAGGGGAGGGCAGGGGGCTTGTCCCTCGGGATGGTCTTCATCCGACACTGAGCTCCATCACTGCAGCCATCACCACTAACCACTGTTCCCCTCTCTCCCTGAGGGGAGCCCAGGGCAGGTCACCAACAGCCCTCCCCGGACCCCCAAAGACCAGGGGCTGCGCAGAGGGCAGGCTGGGGGCAGAACCCAAGCTTTCATTCATCATAGCCCCCAGGTCCTGTTTTGGGGCTTCCCTCAGGTTCTCCCCAAGCCACCCCCTTGGCTCCGAGGCCCTGACATCCAGCAGGGAGGGGCCCCCACCCCCAGACCCCTGCCCTCCTGCACCCAAGTCCAGGAACCTGCACGAGCCATGACGGGGTGCCGGGCTGTTGCATCACCCTTTCCTGATGGTGAAATCTGAAATCGCGGGGCCAGAGGGGTATGCAGGTGCACCGGGACGGAGGCAGGTGCAGGGGGAGACGGGCAGGGGTCTGGAGCTCAGAGGGCAGCATCTGCCAGGGGCAGACCCCAGCAGGGGATGGAGCTGGGGGGCCGATGGCATCGGCGTGAGGGCCTCACAGGCAGCCAAGGAGCTCGGGCCCTTCCGGAAGGCAGCAGCCAGCTCGAAAAGGGGGCCCAGCGGGTGGAGCTGACCGGGCCCCTTGCCCTGGGGTGGAGGCTGCGAGGAGGGTGAGCGGGGCCTCTGGTGGGAGTCGGAGTGCACGACCCCTGCCCCCACTGGCCCCAGTGCAGTGTCCTGGGCGGCCGGGCAGGCTGTCCACGCTGCCTTCAGGGTGGACAAATGCCAAGGGCCAGCCTCCATTCTGACAGGGAGATTTATCCACCCTCGCAGGCCCCCCACACACGGGAACCTCCGAGGGTGTCCCATTCACCTTGGCCCTGTGGGGCAGGAGGACCTGGGGTGCCCCCAGGACTGGCTGCAAGGTTGAACCCCATCCTGGCCCCACACAGGCCCCACCCAGGACGGGAAGCAGAGCCGGAGCTGAGCCCACATCCACTGGAAGAGACAGCGAACGAGCTCGTGTTGGGGTGCCCCAGGTCCCGGGGGGGTCTGTTCCCACCAGAGGGTGAGTGTGGTCCCCAACAAGAGTGTGTCCCTCCTCCCCGGCCAGCCCCTGCACCCCCTCCTGCCACTCCCGGGGCCTGGGTTCCCACTCCGGGCCGTTCTTGTCCGGCTCGCTGTCTCCCAGCGTCTACTCGGGGCCTGAGGTCCTGGGGGGAGCCAGGTGGAATCCAAGAGCCAGAGGGTGGAGGTGGCAGGGGGAGCCCGGGGAGCCGTTGCCCCAGCCCCATGATGCTGACGGAGGCTATCACGGCCCAGTGACACTGATGGGGCCCATCTGCCCAGCGGCCCGGGCCCAGGGACTCCCAGAGCAGCTGGTCTGCTCAGACGGGCCTTGTCCGGCAGCACCAGGACCGGGATGGAACCTTCTCGAGCCCGAGTGGCCCTGGTCCCTGCGGTGGGGGTGAGGAAGGCCCCCCCTGCCCCCCGCTGTGTCCACGGCCACGAGCAGGAGGCAGGAGCCGCAGGGGAGGCAGGGCCCAGGTCCCGGCTCTGAGCACTGCCGGACCCTCCAGGACGGGGTGTGTGACGGTGCCTGGGGCCACGGCTGGAGCAGGGCTTGGAAAGAGATGGGATCAGGGGGTGACGGATGAGCCGTGTACCCCAAAAGCCACTTTCAAATTCCACCCCTGATCCCGTGCATGGGGCCGTATGTGAAAATAGGGTCTCTGGAGGTGGGATTTGTTCAGATGAGGCCGTGGTCCCCTAGCACCTGTGTCCTAAGGAGAGGAGGTGTGGAGCAGAGACAGACGGACACAGGGAGAGGCTGTGGGAGGACAGGGGCAGGGGTGAAAGGGCCGCGGCCGCCAGCCTAGGAGTGTGAGGATGGCCGGCAAGCCCCGGAGCCGCAGAACAGGCGGGGGCTTCCCCGAGCTGTGAGCCCACCGGCAGGTGGTTCTGAGACGTCCGGTTAGAGCAGCCCCAGGGGACGCAGGCGGTTCTGCCCTTGTGGGACGCCTGGGTGAGAGGTGAGAGGTGACAGGTGACAGGTGACAGGTGAGAGGAGATGAACAAACGAGGCTGGGGGGTGGGAAGGAAGACGCCTTGCAATGGTGCCCTGTTTGGAAATATTTTCGGGTGCCTCGCTCTCAGGGTTCCCCATCTCCTTCCATCCTGAGTGCTCCATTCTTTTTTTTTTAATCGTATTTTTTTATTGTCAAATATATCATATATACATGGAAGTGATAACCTCCCAAGTGCAATTTAACAAATAGTTAGAGAGCAAATTTCAAAGAATATTATAGTTTACAATTCCACGGTTTCAGTTATTTCCTTAATGTGAAATATAACATACAGACAAAAAGGTAATATCTTTCAAAGTATGACTTAACAAGTAGATATATAGGACATTTCCAAAGTTATTATGAGTTATAGTACCACAGTTCAGTTGTTTCCTTATTGTGAAATATAACATATATACAAAAAGCTATAGCTTTCAAATTGCCATTTAACAAGTAGCTATAGGGCAAATTTCAAAGGATGCTGTGGGCTACAGTTCCACCATTTCAATTCTTTCCTTCCAGCTATTCTAATGCCCTAGCAACTAAGAAAAAGAAAATCATATGGAGATTCAGTATTCATCATCCTTTGTTAAATTCCATCTTGTCTGTTGCTCCCCCTTCCTCTAGTTCAATCACTTTCCCGATCTTGGAGGACGTCTAGGCAGTGACCACCCCTACCGGTTCACGTCGGAAAGGGCTGTGGGCTCCGCCGAGCGCTCCGTGACTGTTCCTCACCATTTGCCCTCCAGGGAGGGGGGCACACACTCTGAGCTCTTGAATGTCCTCGGGGTCTTTTCCTGCCTGTAGAGGAGCCTTCGCCCCTTCTCTCCGTATGTAGATGTCGTTCCACCAGGTTCCCCCTTCCTTTCCCAGGTGCAAATCCCCCCTGCCCCCCAGGGTCGGTCATGGGCCCCCGGGGCACAGAGCAGGGCCCCCGCTGGAATCGCCGTGCTCTTTGTGGCCCCACGACGTGACCCCACGGCGTTGCTTGTGTGCATTTGCGCGGCTGTTTCTTTGCCTTGACATCATGTTTTTCAGATTCATCTGTGCTGCGTGTTGCGATAGTTTGTCATTTTCATCGCCGCAGTTTCCTGCCCTGTGCCTGTACCACTGTTTATTTATCCGTTTTATCATTGACGGGCATCTGAGTTTTCCCAGTTTGGGCTGTTGTGAATTATTCTGCCGTCACCGTTATCTGGGTCTCGGGGCGCCCACGTGCCCGTCCCTCTGGTGCACGCCCAGGAGCAGAGCTGTCGGAGCCGCACAACGTTCCCGACGTGCCCGACGGTGTCAGCGCTGGGTGTGGTGACTCGCACACCCGCCGTGCACACGTCCTGGGGCCCACGGCCTCACGAACACCCTTAGTGCTGATCTTTGCCTGCTTCACCCCTTCTGGTCGGTTGTGTGATATCTGATTTTAAGCTGCATTTCTTGGTAAATGGTGACCTTGGGCACGTTTCATGCATTTACTGGGCATTAGGTCTGCTAAGTGTCTTTCCCTCTTGTCTCCTACTGGTTTGTCAGAGCCCATTTTTCCCTGGAAACAAGCCCTTTGTTTGGTGTATATCCTGTGACTGCCTCTGCCCCGTCGTGGCCTGCCTATTAAATCCTCCACGAATGGTATCTTCTGATGAACTGAAGTCCTTAATTTTAATGAAGTCAAATGTATCAGTACTTTCCATTAGGATTAGTAAAAATAAAAATTGTTTTGATCCCAAGATCATGAAGCTTTTCTTCTAAATTAACTTCTAAACACTTTATTATTTTCCCTTCTCACATTTAGATTGTCGGTGGCATAGAATTGCTTTTTGTGTATGTTGCGCAGTGAAGTTCAAGTTCATTGTTTTCCCCTTGGATATCCGTTTATCCCGGTACAATTAATGAGCAAACCATCCGTTCTCCCTCTTCAGGGCTACTTGTTTCATAAATTAAGCACTTATATATGCATGGATCTGCTTCAGGTATCTACGCCAGCCAATGATTGATGCGTCCATTTTTTGGCCAGTATCACACTCTCAATTATTAGAGCTTGACAGTAAATTTTACAATCTGGCACTGCAGATTCCTCCTTCTCCTGGTTGTTTTGTGTTATAGATACTCTTGTTTCTTTATATTTAAAACAAATTGTAGAATGCCCTTGTTATGTTACACACATGCACACACAGAGAGAGAGAGAGAGAGAGAGAGAGGGAGGGAGGGAGGGATAATCAATAGGGATTTTAAATGGTATTGTGCTGAAGTATTAGACTGATTTGGTGGAGAATTTACATCTTTGAAACACTGAATCTTATAATCCGTGAGTGTAATTTTCTTGGTCTTCTAATTTAAAAACAAATCATCCCAGTAATGTTTCATAGATTTCTGAATAAACGTATTATCCATATTTTGTCAGGTTCATTCCTACATCCCTAGGTACTTGGTAATTCCCGATGCTACTCTAAATAATGTCTTTGTTTTAACTTTATTTTCTAATTGTTGAATGTGGGCATGAAGAAGTAGAGTTGAATTTTGTGTATTAACTTTCTAACCAACAATCTTTCTAAAGTCTCTGCTTGATGCTAACTACTCACATATAGAGTGTCATAGTTACCAGGTACTTGACCATCTTATCCACAAATAGCAAAGATTCTGCTTCTTTCTTTTCTCATCCTTATGCTTTTTTTTTTTTAATTAGAGTCCTCATGTTGTTTCATACCACAAAGTGAAAGTTTCACTCTTCCATTATATGTCATGTATTTTATAAAAATCTGTTATTGATTAAAGAATTCTTTTCTATTTCAAGTTTGCTAATGGATGTTTTTATTGCAATGGATTTTGAATTTTATCAAATTCTTTTCATTCATCTTTTGAGATGATCGTATGATTTTTCTCTTTCAGTGTCTTTCCAGAGGTCACTGCATTTATGAATTTTTCTAATGTTTATTTAACCTTACAATACTGTAACGAAGGCAACTTGATCATGACCTTGTGTCCTTTTTAAATGTCGTTGGATTCAGTTGTAATATTTTCCTTGAGATGCTTGCACTTGCATTTGCGAGTGACGTTAGCAGACAATTTTCCTGTCTTACGCTTTCCTTTTTGCTTTTGTATTGATGTTCCACTCACCAGGTAAAATAAAGTGGGAAGAGCTCACTATTTTCCTTTTCTCTGGAGGAGTTTGCACAAAATTGGCACTGCTTCTCCCTTGTGTGCAAGGTTATTTCAGCTTAGATGGGAGGTTTTGATTTATGAATTAAATTTCCTTCATCATCATAGGTAGAGACTTTTGGTGTACTATTTCCTTTTCTGTCAGTTTCAATAAATGCGTTTTCTAGAAATTGTCCACTTCATCTAATGTTTCAAATTTATTAACATGAATTTGTTTACAATATTCACTTAAACTTATTTCATCTTCTTAAATATGTGATGTCTGTAAAGTCCACAGAGATGCCCTTATTTTCATTTCTAATATTGGCTATTTGTATCTTCTCTCATTTTTCTCAAACTTCTGGCATTATTTTGTTTTTCATATTTTCAAAATAGTTTTCTATTTCATTGAATTATGCTCTTATTTTTATTATTCCAATCCTTCTGCCTTTGATCCTCTATTTCCTAATTTATTGAGCTCAGTGTTTGACTCATTCATTTTTAGACTTCCTTTTCTAATATAGCCACTTAAATCTATAAAGTTTTATTATGAAGTATTTTTTTGGCATTTGGTTCAAAATACCAATTTCTGTTACGGTTTCTTCTTTGGCTGGCGGGTTATTTGCTCGATCCCCAGCTATCTAGGTATTTCTCGTCATCTTTTAGTCATCTATTACTGGCTCAGTGGTGTCGTGGTTAGAGAGCGGTCACTGTTCAGAAAATTCCCGGACCTTGATCTTGCTTAGTGCAGACGACTGCCCGGTTGTCACCAGCACCCCTCCCTGGGGACAAGGCCCCACAGAGCCCTGCTGCCCATGGCCCCAGCAGCTCTGTGGATTAGCTAAGGCACAAATATGAGCTGGAGGTGGAGGGCAGGGCTGGGGGGCCACCAGGCCCCCAGAATTCTCCTCTCTATGTCCATCCTGTGCAGATGGTGAGGAAAAGTCCTTTTTGAAGGAATCAGATGATCGCTGTTGGACAAACGCGCCTCCTGGGAGTCCCGTGAGCCAAGTCTCAGCCTGATTTTCTGCTCTGAGCACAGCTCAGGCTGAGGACACTCCCAGTGGCCAGAGAACCGGCTGTGGCTTCATGGCTGAGCGAGGCCCTCACAGCCCACTGCCCTGTAAATAATGGTCCCCACTGCGTCCAGTGGCTTGGACGGCACTCGCTTTATTCTGGTTGTCTCCAAATCAAAGTGCACCCCTGGGAGCTGCTCAACATTCCAGTTGCTGAACTGATTCGCCTCCCTCCTCGGGCTGGACAGAGCTGAGGGGCAGCTCTGTCCCCACCAGAACCCCAACAAATTGTCCCCCAGAATGGATTCTCCAACAAAACATGAATCCTTGGCACTCTCTTTACTGAACCCCGTAAATTTTGTAGTCGTGAATGGACAGAGGATGGGGCTGCTGTGGGGGGGGAGAGAAAGGGGAGTGTCCCCTTCGTGGTGAGAACAGGAGGGGGTTCCTCGGACCCCCACGGCAGGGGATGGGGCAGGAATGCGAGGAAGGACTGAATCACAGAGCAGATGGGCACCGGAGGGGACTGACCACTGCTGGTACCACCCCCCACCCAAGCCTGGGAGGTCAGGCTGAGGCCCCAACCCCAGCTGTGTCCTGGGTCAGCATTTGCTCTGATGGCCAAGTGTCTAAGTCCCTGTTGTCACCTCAGGCAATGGCGCAGGGTTCTCAGGAGGCACCAGCCTGGCCAGGGCGTTGGAGCCCCACACAGAGGAGACGAGAGAAAGTGCAGGGAGCCCCGGAAACTTGGTCCCAGCCTGTGCGCTGGGTGGACTGCCCCCGTCTCCCCGGGACAGGGTCCCCAACCCAGGCTTTCCCAGCCTTGGCCCCATTGGTGCCCTGGGCCGGATGGTACCTCATCGGGGCGTCCTGTGCCGGAGGGTTAGCAGCTTCCTGGCCTCCGCCCACCATGCATCAGCAGCCTTTCACCCTGGTTGCAGCAGATGAAACCTGGGAGAGAAAACCGCCCTTGGTTAAGCTGGGGGCCAGGGCTACACGGCGGAGGGGGCTGGGCCCAGGGCCAGGGGCTGAGCTGGAGGGGAGAAGAGCTCGCCCCTCGCCCGTCTCTCATGGCAGGAAGGCCCGTGGCAGGGGCAGGCCGGCCCTTACTCACCGTTGGACCAGTGTCCTGAGGCCACAGACCCTGCTCTCCCCTCAGGGGCCCAGAGGCGAACCCTGGGCGTCTGCTCCCTGAGATCCCGAGGCCGGGCCCGGGTGGGTTTGCACAGGCCTGAGGGTCCAGGGCCAGGTCCTGCAGGGCCCACGGGAGGCAAGGCCGGGCCCCCGAGCGCTTTCCAGGCTGGAGCATCTCCTCGGGGCAGTGGAGGCAGCACCCAGGACGAGGCCCCTCCTGCCCCGTGGCCATGGGCCCCAAGTTCTGGCTCGACCCTCGTGTCCAGCTGGGAGACCCGATGAAGTCACTCGTTCCAGCAACAAGCTTCTGTGGCGCCTGAGCTCACCCGGCCTCTCTCTGGGCTCGGGACACAGCACTGAATGCTCCTGGGGCAGGCACATCATGGCTTCTTCCCGGACTGTCTTCAGCCTGAGCATCACCTCCTCCAGGGAGTCCTCCCTGATTTACCATCCAGGCCATAGCACCTTCCTCTGCTTTGCTGAAAGAGCCCCAGAAACACCACGTCCCTCGGCCCCCTTCGCAGCCCCACCGGGGAGGGGCTGTTCGTGCCGTCGTCTGTGTGTCCCTCCGCAGCTCAGGCTCCTCTGCCGACACACTCAGGCCTCTGTGTTTTGCCTGGAAAGTGGGGTTCATGAGGCACCCAGGTGGGAAGGAAGAACGGGGTCCTCCGTGGAAGGAGCCCTCAGTGCCAAGCTGGGCCCCAGGGGTGTGTCCTCTGCACCCTGAGGGCTCCCCCCGTGGAGCCGGCTCCTTGGACCCGGGGCCCAGCCAGTGGGGCCCCTCCCGGCAGCCCCTGCTCCCTCCGCAGACCTTTCCCACCCGGCGTCAGGTACCCCTCCCACCCCCAGGTGTAAACCTGCAGCCCAGGCCCCCTCCCCCTCCCATCCTTCACCCTGCACTCCCCAGGCCAGAGAGGGGGGAGGACGGGGAGGAGCCAGGCCACAACCTCCCCGAATTCACCCCCTTTGCCCAGGGCCCCTCTGTCCTCAGATGTCAACCTGGGGCTTCCGGGAGCACCAGCGGGAATGGTGGGGGTGGGGAGCAAATCTGGATGGATCCAGACAGGTGGGGGGGCTCGGGGCCAGGCTGACCTGGTGCACGTCCAGGTCCCTCCTCACTCATGCCTGGCTGAGCTGGCCACCAACCGCACGGTGCCTCAGTTTCCCCAACTGTCCACAGGGATGTCTGCCCACGAGGCAGAGGCCAGGATCAGGGGACGTGAACAGCGGGTCCGGCACGCTGCTGGCACCACCGTCGGGCCCTGCACTCGCCTGCTACACCCGCCAGTCCCAGCCTAACGCAGCCCCCGAGCCCTCGGCAAGCCGGGTCTTCACCCCGAATCTCTGAGGACACACACTGGGGTCAAAGAAACCTTCAAAAAAGAATAATTTGCAGTATAGGCAGGGGTTTCCAACCTGCAGGTGCAGCCCCCAGACTCACAGAACCCCCAGACTGGAAGCCAGGACCCCGAGATCCGGGGGTCCCCAGTCGGCTCCAACAGGCATGGGAGTCTGTCCAAGGACCTGACCCGGAAGCAAAAAGGACCTGGGCCCCCACCCCGTAGAGTCAGGGCACCCCTCCCTGGTGCAGCCCCTCCTGGCCCATCAGCCCCTCAGTAACCAAGTGCCCCCCCAAGGCAGGACCTTGCCCACTGCCCCCTCCAGGTGGGCCCTCAGGCCGGACCTCGCTGGCCCCCACCCCAAAGCAGTTGAGCCCACTGGGTCACCCCCCCCCACTTCACTGCCCGGCCTTCTCTGCACCGGGAGGTGAGGTCAGGCCGTTTCACCGTGGGGCCCGAGGGCAGAGGACTTGCTGTCTGCCCGGGGTCCTGGATGCGGCAGGGGGGTCGGCCTGGCCTCAGGGTGGGGCGGGGGTGCAGGCCACGCCCAGGATCTGCCGCTGCCCCTGCGGCTCCCGTGTCCTGGCTCCTGCCTCTGCCCTGAGCTTCCCGGGGGCTGGCGTGTCGCTCGAGCCCCTCTGCAGGAGCGGGAGACACAGGGGCTGCCCAGCTCTCAGGCCGGGAGCTCTGGGGGCGGCTGGTCTGAGGACACCCCATTCGCAGGCAACTGCAGGGAACTGAGCTAGGGAAGGAGAACCCCCTCCCACCCCACGTTCCTCCCCTGGAAGGCCTGGATGCCGGGGACCCAGAGGAGATGCCTGTGGCTGCTTCAGCGCTCACGGTGCCGGGCGAGGTGGCAGAGGAGGCAGCAACCGACTGAGGATGGCTCCTTTCTCCTGCAAATCAGGGTGGGCTTCCTGGAGGAGGTGCCCTGCTGGCAGCTTCATTCCAGGGGAAAGCGTCTTTCAGTTCCCGCAGCAGCCTCTGCACACAGAGACCTCCGGGCTTGGTCTGCCCAGGCTCCGCTCCCTCCCAAGCCCAGGACCCCAGGCCGGCTCGCCTGACCCTCCGGGGTGTGTACACGGTCTCCTGCCTGCAAACAAGCCCCCGCCTGCCTCACTGATCCCCACAAGTCTGACGACCAGGACATCAGCTCTGTGCACCCCAAGGGGACACAGGCAGAGCCCCCAGCCAGTGAGGAAGCAAACAAAAGTGAAACATGGTCCTGGGTACGGTGTCTCCACCGACGCTTCCCAAGCACACGGACCCCCGAGCCCTGCTGGACCCCCAGGGCCCCACGGGGGGTCCACACCCAGGTGGTGGTGAGGGGGGCTGCTCAGGCAGAGCGTTGGGGGCTGGGGTGCAGGTGACAGCCCTGGGGGTGGGCGGGGAGCACCCCAGGAGGAGGGGGTCTGGGGAGCTGGGGTACGGGCTCTCTTCCAACCGGGCCCCTGGACCCAGTGGGCCAAGGACTGCCCATGTGCCGTCTGGGACTCATCCCGCCTGGGGCCCCAGTGCCTGTACGTGACAGAAAACCACGGCTCGGGGTCCTGGGGTCCGGGTGGCAGGCCCCACCGCACCTCGGGGGCTCCCCAGCTGCACAGGCAGTGCTCAGCCCGGCTTCCAGGGGCCCTCAAACGCGCGGCTCGAGAAGGGGCAGGACGGCGGATGGTGACATGGCAGGACCCCAGCCAGGCCCGACTCCTGCCTCAGGCCCACACTTGGCGCCAGTGGCTGGAGGCTGGCTTTCCGGACTGTGACCTCAGGAGCAAGGCCGGCAGGGTGGGACATGCAATGGGACCCCCAGAGCAGTCCCAGGCCGGGGTCCTGAGGCTGCCGTGACAAAGCACAGCCAGGGGGGTCCAAACTCGAGGTCGGCGGCCCAGGCTCCCCAGCTCTGGGTGACCCCTCACTCGCTCTCCGCCTGCATCTCTCCATCTGTGCAGCCTTCGCTGCCGTGTCCCTCTCTCCCCGCCTGTGCCTCATAAGGACACTGGTCATTGGATTCTGGGCCTCTAGTCCAGGAGGGTCTCATCTCAGGCCCTGGACTTCGTTTCACCTGCCAAGGCCTTTTTCTGAGTGAGGCCGCTCCCCAGCTTCGGTGGTGGGGTGTGGACCCCCCACGGCAGCTCCCGAGCCCGTGGAAAGAGCGAGGCCCCAGCCAGCGGTCAGTGCAGCCGCCTCCCGGGCCCCCTCGTCATGCCCGGCCAGAAAGACCACCCCGCTGGGCAACGCCCGGGCATGCAGGGGCTTCTGGCCACTTCAGGTGCCTGCCCTGGGCCCGCTCATGCCGCAGGGAACCCGCTCGGCTGGGGGCCCCGACTCGGACCCTCGGGAAGCCGGGGTCAGGCAGCTGCAGCCAGAGCCTGAGCCGGAAGCTGGCAGGTCCCCCCGGAGAGCGGGCGGCGGAGAAGGGAAAGTGGAGCCTCCTCCGGGCTCTGAAGTGCAGGGCGGGAGTGGACGCTCAGGTTTGCATCTCTGTTTGTTCGTGGATGTTGATGTATCAGTTTCATAGACGGATTACTGGTCCGGTAACAGACAGATGGGTCAGCGCAGCAGCAGCCCGGGATGTATGAAATTTAACTGGGAGAAGACTCGAGGCCTGCCCGCCGCCGGCTCCCGTCCCTGCCCTGCCCGGGGAGCGGGGGCAGGACGCTGCATCGGGGTCCTCCTGAGAGGACGGCTCTGACCACCGGGCGGGGAGAAGGGCAGGGGCGGGCAGGAGGAGCAGCTCCGGGGTCCCAGGGAACCCACCGGGAACGTGCAGGGGAGGGCAGGGGGCGAATCGCCTGCGCTCGGTGATGATGAAACGCGCTTTTAGCAACAAGAACAAAATCTTCTCTCTTTCTTTAAGTGGAAATAGAAAAGGACAAAAAGGAGGAAGGACAAGAGAGGAGCGTGTCCAGGGCCACCAGGGAGGGGAGGGGTCCTGCTGACCCCCAGCTGCGGCCGCAAGGCCCAGGCCGGATGCCGAGACCACGGGGTGGGCCCAGATCGGGTGCCCTGGGCCTCTGCCCCCACCCCTGGCTGGATCTGGGCTCCAGCTGCCAGTATGTCCAGGGCCCGGGAGGCCGCGGGGTCAGGGCTCTGGGGTCAGGGTGGGCAGCCTGGGGGTCTCTCAGGTGCTGCGGCAGGGGTGAGGATGGGTGGGGCGGGGCAGACGGGTGGCCCTGGAGGCTGGGTCCGCAGCAGAGTGGCACAAAGGAACTGGCCGAGTCCACAGCATCACCCGGGGCGGGCTCAGGGGTGGGGGCTGCAGCCCCAGGCCAGCGCCACCCGTGCTGTGTGGGGGTGTGTGGGGGTGGGGGTGTGGCCCCTCCTCCGGGCTGGTCACTGAGCACGCACCCCACGCCCAGGCGGGTGGGAGGCTGAGGGACCCCGGGATTCCTCCTGGGGGATAGTGGGCTCCCCGCTGGGGTTCCCGGGCCCCACCCAGAGCCAGGAGAGCCCCCACCAGGGCTGTGACCCCTCAGCACCTCCCGCCAGTCCATGGCCCCATCGTTCCGAGTCAGGAGAGACGCGGCCAGGATTTCAGCTCGGCCCTGCTGCCATGGATTCATGTGACATTCTGTGTGCGGCAATGACAGCGAACTTCCTGGACACCGAGCATCGCACCCTGTCCACGAGCCCTTCAAGGTCACCATGATGCAGGCGCCATCAGAGACGGGGAGGGACGGAGCCCGGGCCCTGAGCTGCCTGCTCGGCCTTGGGACGACCCCGCAGAGGGGCCCATGCGGGGGAAGAGGCCCCAGCTCACCGAGCCCCGTGTGCCCCCCGGGCCCACCGCCGCCCCCAGCCCGCTGAGCAGACACCTCTGTCCTGCTGTCCCCAGCAAACGAGCTCCAGTCCCCCCTGCAGACAGAAACACGCCAGCTCCCCAGCATGCGGCTCTCCCACCCCAACCCTCACGGCCCTGGCCCCCACGGGAGTCCAGCCCCCGCCCCGGCCCCACGCGTGGCCGCTCCCTCCACCGGAAAACTCCTTCACAGAATGGGGAGAATCGACTGCTCGCCGAGGGCCAGCTGCGGGTCCCTCACGTCAAATCTGCTCCGCTGGCAGCTCACGGCGGAGGCCCCAAGACTGAGAGTTGAAGACACCTGGACGGGGAGGCCCCTGCCACAGCAGCCTCCACTCCTGGATGCCGGCGAGGCCCCTGCAGCCTGGCAGACCCGGCGCCCCCTGCATTTGCCCCTTGCCGGGCTCCGAGGGGCTCGCGGTCCTTCCCCGGGACGAGGAGGGCCTAGCCCGTGGCAGTTCCCTCAGGCCCCATTGGAGGCAGAAGCGCTGGGGGAGGGGGCTGCGGCTGGGGACAGCGAAAGGCCCCTGGCCCGGGGTTCTTGGCCTGACTTTGGGAGCCTCGGCCCCAGCCTCCAGGACTGAGGGTGCTGAGGAATGTCCTACCCCAAGCCCCAGCCCCACCGTGCCCGGCCTGCCGAGACCAGCTGACCCCATCTCGCGTCCTCCCGCTGTCCCTGGCCCAGGGCCGTCCCCTGCACCGGACTCCAGGCCAGGCTGTCCTGCCTGGAGCCTGGGGAGGGCACGCCTGGGATGAGCACACAGGCCTGGTTCCCTCGCTATAGCCAGCTCCGGATAAATAACTGTAGAGGGTTCTCATGTTCCCAAAAAACGTGTTCTTACTCCTCATCCGTGTTCCTGTGGGTGTGAACCCAGGGTAAAGGGGACCTCTTGAAGTTGTTATTTTTATTTAGCCCAACTGAATGCAGGTGAGTCTTACCCCGGGCCACTGAAGGCCTTGTAGAAGAACTGGGGAGCCACGGAAGGGAGAAAGGAGAGGACCCGGCCGTGCGGGCAGGCGGAGGTGCAAGCCAGGAGCCCCCAGGGTTGCCCGCAGCCAGCACCAGCACGCTGCAGATTTCCAGAACAGAGCAGGGTTTGATCTGGACTCGAGCCTTCCAAAACATGAGGCAATAAGCGCGGTTGTTTAAGCCGACCCATTGAGTGGCATTTGTCATACAGCCTGGCAAAATAAGGCAATCACTTTTGTTCACTTGGGTGTTGTTCACTTATTTCTACAAAGGTGATGAGCAACACAAAGGGTCGTTTTAAGCAGCTAAGTTTGGGCTTGGCCCAGTACGTACAGTCAGCACCCGGAACACGGTTTGGTAAGTGGAAGTGGGGTGCTGCCGTGAAGTAGAGTCAAAGGCGTGTCGTGGGTTCGGGGCCAGCAGGTGCGAGGGGCGTCCTGGCCCTGGCCGAGGGCTGGGTGGAGAGGGCGACACTGCAAAGGCTGGAGACGTGCGGGAGGCCTGGGGTAACGAGGGAAACGGAGAGGGCTCCGGTGGACATGGACATCAGGTCGGCTGCGGAGGTTTCCACCGGGCTTCATCCAGCTGCCCGTGAAGAAATACAGAGAGAGAGGTGAGTAAAAGAAGACACGTTAGGTTTCTTAGCAGAATTTAGAGGAAAGACAAAGGAGCCAGGGCTTGCTGGGTTCAGATAAAACAGTCTCATCCTCAAGTCCTCTCAACCAAAGCTCCTCCACACGGGCCGTGACGTCAGGTGAGATGTGCGGCTGCGGAAACAGGCTCTTGTTTGGACCTCAGTGAAGTGAAAGCCTTGTCTCCCAGACCCTCTGAAGCCCTAAGGGTGTGCCCACCACCCGCCACCCACCCAGCTGACGATAGGGCTTTCTGAAGATTTTAGGGTGTCGTCCTGGGAGTGAGAAGGTGATGTGGGGGGCAGCAGTGCCTCTCCGCGTTGGTGATCAATCCCAGGGACCCCCTCAGAGCTTTCTGTGCAGACCGAGAGGGACAGTGGCACGTGGAAGGGGCCTCTCGCCTCCTCCATTGGCAGGAAGACAGCCAAGCTCCCCTTCAGCTGGAAAAAGAGGAACAACTCAGGGGGCAAAACCAGGAAAGCAGAGGTGGAGCTGAGCTGGGCAAGGAGCTGGGCTGGACCCCAGCTTTGCAGTGCTCCCCACTCCCCGGCTCTGCTGGCCGGAAGAGGCTGCTGTGATGACTCCGGGGATCTCACTGCTGGACAGAAGGGCAGTGGGGCAGAACCCTGCCCTGACCCTGGCACTGAGATCCTGGATCTAAGCCAGGACCCAGTTGGAGGAGATTTGGGGGCCATGAGAGGGTTGTGTGTGTTCTGCATGTGGAGGAGCATAAACCATTTGTGGGCACCAGCAGGCTGCAGTCGAGCAGAGAAGGGTGGAAGTCCCCTGGCTCGCCTCCATGCAGCTGCCTCCAGAAGGACATGTGGCGGCCCCGGCCTCGGGGACTTCTGAGACAGGATCAGAGGAGGCCTCGCTGCCCTGCCCAGCTCACCCTAGGGAGAGGCCAGAGACCGGAGAGGCCACAGGAAGACACGGACGCCAGCAGATCCGGAAGGGCAGGCACAAGGAGCGGGAGGCAGCCATGCGGCAGGGGCAGGGTCCAGCGCCGACCACCGCTCAGGAGAGAGGACCCGGCCAACACCTTCACTTGGGGCCTCTGAAACCACGAGGCAATCGGGGCCGCTGTTTAAGGGGACCCACTGTGTGTGTGTGTCATCGTGGCCCTGGACCGTCCCCGTGAGAGCCAGGGGTCTCGGAACACTCAGATCACACCTGAGGGCCGTGTCCTCCTGCAGTGACGCTGGACTTGGCCAAGGGACTCAGTTTAGCAGTGGAGCAGCAGCGACTGTGATGGTGGCAGAGGCTCAGAAAGCACCCCGGGTTCGTCTTCTCCTGCTGCTCAGGGAACCCCGTGCCCACCGCAGGAATGCCCAGGCAAGCCCACTGGACAGCGAGAGAAGCCCCACACCCGGTCAGCAGCCGCCGACCACAGGCCTGTGAGTGGGGCCACCGAGGCCATCTGGCCGCAGACCACCACAGCTGACCGTGGCTGGGCGAGCCCCACCGAAGTCTGCGACCGCCCAGGAGGGAAGGACCCCACAGCATCACGGGCAGCACAGACGTGGAGCCCTCACTGAGGCTGTGGGCATGTGGTGCACGGTAAAGTGGCCTGAGACGGTGCCGGTCCGCCCGGGGCTCGCATCCTTGTCATCAGGCCACCAAGGACGGCTAAGCCAGGGGGCCACATCCCACGCACCCCTGCACTCAGGGAAGAGATGGGGTCGGAGGCAAGGGACACAAAGCCTCAGCCTCACGGTGGGGAGGTTGACTCAGAGATGACAAATCCAAGAGTCCAAGAGCAACCCTCCCCCAGTGAACCAGAAAGGACCCCAGAGGCCTGGCTGCCTCGGCCTAAGGTCTCGGGAGAGGAGGGTGTGTTGTGCAGGGAGCCACCCCTAGGAATCCCTGCCATGAAGGACGGGGGACTGGACTCCACCTCAGTGGCCTAAAAGTAATTTATTTAACAGGGTTCTGGGGAGGCGGTGGTGCCTTCCAGAAGGTTGGCAAAAATATATACATATTTTTATATTTTTTTTCCCTTGGGAAAATCACTTTTAAGGTAAGCCTCAAAAAATTCTCACAAATAAACTTTATTCTCACAAATAAACGAATTTGAGCTAACAAGCAACATTCAAAACCATCCAAGGAAATAAGCCATCTTGACTGAGCATCAGTAAAAAACTGAACCTGATAGTCCCATCAGCAGTGCCAGAACCTGGAATGACCAGATGCAAAATTTTTTAAGTGTGTTCAATACTTTTTGAAGAAATTTTTGGGCATTGGAAATATAATTTCATAAAAGAGAGATTGCTAAAAATGACCAGAAAGACTTGAAAAAAATGCACTTCCAGAAAGAAAACTTTGATCATTGAAGTTAAATATTCCACAGAAGGTTAAAATAGTGGATTAGATACAGCAAAAGAGAGACTCACTAAACCAGCAGACAGAACGGAAGGAAGTACTCAGAGTAAACCTTGGGGGGAAAAGATGCAGAAAACTCTAAGAAGACGTTAGAGGACGTGGAGACGAGAACGAGCAGCTGTGCTGGTTGCCTTCTGTGGGCCCTTCAGCCCGGTGGTGCCTTGGCCTGTGATTCTGGTTGGGTTTGGACAACTGGAAGCACTGACAGGAGAAGAGCAGGATAGAGAAGTCTGAGTACATCTATTCCCCCAACATCTCCATGTGAGCTGACTTCGAGGCTGTGAATCCCTCAACCAAAAATCACGGCCCCCGTAAGCCGGCCCCCTCCTCACAACCACTGGGGTCTCCCGTGCTGCCCCCTCCCTATGCCCCTCGAGCCTCGAGGGGGTTATGCCCTCACTTCTGCCCTCACCAGGCACCTCCCACCCTCTCCGCCCCTCCACTGCTCAGGGGTTAAGCCCGTCTCAAATTACCTAATTTGGAAGCTTAATATGTTTGCTTTCAGGACACAGATAGAGAAGCCTAATTCATGGCTAATCAACGTACCAGGGAAATACAGATAATAGGGGAATAAGGAACAGGCAAAAGTTGAGGAAAGAATGGCTTAGATTTTTTTCACAGTGGATGAAAGACACCAACTCTCAAATTCAGGATGCTCAAGGAAAAGAAACTCAAGCAGGACAAATAAAAATATATCTATACCTAGACATAGTACAGCCAACCAGGAAAGCACTAAAGGCAAAGAGATCTTAAAAGTAATGAGCGACAGATGTGGCCCTGTCTCTCTCTGGCTAAGACAACTTGAAAGGTGAAATCACTGCCCTCCCCCCTACGTGGGATCAGACACCCAGGGGAGTGAATCTCCCTGGCAACGTGGAATATGACTCCCGGGGAGGAATGTAGACCCGGCATCGTGGGACGGAGAACATCTTCTTGACCAAAAGGGGGATGTGAAAGGAAATGAAATAAGCTTCAGTGGTAGAGAGATTCCAAAAGGAGCCGAGAGGTCACTCTGGTGGGCACTCTTATGCACACTTTAGACAACCCTTTTTAGGTGCTAAAGAATTGGGGTAGCTGGTGGTGGATATCTGAAACTATCAAACTACAACCCAGAACCATGAATCTCGAAGACAGTTGTATAAAAATGTAGCTTATGAGGGGTGACAATGGGATTGGGAAAGCCATAAGGACCACACTCCACTTTGTCTAGTTTATGGATGGATGAGTAGAAAAATAGGGGAAGGAAACAAACAGACAAAGGTGCCCAGTGTTCTTTTTTACTTTAATTGCTCTTTTTCACTTTAATTATTATTCTTGTTATTTTTGTGTGTGTGCTAATGAAGGTGTCAGGGATTGATTTAGGTGATGAATGTACAACTATGTAATGGTACTGTGAACAATCGAATGTACGATTTGTTTTGTATGACTGCGTGGTATGTGAATATATCTCAATAAAAAAAAAAAGTAATGAGCGAAAGACAGAGTCTACAAAAGAATGAAGGTGAGACAGACTTGGAAAAAAATGCACTTCCAGAAAGAAAACTTTGTTCACTGAAATTAAATATTCAACAGAAGGTTAAAATAGTGGATTAGATACAGCAAAAGAGAGAATTACTGAACCGGCAAAGACGGAAGCCGGAAGACAATGGGATGACGGCTCCAGGTGCTCAGGTAAAACCGCCGTGCACCTGCAGTTGTGAGACTGCACTGAAGAAGGGGCACAACAGAGACGTTCTCAGACAAATGAAACACACAATTCACTGAGATCTGGCTCTTGTGAAACCAACTTCTAAAGGATGTGCTTCAGGGGAGAAGTGATCCCGAGATGAACGATCAGAAGGAATAGTGAAAATGGTTAACTAGTGGATACATCTGAACATGTATTTGTAAGACAATAAAAGTTGCATCTAATTTTGGGGATTAATGTTGAACATAGAGTTAACATCCTATAAAATAATAGCCTATACATATTAGAAAGGAGTTGATCTGAGTTGTCTTGACTTTGACTTTACGTTAAATATGAATGTTAAAATTGCCAAAGTAGCCATTAAAAGAATGGAAATTACATACTTGATGTCTAAACACATGGGTGGTGGAAATGAAATGGGGGAGAACCCTGAATCAAACTAAGAGAAGGCAGGAAAGAAAAAAAAGAGATGGAGAAAAGGAGGGACAAACCAAAATTACAAATATGGGAGAAGAGGATACAAACTAAATTAGTAGCCAGAGATATAAATGGGCATAATATTCCAGATAAAAGACAAATCTCTTTAGACTAGATTTAAAAAAAAAAATATCCAGTTATATGCTGTGTACAGAGATTCGTTTTGCAGCCCCGATGCCTCAATGGATGGAAACAGTAGCAGCTATCAGGAAAAGATGCAACAAGACATAAGTTCCTCCAGATGGAAGGAACTTCTATCTGTGTTATGGACAAAAACAAAATAAATTGAGCATGCATCAGATCAAGCCACTAAATCTAACACTAATTTACAGGAATAAACACGACAGCGGTGAGCAATCAGCAAATCCACATTATGGGCGGGTCCGCACCACAAGTGACCCTGTTTCCACATTTTTTTAAAATGTAAGGGAAAACCCAGTGAGCTGCAGGAGGATTCCACAGGGTAAAAGGGACTCCAGGGTGGCTCAGAGCCAGAAGTGTGAGCATTCCGGGGAGCACAGAGGAAGGGCCCGGGAGGTTACGGCCTCACCGCCACGTACATCCCACCCCACGGAGGAGGACGTAAGCCCCACTTTTCAGTGAGGAGTGTCTTCTCAAAAATTAAATTCATTCCAGTGTAATTTATGTTCACTGAAATTCAATCACTTAGAGTGTACCGTTTGGCGAGTTTTGACAGATAATTACATCTGTGAAACCACCACCAGAATGGAAACACAAAGCATTTCCATCATGCCCCAAAGATTGCCCAAGCTCCTTTGCACCCCACACCTCCCTCCACCCTCAGCCCAAGGCAGCCACGGGCCTGCTTCCTGCCCCCACGGTTTCATTCTCTAGAATTGCATATAAATTAATCATTCACTATGAATCTCTTGGGTCTGGCTTTTCTTCATTCGGCATAATGATTTGAGGGTCATCCATTTTGTGTAAATCAGTGGTTTAATCCTTTTTATTGCTAAGAAGTATTAAGTAGCATAATGGTTGGGAGCTGTGTGTACCCCAGAAAAGCATGTTCTTAATCTTAATCTGTTCCTGTGGGTGGGACCCAGCGTAAGTGGGACCTTTTGGAGACGTGATGTCAGTTAGGGTGGGGCCCAGCTCAGGCAGGACAGGGTTAATCCTATTACTGAAGTTCTTTATAAGCAGAATGAATTCAGGCTTCTCTCCTATGACAGGGAAAGCCACGGAGAGAAGAAGCTGAAATCAACGGAACGCGGCAGAGGAGAGGCCGGGAGAGGCCGCCGTGGGCCCACATGCAGAGAAGCCCGGGCCGGGGATCGCCGGCAGCCGGCCCAGACGCCACAGTCCTCGGGAGAAAGTCTCGCCTCGATGACGCCTTGATTTGGACATTTTTCCAGCCTCGAAACCATGATCAAATAAATTCTCATTGTTTATGCTGAACCATTTCACAGTATTTGCTTTGAGAGGCTTAGGAAACTAAAAGAAGCAGCATTCCATTGCACAGATGCACTACGTGTTACAAAAATTGGTTCATTTGATTGTGAAAACTCAGATCGGGTTATTTTGAATAAAGACCCTGTGAACATTCTTGAGCAGGTCTTTATGTCAGTGTAAGGGTCATTTCCTTGAGTAAATACCTAGAAGAGGAGTGGCCGGGCTGTACGTCCACACCCCAGCAGCCAGCCTCCCTGCTCACACTCGGCATTGCCATTCTTTTAAATTCTTGCCCTTCTAATGGTACTTCAGTGTGGTTTTAAGATGCATTTTCTTGATGACTAATGGTTTTGAGCACTTTTCCATGTGCTTATAAGGCATTCGTCCTTCACTGAGTGTTCAAATCCTTTGCCCATTTTTATTGGGCTGTTTGTGTTGTTTGTGAGTTGTAAGAGTTCTTTATATTTTCTAGACACAAATCCTTTGTCAGATACATGTATGGTTAATATTTTCTCCCACTCTAGGTTGCTTTCCATTTTAATGATGTCCTTCGGGGAATTGAAGTTTTTAATCTGATAAGTTCTAACTTACCCACTTTGTCTTGTATGGCTCCTGCCTTACGTGTTCAAAGAAAACTTTGTCTACCCCAAGGTCTCAGTCATTGTTCCCAGGTTCCATTCCAAGAGCATCATAATCTGAGCTTTTACATTTGTCCTATAACTTGTTTCAAATTGATTTTTCTTTGTGTTGTAAGGTCAGGATGTTTTTTTGTTGCAAACGGACGCACAGCTGCTCCTGAGCCACGTGCTGGAACCGTCTTCTGCTCACCGTGGAGTTGTCTCGGCTGCTCCGGTGACAACCAGCCGGTCGCGCTGGGGCCGTGTGGGGACCCCATCCACTCATCGCCTTCGCACGGCTCTGCTCACCGTGGCTTTGTAACGAGTCTTGAAATCAGTTGAGTCTCCTTAGTCTGCCTGGGCTTCCGTGACAAGCACCCCACCATGAGTTGGTTTAAACAACAGGAATTTACCGACTCGGGGTTTGAGAGGCAGAAGCCCCAAACCAAGGCATCGGCAGGATGTTTCTCCCGGAGTCTGCACCTTCGGAGCTGGCCTGCCCCGTCCCTGGGCTCTCTGCTTTGCGCCTCCGCCACAGTCGCATGGTGGGCGAGCTCTCCTGGCACCATCGCATGGCGGATGAGCCCTCCTGGCACCGTCGCATGGTGGATGAGCTCTCCAGGCCTTGTCGCATGGTGGATGAGCCCTCCTGGCACCGTCGCATGGCGGATGAGCTCTCCAGGCCTCGTTGCATGGCGGATGAGCTCTCCAGGCCTCGTTGCATGGTGGATGAGCTCTCCCGGTGCCGTCGCATGGCAGATGAGCTTTCCAGGCCTCGTTGCATGGTGGATGAGCTCTCCTGGCACCATCGCATGGCGGATGAGCTCTCCCGGCGCCGTCGCATGGCGGATGAGCTCTCCCGGCGCCGTCGCATGGTGGATGAGCTCTCCTGGCCTCATTGTATGGCGGATGAGCTCTCCAGGCCTCGTTGCATGGTGGATGAGCTCTCCTGGCACCGTCGCATGGCGGATGAGCTCTCCCGGCACCGTCGCATGGCGGATGAGCTCTCCAGGCCTCGTCGCATGGTGGATGAGCTCTCCTGGCACCATCGCATGGCGGATGAGCTCTCCCGGCACTGTCGCATGGCGGATGAGCTCTCCCGGCGCCGTCGCATGATGGATGAGCTCTCCCGGCGCCGTCGCATAGTGGATGAGCTCTCCCGGCACCGTCGCATGGTGGATGAGCTCTCCTGGCCTCGTTGCATGGCGGATGAGCTCTCCTGGCACCATCGCATAGTGGATGAGCTCTCCCGGTGCCGTCACATGGTGGATGAGCTCTCCAGGCCTCGTTGCATGGTGGATGAGCTCTCCTGGCACCGTCGCATGGCGGATGAGCCCTCCTGGCACTGTCGCATGGCGGATGAGCTCTCCAGGCCTCGTTGCATGGCGGATGAGCTCTCCAGGCCTCGTTGCATGGTGGATGAGTGCTCCCGGTGCCGTCGCATGGCGGATGAGCTCTCCAGGCCTCGTTGCATGGCGGATGAGCTCTCCGGGCCTCGTTGCATGGTGGATGAGCTCTCCCGGTGCCATCGCATGGCGGATGAGCTCTCCAGGCCTCGTTGCATGGTGGATGAGCTCTCCAGGCCTTGTTGCATGGTGGATGAGCTCTCCTGGCACCATCAGATGGCGGATGAGCTCTCCTGGCACCGTCGCATGGCGGATGAGCCCTCCTGGCACCGTCGCATGGCGGATGAGCTCTCCAGGCCTTGTTGCATGGCGGATGAGCTCTCCAGGCCTCGTTGCATGGTGGATGAGCTCTTCCGGTGCCATCGTATGGCGGATGAGCTCTCCAGGCCGCGCTGCATGGTGGATGAGCTCTCCTGGCACCATCGCATGGAGGATGAGCTCTCCCGGTGCTGTCGCATGGCAGATGAGCTCTCCCGGCGCTGTCGCATGGTGGATGAGCTCTCCTGGCCTCATTGTATGGCGGATGAGCTCTCCAGGCCTCGTTGCATGGTGGATGAGCTCTCCTGGCACCGTCGCATGGCGGATGAGCTCTCCTGGCACCGTCGCATGGCGGATGAGCTCTCCAGGCCTTGTTGCATGGCGGATGAGCTCTCCCGGCGCCGTCGCATGGCGGATGAGCTCTCCCGGCGCCGTCGCATGGTGGATGAGCTCTCCCGGCGCCGTCGCATGGCGGATGAGCTCTCCAGGCCTCATCACATGGCGGATGAGCTCTCCCGGCACCGTCGCATGGCGGATGAGCTCTCCTGGCACCGTCGCATGGCGGATGAGCTCTCCAGGCCTCGTTGCATGGTGGATGAGCTCTCCAGGCCTCATCACATGGCGGATGAGCTCTCCCGGCACCGTCGCATGGCGGATGAGCTCTCCTGGCACCGTCGCATGGCGGATGAGCTCTCCAGGCCTTGTTGCATGGCGGATGAGCTCTCCCGGCGCCGTCGCATGGCGGATGAGCTCTCCCGGCGCCGTCGCATGGCGGATGAGCTCTCCCGGCGCCGTCGCATGGCGGATGAGCTCTCCAGGCCTCATCACATGGCGGATGAGCTCTCCCGGCACCGTCGCATGGCGGATGAGCTCTCCTGGCACCGTCGCATGGCGGATGAGCTCTCCAGGCCTCGTTGCATGGTGGATGAGCTCTCCAGGCCTCGTTGCATGGCGGATGAGCTCTCCCGGCGCTGTCGCATGGCGGATGAGCTCTCCCGGCGCCGTCGCATGGTGGATGAACTCTCCTGGCATCTGCTCGTTGGTTTGCTGGTTTCTGGCTTCTTCTGCTGGCCTTCTCTGGTTTCTGGTTCCTCTTGACAAGGCCTCTGGGGATGTGGAAAACAGCCCAGCCTGATTCCATGTGTCCTCGAAGGTCTTATTTACAAACGGTTCTCAACCACTGGGGAGGGAATTGAGATGAAGGGTCCTCTCTCGTCGGGGTACATGATTCAATTGATGACAGCGAGGTCCTCGGACTTCTGCCTTTTTCAGAATTGCTGTGGACATTCTGTGGTGTTTGAAGTCCATTTATTTTGCCATCACCACATCGATTCCTACAACAACGTCGGCATATTCCACACCTACCCCAGCCCCTGCTGGAGACGTGAGAGTGTCTTTCTCAGATCTTCACCATGAGAACCTGGTAGGATTTGGGGAGATGAAGCCCACAAAAGTGTGGAGACCCCCAAGACCACAGACCCTGGAGGTTCTCACTCTCCTGCCAGTCGACACTCAGCCTCCAACAGTTCATCAGAAGCACCATTTACGCGTTCCCACCAGCTACAGCTCCGGTGGCTTTGCTCCAGGTCAGCCGTCTCTCCAGATTTCGTGAGTCCCCGGTTCTCGGTGGGTCTGAGAAAAGTCTGATTTCCAATCTATCCTGCTTTTCACGGGGAGGGGAGGTAAGGACAGAGTGGCAGCTTCCAGGTTCTTCATGTCAGAGGTGAAACCAAGTCCTCTTGATTTGTTTTTGTTTTGTCCCGAGTGCACTGTTGGAGCTTAGCTGCCATGTAGAGATGGAACTTGGCTGGCAAATCTTAAAGAGGCAGATTCTCTATTTAAAAAAAAAAAGACACGTGCCTTCCTCAGGCCCCTGCCCAAGCGTGAGCTGAGTGAGGCGAAGCTGACTTGGGCTGGTTCCCGAACCCCCAGCGACTCTGAGAAGTGGAGTGTTCCTGCCCTATGGATGGAGAAGCTCGGCTCGGGGCATGGCACGTACCCGGGCATCACTCCCCTGCCTCGGACACTCACTGAACCCCCAGGGTAAAGTCGTTTGATCCCTTGCTACAGCCACCTGCACTGGGCCCCTTGTGCAAGCTTGGTTCAGGGCCTGCATGCCCCGGGCTCTCCTCCTGTGCTGGCACAAAATGGGCACCGACAACCCGCAGTGCCCGGGAGGTGGGAAACCGGCTGGGCAGGCGTGTGGGGGTGTCCGGCACAAACAGTTGGGAGGTGCCATGCGACTGGCAGCCCTGACTACGTGATGTACCCCCGGGTGGGAGGACTCCATGGGGGCTGTGGTGGGGGGCGGCGGCAATCGCACCCCAAAGGCGGAGAGCGGTGCTGAGCCCGTGACTACACAGAGGCCAGCCACCGCCGTCACCGAGACACCAGCCCCTTCTCCCTTCTCTCCCTCTGTCCCCACGTCCCACTCCGTTCTCGAGCACACGAACCACCGGGAAGCTCACGGCCTCTGGCTTCTCTGCACAGGCGCCTGATCTCACAGGGTCTCGGGCCCCCTTCCCTGCCCAGCTCTCCACCCGGGGGTCTGCTCCACTGTCTGCCCGATGGATCACGCCTTCCACAGGAAAGGCACCCGACGGCACATTTCCTCAGGCTCCCCCAGGTCACAAACACCTTTCTATTGCTTACCTGTCGGGCACCACCTGGCTGGGCCTGGACGTCTGGGCCTCGCTCCCGGGCCTGGAGTCGCCGCACGCCCCGTCCTGCTGTGGCGCCGAGTCACCGCCGGGAAGTGCCATTTGCAGGATGTGGCAAGGGGACACTGAGAAGCTTCTTTATTGGCTCCTCTCAATCCCCGGGAACGTATCCTGAGAAAAGGGTCCTGCTGAATGAGATAGTTTGCCACAAAGGTGTCTGGAAGCGTTAGGGAGGGCGCGCACGCATCATCTGAAGATCGAGTGGAAATACGAGCAGATGATACAAAAAAAAAACAGAGTGGGAAGGAGCAGAATGCAAGCAGCCATCTCCACTGCAAGTGCACAGGATTTAACGCAGCCATTTGTGGACCTTGCCTAGAAGGGAATAAGCAACTAGTTCATCATTTATTTATTCAACAAATATTTACTGAGCACTCCCTACAGGCCAGACACTGTTCTTGAGGCTGGGGATTCAGCAGGAGGAAAAGAGCAAAGTTTTCTGCTGGTGTGCAGCTCATGTCGCAGTGGGGAGACTGGAAAATTTACTAGTAAACAGGCATCTGCACTGTCGTGGGGACGCCCCCCCAACCCCCCCCCCCCGGGGCGTGCTCGGTTCAAGACACTGCGTGGACCTGTGCATCCGCCTCACGTGTGCAGAGCCGACCCCGTCTGCTTCGGAGGCAGGGTCTTATCACATGGAACAGAAGTGACTCAAAACCTTTCCAAACTGGGGTGCTCAGGGGGTGCCCTACAGGAGACTGGAGTCAGAGAAAACCTGGAAAACTGCATGGGGCAGTGGAGAGAGACGGGTGCTTGGTTGGGGCCAGAAGACAAGAGAGAAAGGGGCTGGAGCCTCCTTGAGGGACCCAGAGGACACAGCCTGGTGTCCTGGCAGGGCCCTGACTTACCCTTGCATGTGCCCAAAGTCGGAGTTGGAGCTGCCCCTAAGGGGGCAGTTACTTGTCTGTTTGACAGATGCCTGTGTCCCCCAGACACAAGCTCAGCCAGCTCCCCGCGGTGCCCTCTGGACATAAATGTGGAAGGAACGCTGCACCTTCTTCCCATGGGCTGGTCACGGGTGTGCATGGCCTGGCTCCTCGTGGCTGGAGGAACTTCCTAGGAGACGGGATGGTGGGGGGGAGCTGGGGAAGGCAGCCCTTCGTGTGTTGGGTGGAGATTCCAGAACTTTGTGGGGCCTTCTCCTGCCCTCACCCCCCAACCCCACAGCCACCCCACATGGCAAGTCTCTGAGGGGCAAACAGTCTGAGCCAAAGATCCCACATCCCACAGAGAGGAAACCCAGGCCCGGAGGGGGAGGCTGTCCACTGGGATCACACAGCAAACCCCTCAGCAGAACCTCTGAGCCCCCCTCTCCTTCCACCCTCCCCAAGCCTCTGCAGGTCCTTCTGGAAAGTGGGTGTCGGGAGGTGCTAGCCTCTGAGTGGGGTGCCTCCAGCGCCCCAGGCCCTGCTCAGGAACGGGCCCCTGTGTCGCCCTTGTCTGCTGTGGTGCACCAGCTCGCTAGCTCTGCAGAAAGCCGTCCCTCGGGGGTGCACAGACCTGCAAGTGTTGGCACCCTGACACCTGGTGCATTGCATGGCCACATGGGCAAGGAGCCCCACCCCTGGGCCAGAGCACCCCAGCAGGGAGGACCTGCTCTGCTGGGGGACCCTGTGCTCCCCTGCCTCCCCCGGCCCTGCAGCCAGGCGGGCACCGGGCTGCTGAGGCCCACTGACTCCCCAGTGGGGCCCACCCTGGCTGCTCACCCCGACTCCCCGCCTCGTTAGGCAGCGGCCGAGCAGCTGCACGTGGGCCAGCAGAGTGACACAAACAGCCTTATTACCCGGCTAATTAGAGGCGTAGAGGCTGGGGAGGGGCCCCCAGCCCGTCAGTCTTGATGTGTAACTGCCTGAGCAAGTGGCTTTGCAGGGAGAATCCGCGTGTCTGTGCAGCCATTTCCCAGCTTCCAGCCTGCTGCGGGAGGCCCGCACTCCGTCCCCGGCCTCCTCCCTGGTGGAGCCGAAGGGCCGAGCTTTGCGGGGTGCAGATTCAGCACCTGCGGGCTGGACAGCGCCTGGCAGCGCCTGGTTCGGGTCCCTGAGGAGGGCGGGCTGGGTGGGAGCGCGTCCATCAGGCTCGGGGACCCTGGGCACTGTCCATGGGGCATGGCGGGAGACAGCTGGTCCCGGGGCCGGGGGAGACGGCACCCCGCCCCCAGCAGCCCCCCGAGTCCTCTGGCGGGCGGGGCCTCGGGGAAACGGGGCCTTTGTGAGACTCGGCTTCTCCCTGACCTGAATCCCGGATCCCCTCAGACCGACAGCGTCCAATAAATGACCCCGCGCTGCGGGAACGATGGTGAACCCCAGAACAGTTTTAGTTTTGCAGCACGATCAATTCACCACACAGTCTGCAGCGTGGCGCGGTTCAACTCTGTTTATAGCATTTCAAGTCACTTTACCACCCCATCTCTGCTCCTGTGCCTGCAGCTCGCCCGGGCCGGGCTGGGTCACGCACAGAGGACCCCCGGGCCGCTGTTCTGGGCCCGGGTCCAAGGGCGCACAGACCTCTAGCCGCGGGGTCCCTGCGCCCCGTTCCCATGGGACCATTTCCATTTGAATCATTCTCTATGCTTTTCTCCTTTGCAACCTGGTTTAAATTAAGCTTTTTTATTCTTTGTGTTTCCTCCCTTACTGGCTTGGATGCTATTTACATTATTTTGGTGGTTATCCCTTAACTCTAATGGGCTGATTTACAAAGTCAGAAGTTAAGCGAAAGTCCCAGACAATGCAATAAAGCAGGAAAAGAAATAAGTGTATAAGAAATGAACAGAGAAAAAGCTATCATTGCTTGCAAGAAAGGAAATTAAAAAAAAACAACAGGTAATTAGATTTAATAAGACAGTTTAGCAAGTTTGCTGGATATAAAATCAATATTCTAAATCCAATTGCGTTTCCATACACCATCCACAATCAGCTAAAACATATAAATTTTTAAATGGCATGGACAATAGCAACCAAAATTTTAGATGCCTGGGAATAAAACTAACAAGAGGTGTGCAAACATTTTATGGGATAAATTTTTTAAAACCTTATTTGAAGACATTAAATAACTAAGTAAAAGAAAAGTTACACCATGTAGTTCATAAAAATGTCAGAGTTCTCCTAACTGATCTAAAGAGTTCTTTTCATGAAACTTAAAATGATTTTAAAACGTGTGTATAAAAGCAAAGGATCAAGACACTACTGAAGATGAGTAAGCTGAGGGGCATGGTCTATCAAACATTAATAATTATTGTAATGCTAATGTCATTAGAGCATGTGGTGTCAATACACAGACAGACCAAGAGAACAAGAGAAGGGAACACAGAAAAAAGCACATGTTTATGGAAACTTGAAGTATAATGTGAAAGAATAAGCAGTGTAGGTCACTGTGGAAAGGATGGGTTTTTTTGATAAGGTGCTGGAAAATTGTCTATTCATATAAAATTATACTGAAAATGTATCCCTTCCTCACACCATTCTTAGAAATATATCCCAAATGATTGAAGACTTAAAAAAGAAAAGCCTGCAAAATGGAAAAGGATTTCTCAAACAAGACACAAAACAGCAAACCATAAAGGAAAAAATTTAACAAATGCAGCTACATCAAAATTAAGAAACTCATTTCACCAAAAGAAATTGTAAAGAAAATGAAAAGACGAGTCACAGACTGGGTGAAAATATTTGCAATACATGTAACTGGCAAAGGATAACATACAAAATCTATAAAGACCCCTACAAATTCGTAAGAGAGGGCAAGCAACACCATAGGGGGAAATGGGAAAAAGATGTGAACAAGAATTTCACAGAAAGGAAATACACAGGCTCAAACATTGGAGAAGGTACCCACCCCATCAGTAATCAAGGAAATCCCCTCTAAAACCCCGTGGGGAATTCTGACTGAGATGATAGACTGAGCATACTCATTCATTATTTTCCCTCCAAACTCCCACTAAAACTATGGTAATGAGATATTTTTAAATGTCACAAATCCTTAAGGATGAGAAGACAGAACAGGAGACAAAGACAAAGAAAAAGCTAGAAGCTAAAATACAGACAGAGCAGTGTAATGGCCTCAGCAGACTTGAGAAGGACAAATCCTAAGCCAGCAAGGGAAAAACTGAACCAACTGGATTTGTTCTCGAGAATATTCAACAGCTCAGGAACCGGCTGCAGCAGGTGTCTCTGGCAGGGCCTGGGCAAGACACTGTCATTTGCCTTTAGGGAAACAAGGATTAAGAGCATAGTGAGATATCGGTACACACCTATTAGAACACATAAAATAAGGTAAAAATGGAGGTGATACTGAAGGCTGGTGAGGACGTGGAGACACTGTCTCTCTCATATCGTGCTGGCAGGAATGTAAAATGATGCAACCTTCTGGAAAATTAGTTCAGCAGTTTCTTACAGCACCAAGCATACACTCGCCATACAACCCAGAGAAATCACTCTTGGCTATTTATCCCAATAAATGAAAGAGGATGTCCACTCAAAATCTGTGCACAATTGTCCATAGCATCTTTATTTCTAATGGCCCCCAACTGGAAAAGACCAAGTGTTCCCAAATGGATGAATGGTTGAAAAACCGCAGCATGTCCACTCCATGGAATACTTATCAGCAATAGGAAGGCGCAAAGTCTCGGCACACATGACTTGGGTGACTCTCAAGGGCTGAGTGAAAAAAACGCCAGCCCCAAAGGTCATATACTACTTGATTTCATTTAGATAGCATTTTCAAAATGACAAAATTTTAAAAATGGAAAACAGATTAGTGGTTGCCCTGGATCAGGGACAGTGAGGCGAAGGGGCAACAGGGAGAGCTGTGTGGTGAGGGACCCTCCTGCCCCTTGACAGAGCAGAGTCACGATCAAATGTCGGGAAGCACAGGGCCCCAGCTTGAGAATTCCAGCAGTGTGGACTTAGGAAAATAATGCAGCACAATTTCGTGATTCTAAAGGTCATCCTGTCCAAGCCAACGATCAGTCAACTGTGAGGGTGGAATAAACGTGTTTTCACACACGCACATCTCAAAAAGTTTACCTCCCATGTGCCACTTTTCAGTGAACAGCAGGTGGATGGGCGCCGTAAAAAACAGGGAGTGAGCAGGCAGGCACGGGATCCAGAAAACAGGAGAGAAGACAGGGTCCCCAGAGCGGAGGTGAGGGGGTTGAAGACTCCGGGGCAAAGGTGCAGAGCGGAGCAGGGGCCCGGAAACCGTGCACTGAGGGCTGTCGTCACCGCACCCTCTGCCGACAAACCACCTTTTCACTCGTGCTAAACCCGGAGATTGGTCCTCACCTAAACCAGAAAGAGGAAGGCACAGAAGGGATCCAGGCATCAGGGCTCCCACCCAGGAGCAAGGCAGAGGCAGGACCCAGGACGGAGTGTGGCCAGGAGAAAGAGGCCTCGCCCGGAAGGGCAGAAGTGCTCAAAGGCGACAGTGGAAGCAGAGGGAAGACTTAGGAATAGGTCAGTGAAATCACACAAATGAAAACACAGGCGACTAATAACTTCAGGAAACTCAAAAAGCAAGAAAGGAGACGTAATTGGAGTAGACTGTAATGCTAAGCTGTGAATGTTGTAGAGATACAATGTAAACAGAAAAAATTGATTTAATGGAAAATCGTAACATAACTGTAGCGGGAGAGCAGTGAGGGCAAGCAGAGTGAAGGCCAACTCGTCAGATACTATAACAGGAAATTTTAAAAAATGACTTCCTGAATTGAGTAATCAAAAGGTAGCAGTAAATGCATATTATTTAGAAACACACAGATGTGTTAATGCCAGAAAAAATACTCCAAAAGCTAATAATGGCTGTTTCCGGAGAGGGTGGCTGGAGGGAGAAGGGAAGGAGGGTTGGTGAGCTCCTGCATTTTGCTGTGAGCCTTTTAGTACTGCACGAGGTTTCCAAAGTGCACCTACGTTCAATAATAACAATTGATTGAACTGTATTTAAATTGCATTTCTTTGTTAATTTAAACAAAACATTAAGATACCATTTTACTACACTCGGATTTGCACAAAATATGAAGCAAGTCAAGTCCCAGGGCTGGTGGGGATGGGGCAGCAGAAGGTCTTACTGCACTCGTGAGTCGCAGGCGCTTTGGAACACGGTTTGCCACCCCCTGGTAAAGGTGACGCGCAAAGCCCACGGACCAGCCCTCCACGCCTGGGCGACGTTTCTGGAGCAGTTCTTCCCAAACGTTCTCGGGCCGTCGCAGAAGGTGACAGTGTCCACAGGCACTGAGGAGGGAACCCGAGGCCGTCCTGGCTGCAAGTCCAGCCAGGGGTCGGGCTGCCCAGCGTGGCCCACAAGGAGGGCAGAGGGGCTCAGCGGACCCCATGCCCTCAGCTCCCCGGGAAAGCCTCGCACGCCCCTGGGGTCAGAGCTGGTGCTTCCAGCGGTGTGTGTCGGCACGCGTGTGCATCGGGTGAGCACACCGCGATGTGTTCACGACACGGAGTATCACAGAATAGGAAACATGAATGAGCCGCACCTTCGCTGCGAGAAGAGATGCAACCCTCCCATGCCGTCCTGAACAGAAAAAGCATGAACGTTATTTAAGAGGATTCCATGTATATGGAACTAAACAGTGCGGTGTGTGAGGCTACAAACGACAACAAAAAGCAAGGGAAGGTTAATACAAATTCCGGTGATTATGGAGCGGGGAGGGGAACATGCTTAGAAACGAGTGGGCTGCAAAGCGTAGGTGGGATTTTGTTTCTTAATCCAAGTGGTGGCTGCACAGCAGTTTACTTTATTATTGTTGTTGTGTTGTTATTCTGTAAACCGTATGTACATATTTTACACATGCCTGTATGTACGATATATAAGACGTTAATAAAGTTAAAGTGACTAGCCCGATAAAAAGAAGCAAAATAAAGTAGTTACACCATCTTTTCCCTCCTTTCTAACATATGGCTCTTAGAACGCCTTCACTCCTTGTCCTCTGCCTCCCCAGTTGTATGTAATTTCTTCCAAGCCTTTTCCTGCCTCTAGTTCTTTTTATATCCCTCCAATTAGGCATTATTACTATTGCTTCATATTGTCACTGTTCACTTAAATTTACCCACCTGTTAAGCTTTCATTTGCTTGTCATTCCTCCTCTTGTTTCAGAACTTCCTTCTGGATCACTTTCCTTTTTCCACAGCAGGGTCTGTTGTCAAAACATTCTTACCACTTTAATCTGAAAATATACAGCCTTGTTCCTTGTCATAGATATTTTTTTCTCAGGTATACAATTCTAGGTCACGCGTAGATTGCTAGTTTCCCCCACATCTGTGCTCCCTTCTTGAGTAACAGAACTCCCAGTACCAGCCTCAGAAATGAAGGCTACATTTCCGCCTGACTCAGGCAGCTTTGGCCGCGTGCTGGGCCCTGGCCAATGGAACACGCAAGGAATCGCATGTGCAACTCCTAGAAAACCTCTGGGATTTTCCACAAGCCAAGTCTTCAGTCTTGTTTGGCTGCCGTTATTTTGTCAAACCCAATCCCAACTGACAACGGCAAGTCCCATTTTGAAACAATCAAAAATAATAAACATACAGAACTCTGGCCCCAGACTGGCCAGAATGGGGCAGAAGCTCCTCTAAAATCAGATGTTGGGACCACTGACAGCCACAAACGGCCCCCAGGCTTTGCTCTCGCCAGTTGTCTTACCTTCACGGCAGCCCTGTGAGGGGGTGTGCATCTGTCCATCTCTCAGAGGGTAAACTGAGTCACAGGAGCTGGGCGTGGTGTTCCCTGGGGTCCCCTCCTACCAGATCCTCTTCTCCGTGTCCAGCCAGCGCTGGGTCCCCAGTGGATGGCCCAAGCTGCGTGTCCCTTGGTGGCCCCGGACGAGCTCCCCGTGTGACCTGCACAAGGCGCTCCACATCTCAGGACCATCTCCCCCCGCGGGCGGCACGAGGTCCCGGGTGCCTGACGGCCTGTGCATGTGACAACAGGACAGAGGCGGCCTGAGCTGGGCGCCCCCTCCAGCTCTGCACCCCCAGCTGCGGCCTCACTCACTCCTGTGCCCGGGCTGGATAAGCAGTGGAGGGCACTGCCCACTCGCGGGGCTGTGGGCATGGGGCCTGATGACGAGCAGGAGCTGGCCCTCACATGCACAGGCACACGCCTGCACACACGCAGAGATGTACACACAGCACATGTCTGCACCCATGCACACACAGGTACACACTCACACTCTAACACACGCATGCACACACCCACGTGACACATTCACACATGCACGCACAAGCACACTCGCACACTTTGACACACACACACACACTGGTGGTGTATCTGGCCAACAGGGGGAGTCCAGGGGCTGTGGGCTTTCTCCCGAGCGAGCCGGGAGGCGGTGGCCCCGGCCTGAAGGCCACGTGGACCCTCACCCACACACAGGCTGGTCACGTGATGCCCAACAAGTCCCTTCCAAACACCCGCTGTTCCCTGGAGATATCTCAGAGCGTGGGACAGGGAGGGGCCCTGGGACGGTCCCCAGAGTGGAAGCTACCCCGAAAGTGCCCCCCAAGTGGCACAAAATTCAGAGCAGGCGGAGGCTGCAGAGGGCTGGGCCCGGCCGGGGGACGGCGCACTCAGGGCCGGGGGACACACCAGGCCACGGCGAGAACATGGGAGTGGGCTTGTGTGGCGGGAGGGGCCCTGAGGCAGACTGGGGTGGGGCCGCCCCAGGGCAAGGGGATATGGAGCCGGGAAACCAAGTCACGCAGCCTCTGTGCCGGCTCTCTCCACAAAGCTTCCTCCAATGCCCGGCCTCCGTGAACATCGTGCGGCTTTTGTTCCGGGATTTATTTTTCCATCAGTTTGATATGAGAGTCACTTTACACAGTGCTCCCGGCGTCAGCAAAATACACAGATAGATCCCCTGACCCGGCTCCCGGGGCCTCCATCTAACAGCGCCCGCCGCCACCCGTGCTGCACACGGCAGCTCTGAATTTTAAATTTCATTTTCCCATCACTTTTCAATAAGTGCTTTTCCCCACGATGTCTCGAGTCTTGACCTTATAACGCTGGAGTTAAAAGGCAGTGTCTTGTTTCCAGCTGCAGATAATTTACTTTTGAACGGTCCAATTACACGCAGCCCGGCTCTGCCTGGCGTGCAGGACGATGCTGTCTGGCCGGGAGGTAATGGTGTCACAGGCGCAGATCTGTTCGCTGACCCCGGCGCGTGCTCTGGGCTGCTGGCCGGCGTGGGGGGCTGTCTAAGGAGCCCCTGACAGCCGCAGCCGCCGGGGAGGCCCCACGCGTTGGCCCCAGCGCCCTCAGCCGCGGCCAGTCCCTGGGACGTCAGGTGGCCTCAGGGAGGCTGGACGGAGCATTGGCCCCTCTTCTTCCCGCTGTGCCACCTTCTCTCCGCCACGGCATGCTTCCTGCCCTGGGTGCAGGTCCAGCCACAGCACCCTGGAGATAGTTAAGGAGGTGCACACGCTCCCTCCCAGGGAGCCCCTATATAGCTCAGCACCAGCACCGTTCCCTGGGCCGCCACTTCCGTCTGTGTCCTACGGGGCAGGGGCAAGGGGTCAGCTGCACCATCACCGGTCAGCAGGCCCTTCCGGAGACGGGGGAACTGGGCTGAGTTGGAGTGCCGGCTGCGCCCCGTTGTCCCAGCCTGAGCCTGGCATCCATCGGAGACGGGGGCAGAGGGAGGGAGGGGCACATTCGGCGCCAGGAGCATCCCCAGGGCAGGCGGCGGCTCTGTTCATCCAACGCCACTAACTGGACTCCGGCTGCGTGCGGGCGTGTGCCGGGCACCGTGCTGTGGGAGCGCCTCCCGGCCAGTTAGCAACACTGGGGTCTCGGGTCTCGGCCTGCCCCGCTGGGAGCTGAGGAGCCGCCCCATGCCCTGATGCTGAGCCTGCCCCATGCTGGCTTCAACCAATGGACCGTGAGCAAAGTAAGGCCGGTTCCAGGCCGGCCTTGGGGAGGACACTGTAGGATTACGGCCGCCTGCTGGCGGAGGAAGAGGCCCAGGGGCACCTGGAGGAGCAGGAGGGGCTCGGCCAGGCCTAGAGCAGCCTGGGCCCCCCACGCAGCCTCACTGTCCTCGGCCTCCTCCCGAGGCCCCGGTGCAGGAGGCAGGAAAACCCAGCAGAAGGCACGGCCGGCCGGGACGAGCTCGGCGCTGAACCCCGTCTAAACGCCTCACCCTGGGAGGGAGGCAGCCGTGGCTGAGGCCCCTTGGGTGCCGTGAGATGGATGCACGCAGATTCACCCCATCCGGGAGACGCTCGGGGGGTGGCAGGAGCGGCCTCCACTGCCCTTGGGAGGGCCGGCCGGGCGGGGAGTCTGTCCTGGGACAAACGGACCAAGGTCTCCAGCAGGCAGGGCCAGTCCGGGAGGGAGCCAGGACTCCCGACGCCAGGCCGGCGAACTGGGGGATGCTCCTCCCCTCTCTGGGTGTTTCCTTAATGCCAGGAAGGGCAGCTGTGAGGCCCCTGCCCATGGTCCCTCCCCGTCCCCCCGGCTTCCGCTGCCCCTGGCAGGGGGTTTGGAGGAAATACCAGGAGGTGCTCAGCTGGGCCCTGCCTTTTCCTTTTGGGGAGCTGCCCCGGTGGGAGGGCCGGAGGGGTCAGCCTGCCTGAACCTGGAGCCAGTCTAGGCCACAGGCCCCACAGCCTCGTACGGCCCCCCTTTGCCCTGAGCCCAGGTGAGAAGAGGGTCCCAGCACCAGCTTCCTCCAAAGCCCCCGAGCACAGCCTGCCTGTGGAGGGCATGTCCTCGAGCTGGCGGCACCCAAACCCGCCGTGGGGGGCACAGGGCACCCTGCCCCCCTCACAGTCAGCACTGCAAAGCTGGGCAAAGCTCGCGTCCCAGTCAGGGCCGCTCCATCCCAAACAGAGCACAGGCCTTTCGACAGGGAGAACACGGCAGCTCCCCACCGTGGCCTTCAGGGCCAGTGTTCTGGGACAGAGGAATGATGGACTCAGCTGGGCCTGCTTCCCGAGCCGAGGCAAGGCCCAGGGGGAGGGCAGCGGGTGGAGGGAGGGCAGATGGAGGATGGCGGCAGGTGGAGGAGGACGGGACCCTGCCTTTCCATACCTCCAAGCTCCTGCCGCAGAGGCATCACCTGGAATGTTCCATGTGGCACTGTGAGGAGCCTGGCAGCTCCCAGGGACCTCCCCAGCCAACCTCTGGCTGCCCCAGGCCTGGCTTCCACAGGTCGGCCCCTGCCCATCACCCCTGGGCTCCACCAACATAAGCCACAGGCCGCAGCCTCCCGGGGCTGCCAAAACAAAGCGCCACTGACGCATGGCTTAAAACGGCAGGAAGGCATCCTCCCCTCCTCTGGAGCCAGGTGTCTGGGCACTCGTGGCTGGTGTGCAGGTAAGATCACAGGTGACAGCACAGGTAATGCACACACATCAGAATACACCTGAGATATACAAGTGAGGGCACAGATGAGACACACAGGTGAGGACACAGGTGAGACACACAGGTGGGGGCACAGGTGAGACACACAGGTGGGGGCACAGGTGAGACACACAGGTGAGGGCACAGGTGAAGTGCCCAGAGCCCACAGTTTGAGAGGGCCCTGCCCAGGTGGGCCCTGGGCCTTTAGGGTGGCAGTGGCTGAAGGACATCAGCCAGCGGAGTCAGGGGTCAGGGCAGAGATGAGGCTGGTGGTGCCCCCGGCTCTCCCTGGAGCTAGCGGTGGCCAGTGCCTCCTGATCATGGGTCTCCAGGGAGCATCTAACAGCACCCCAGGACTGCTCTGTGCTGCAGGGGGCCCCCATTGTCCTCTGTGGGCCTAAGCAGGCAGGAGGACGGTGCTCACCTGCCTGCAGGACGCTGACACCCCCACCAGTGACCTGAGTGCAGCCGTCACCAGAAGGAAGACACACACCCGCCGCCGGATCCCTCCTGCACCCACTGCACTGGGGCAGAGGGGACCCCAGAGCTGCCTGATCAAGGGCCGCAGGGACAGGCAGTGTGGGCAGAGGAAGGGGCAGTGCAGAGGGGACAGACCCCAAAGCCTCAGGAGGGTGGGGACCAGTCACGCCTTCGAGATGGGGGGCAGACGGGGACAGACTGATGGGTCTCGTGCTGTCCACTCACTCTCTCCTGGGCCTGGGAAACAAGCAGGACACTCAGAAGGGGGGAGGCCCCAGATAACCCATGGGGTCCCCAAGATGGGAGGCAGGACCCTGGGGTCCGGCAGTGGGAAAGCAGGGCATGGTGGGTTGACTGGGTTTTTCGCCTTAATCCACACTCCTGCAGGTGTGGACCCCCATCACAAGGGCCCTCGAAGATGCTACGTGTCTAAGGTGTGGCCTCCTGAAGGAGGGTCATCTCCACCCAGGTCACTGCAGGGCCCGTAAAGAGAAGAAACGAGAAGCCACGAGGACAGAGAAAGACACAGGAGGAGGCAGGAGCCGGCAGAATCCGAAGATCAGACACAGGGAGAGAGAGAGAGAGAGAGAGAGAGAGAGAGAGATGGAGAGAGAGAGAGAGTAGGGGAGGGAGAGAGAGGAAAGAGGAAGGGAGGGAAAAACAGAGGGCGACAGGGAGGGAGAGAAGGGGGGGAGAGAGAGAGATGGAGGGGGAGGGAGGGAGGGAAAACAGAGGGAGGGCGAGGGGGAGGGAGACAGACAGAGGGGGGAGGGAGGGAGGAAGGGGGGGCAGCGACCCCGGACGCGCCGGCCTTGCAGGGATCGTGCCGTCCTGCAGCCCCCTGGGGAAGCCCGCCCGCCCCGGGGCGTGTGTCGCAGCAGCCTGGCAGACTAAGCCAGAAGGTGGAAAACTGAGTGACCAGGACCCAGCCTTTTACTTCAGAAAGCAGGAAGGACAGACTAGTGGGAGCAGCTGCCCGTAAGGGAGGAAGGAGAGGGAAGGAAGCGAACTGCTCTCCTAGTGCCCTTTGTGTAGCTTTGCCTCCAGAATCAGGTGGATTTTTCAAATAATTATACAACAAAACTCAGTCACACACTGCCTAGGCATCCCTGAAGATCGGGAAAGTGATTCAACTAGAGGAAGTGATGGCAAAATGCAAAAGGATTATGAATACTGAATCTTTATATAATTTTCTTTTTCTTAGTTTCTGAGGTATTAGAATAGCTAGAAGGAAAAAATTGAAATGGTGGAGCTGTAACCCATAGCATCCTTTGAAATTTGTTCTATAGCTACTTGTTAAAGTGTGATTTGAAAGCTGTACTCTTTTGTATGTATGTTATATTTCATGATAAGGAAATAACTGAAACTATGGTACTATAACTCATAATAACTTTGGAAATTTCCTATGTATCTACTTGTTAATCATACTTTGAAAGATATTACCTTTGTGAATATATATATTTTATTTCATAATAAGGAAATAACTGCAACTGTGGAATTGTAACCCATAACATTCTTTGAAATTTGCTCTCCATTTGTTAAATCACACTTGGAAAGCTATCGCTTTTATGTATGTATGTTATATTCTACAATAAAAAATATGATCAAAAAAACTAAATCATAATAAAAACAATCTCTGAAAATGAAACAACCTTTTCTGTGTATCAAGTCAGTGGCTTAACTACACAGAGAAGAATGATTTTAAGAGATTTAAAACACAGTAACTTAACTGTACATTCTCAGTGGGACATATCCTAAGGTCAAAAGTAGCCATGTAGAAATCTTAATCTGTTCTCAGGAATCATGTTACTTTCAATACAATTGGTAAAGATGTTTTGAAGCTATGTGTGAATCGGGTAGCTAGTGCTGTGTAACAAATAGCCCCAAACTCTGGGGTATAAAAAGACTTCTTATTTCTGATCATCCTGGGGGGTGCAGGGCCTGCCCCTGGGCTGGCTGAGCCGGAGGCCTGGGTGGCCGCTCACTGTGCACGGCAGTCAAGACAGGGTCAGCTGAGGAGCCTCAGCTCTCCCTGGACGGCTTCCCTCTATGGAGGCCACCAAGTGTCCTTCCGTGAAGATGAAAGTGGAAACTGCGAAGCCTCTTAAGGCCTGGTCTTGAATTTGTGCCGTCATTTCTGTTGGTTGAAGCCCAGATCCGGGGTGTTCTGGTTTGCTAATGCTGCCATTATGCAAAATATCAGAAATGGATTGGCTTTTATAAAGGGGGTTTATTTGGTTACAAATTTACAGTCTGACGTCCATGAAAATGTCCAAATTAAGGCAACAACATGAGTATACTTCACCAAAGGAAGGCCAACGGTGTCCGGAAAACCTCTGTCAGCTGGGAAGGCACAGAGCTGGCGTCTGCTGGTCCTGGGTTGTGTTCCAGCTCCTCTCTCAGCTCCTGTGCTTTCTTCAAAATGTAGCTCTTGGGGCGTTTTGTCCTCTCTTAGCTTCTCTGGAGCAACACTGGCCTAGCATCCCCAAAGTGTCAGCAAAAGTCTGTTTTCAGCGGCCGTCTCCAAATGGCTCTCTCAGCTGCTCTCCAAGCGTGCCTAAGCATCAGCATCAGCAAGCGTCTGGGCCTGTGTGGCTCTTTTTAAATACTCCAGTAAACTAATCAAGACCCAGGCTGATGGGCGGGGCCACACCTCCATGGAAATAATCCAATCAGAGGCACTACCCACAGTTGGGTGGGTCACATCTCCATGGTAACAACCCAATCCAAAGACTACAACCTAATCAACACTAATACATCTGCCCCCACAAGATTGCATTAAAGAACATGGTGCTTTAGGGGACATAATACATCCACCCCGGCACATGGGGGCAGGGAGGGCTCCACTTCTGATGGGATGACAAGGTCATGTGGCAAAGGGCAAGGGTGCAGGCAGGGGTCGCTCACTGGGGACCACCCCCAAACAACCTAGTACGGCCGGCCCTCGGCTTCCAGGGGCTGATGTCTCTCCCAAGACCCCAGGTCTCCTCCAAACACGGGAGGGGCACAAGCCCAGGTGTGGGTGAGCCTCTCCACTGGGGTTCCCTGGGTGTGGCAGCTTGAATGAGCTGCTCCTAATTTAGGGGTCAGGGCACTCACCCTGGAAGTTAACTGTCATCACACACCCCTAGACGAGGGTGACGGGGACGGGAAAGCTGTGCTGGGCTGTCCCCTCCAGACAGGGTGGGCACACGCAGCTGGCCACTCTCCGATGGTCACTCTCCCCCACTGTGGGGGCAGAGCACTCCCTGACAAGGTCCAGCTCCCCTGCCAAGGTGTGGCTCCTGAGCCCCTGTCCCCTTTGCCCTCAGCTACGCCCTCCAAGATGCTTTTCCTTTCCCGTAAGAGAAGGCCCGTATTTGCAGCTAGTAACTTTCTCTGCCTCTTTTCTTCCCAGAAGCCTCTTTCCATTGTGAACTGTCTTCTTTAGTCCGAGCTGGCAATATTCTCACCAGTCCAACTCTTAAAAACTCTGTGGATTTCCTATGAATCTAACTGATGTTTGCTCCATATCCCAAGAGCCACCTGAAAGTTTCTTTTTCCAGACAGTGCTCTCTCTCTCCGGCCCGTGGGTGGTCACCGTGGGACGAGACCCTGTGGTCTGGCTAAGGGCCAATCCTTCCAAGGTCCTGACGAGCCCTCTGCAGACACACCCTTGATTTAGTGTTGGCCCCAGGCCTCATTTTGCCTATTGGACACCGGGAATGAGAGACAGTTTTATCTTCCAACCCAGCAAATTCTGGGCTCCCTGTCTCTGAAATCTGCTCCCAAGCTGAGCTTCTCTTTCTCCAGCTCCTCCTGCTCCCTGGGCCTCTCCAGACGAGGCCCAGAGGTGCCAGCTGGCAGCTTCAGCCTTCTGCCTGGAGATGTCTTTAGCTGAACGAGTCCACAGTGCAGCACGTCTTTTAGCTTACAAGTTGCTGCAGGTGATGGTTTTGCCGTTGATTCCTAAGTCACAAGGGTCAGTCTGACAACCCCGTCACCACTTTCTCATCCTCCACCCACCCTGAGGCCCTGAAGCCAACGCCCTGCGGCTTTCTGCTCTCACAGCAGCTTCTGCATCCCCTCCCCACTGCTCCACCACAAACCACCTGGGACACAGTGGCCCAAACTCACGATGTCATCTCCATCTCACAGTGCCATGGCTCGACGCCAGCTGCTCTCCCAGGAGCCCCAGCCGGTGGACTCGCTGGGTGCTGGGCACGGGTGGAGTGGCCGGGACGCCGTGCGTCTTCCCTGACTCGGTTCTTCTCAGCTTCTTCCAAGCACTGTGGGCTTGGGGTCCCAGCGGCTGGGCGCACTCGCTGCGAGACCCTTAGGGCTTGCCTTGGAAGCTGCCCCTCGTTGCCTCAGCCTCACTCGCAGTCAAAGTGCATCCTGAGACCAACCCAGGTTCAAAAAGAGGAAAAATAGAACCCCCTGCTGAGGGGGTCACCCCAAAAAGCACCCGGCCAAATGTTACCTTCCACAGTCCTTTGTAGTTACAGACAGTGATGGGCACCGGGTGATTGTGCCAATGTCATCAGATCCAAGACGTTCAACAGAAGAGAAGTTAGAGTCAGAGAAATCACACACACACCCTGCAACTCCAATTTAAACTGGAAATATTAATACGAACTCATGATTCATTTTTCTCTTTCAAAAAGTTTTATGTATTTCCCAGCTTTCGCCACAGGAAAGGTTTAGAAGTAATGAGTCAACTCCGCTTCCAGGTGGAGAGCCTCAAATGCTGTTTCCCAGTGAAGGGTCCTGGGCTCCTTGGAGAAGGGCCGATCCCAGCTCCAGGGCAGGAGATGCTCGTGACGGATCTGGAGCATCGTGTCATGCGGGAAGCCCAGGGCAGCACGCGAGTCAGGAGGGGCAGCAGAAATACCTCCCGCCGGCCAAAAATGGGATAATTTGCACATCAAAAAATCTCTATATGCACATTGCATATATATACAAAGAATCAAAACCAAGTTAGTGATTCCACAATGGCACCAAATTAAAGGACAAGCTCATGGGGACCTTTGGGAGTTTCCAAGACATCATCTCTTTATTGCAGAACTTATAAAACAGAGAGAACTGGGTATTGATTCTGTCTTTTCTGAGTGAGCTGGTTTGTGAGGCAGCTGAATCATTGACAACGAAAGGATCCTAATAGGGGAATCTCAGAGGAATCCTCGGAAGGAGGGTCTGGGGGGCTGCAGTCAGCCAGCAAGCGGGGAAAGACCCGGGACCTTTGCAGAGGTGGACCCAGTGCCACCCATGCGCCCCCACGGGGAGGGGACGAGCAGGGAGGGGAGCCTGGGGGTGGGCACAAGACCCCGGCGTGGCTGGGAAGCGTCCTTGCACGACGGCTGGAGGGCTGGGGTCCCCAGTGCCGCACAGGCAGGAGCTCCCGGACAGCATCCTGCAGGGCCGGGCGCCGCAGCAGCCGAGCGGGATGTGCCAGCTGCCCTGGACCCGGATTCAAACCAAACAACGGCTCTGGGTGCCGACATCACTTTGGGTGACTGCACACACACTCTCTCTCTCTCTCTCTCTCTCTCTCTCTCTCTCTCTCTCTCTCTCTCTCTCTCTTTCTCATTAAACTACCTCTGAACAGGTGTTTACAGCTCTATATTAAAATGTCCAAAAACAAACACAAGATGGGACGCAGGTGCTGAGGCTCACCCCAGAGGGAGCCCTGTGGGAGGGGGCCGGGCTTGCCCCCAGAGGCTGCCACCCATCACGGGTGCAGACGAGCAGGTCCAACTGGAGCAACCTGGGAGGAATCTGGAGGGATTAAAACCCCCAATAAGTGCAGATTGGGTGACGGTCACACAAAAAAAAAAACTGATGAGCCAGACGAGGCTAAGAAGCCACGCTGGGGTGTAGACACCTTGGGCCCCCAGGTGGGCAGGGCACCCTGGGCTGCTGGTTATGGAGGGAGCCCCCCACCCATCCCAGGCAGCAGGGAGCTCGGGAGGGGCCGTGGCTGGGGGCAGCCACCGGAGAGTGCCCCGGGCTGGGGGCCACGGAGGCTTCCAGTGTGCATGCGCGTGCTGTGGGTGTGCACACACAATCGCGCACACACACGCTCACTCACACACTCACATTCACTCTCTCATCTATTCACTCTGGTGCACTCACACTCACACTCGTGTGCTCTAGCTCACACAACTCTCAAACACTTTCACTCACATGCACTCACATTCACACTCATTCTCTTGTGCACCAGCTCGCACACTTTCAAACATGCATTCACACTCACATGAGCTCACATACACATATTCTCACACACACACACACACTCCCATGCACACACACTGTCACACGCACACACACGCATGTGTGCTCTGTCAGCCAGGGCCCCAAGGAGACCGGCAGCCCCGGCAGGGCTCCCTGAGGAGGTGATGAGGGACCACGCATGGGGGCAGTGAAGGGAAGTGTGGGGTGTGGCTGCACCTCGACACCCCCAAGCCTGAAGGGCTGGGGAAGGGGGAGCCGTGTAATGGGGCCGCTGGACCCCGCTCCTTCTCCTCCTGCCCCAGACACCCCCCTGCTGCCCCCTGGAGCTGATCCCAGGGAGCCGGGGCGCCTTCCACTGAGCAGGTGGAGGCAGAGGCTGGGGAGGGCTGGGGGCCGCGCATGACAGCAGCCGGGGCGCACACACGTGCGTGTTTTATAAAGCCAGGATTCCATGACCCAGGCTGTTTGGAATCGCCTTTGTCCGGGCGCTGTGCCACAGAACCTGTCCACGTCAACACCTGCAGCCCCGGTGTCCTCGCGATGCTCCCCGGCGGCCGGGGCTCCCTGGTGGGAGGGCCGTGCTTCGCTGCACCAGGTCCCCTTGCTGCGGGCGCTCGGCCATCCCACCTTCTCGGGCTAACGGGCAAGGGCAGGGAAGGCACGTCCGCCTGCCGTCTGATCAGTGCCCGGGGTAAACTCCAGGAGCCCCTGTCTCCACGTCCCTCACGGTCAGCAGCTGCCCAGGGGCAGCTCCGTGCAGCAGGCAGGGCACGAGCCGGAGAGCATCCCCAGACCCCGGGCAGGGGCCACCCCATGGAGGGTGACAGAGGTGACGAGAACTGAGTGGGGTGACGCCCACCTGGGGAGCCCCGTGCCCGAGTCTGTCCTCTCACCCCTGGCACCGCTGTCTCCAGCTTCCTGGCCCCAACCTCGGGACCAGTGCTGAGCCCCATCCATGAGCCCAGCCCATGCGCAGTTGGTGCCCATCTCGGGGGGGACCCCTCAGCAGGGCCCAGGGGAGCGCCTGTGTGGGGTGAGGGCAGCTGGGGGGCAGGTGGAGCCCCTCGGCAGCAGGGAAAGTGGATGCCGGGTCCCCACACTGCCCGCCTGCCCCGACTCGGGACGTGTCCCAATGCAGACGACGGCGCCTCGGGGACCAGGGACGGGTGGCTCCGGTGCCGCTGGCTGGAGGAGCGTGCAGGAAACCCTCTCCCGTCGGAGGAAGGCACACGCCGATTTAGCTGCAATACCATAAAGCACCAACCTGGTTGCTATATAATTAACTCAAATTGTAATGAGCAATAAAAACACAATTATGTCCCTGTAACACATTAAATTCCTGCACTTTCCTAATCCACTTAAGAGGCTCCAGCACGTTCCCAAGGCAGAAAACACAGAAAGGAACAAGGAAGTGTCACCTCCAGGCAGGGCTCGGAAGCCCCCCGGGACCATCGGGGCGTGGACGGGTGAGGGGCGCCCCTGGAGCCGGAGCCACCAGCTGCTCCCTGAGGAAGGCGCTGCAGCCGGGGGCCCGGGAGCCACCCCCAAGGGAGCAGCCCCTCGGTCCCGGGCATCGGGAGGCGAGTCCAGGCTCCAACGGGCACAGACGGGGCGCACGCAGGACCCAGCAGCTCCAGCCCTGGGACCCCACCCGAGGGACACATCCCCACAAAAAGTGCACATGTGTGTTTACGACAGCACGTTCCCCACAGCCAGAAGGCAGAAAGGAGCCAATGTTGGTTACAGACAAATGGCAGGACGACGGCGGGGACAGCCGGCCCCACCAGGCAGGACGTCCCGGCCTCGCATCTGCATGGATGGAGCTTGAAAACACCATGAAAGGACCAGATGCCAAAGGACAGACGCTGTGTGGCAACACTGACGTGGAAGTCCAGAAGAAAGCAACCCAGAGCGGAGGAGATCAGGGATGGTTCTGGGGGAGCAGGGAGGAAGATGCCATGGCAGGCATTTGGGTTTCTTTTTGGGGCAGTGAAAACGTTCTGAAATTGACCATGGTGACAGCCGCACAGCTGTGTGGACATGTTAAAGCCACCGACTTGCACACTGCAAAGGGCAGACTGGATGTGTGTGGATTGTATCTCAATTAATCTGCTAGATGGAGGGGGCTGGAGGGTGTGGATGCCATGACCACATGGTGTGGGGTGGTGGGCACACACAGGGGGTACACACTCTCCCCCCCAAGCCCGGGACCCCACGCTCTTCCCGTGAAGACTCTGCATGCAGGGAGTGGGGTGCTAGCCCCTGCCCCGGGTAGACAGGGGCGTTCCGGGCTCCGGCAGGGTGCTGGCCGGGCACTCGGGACAGGTCCTTGGAGCCTGGGGGCCTGAGCCGGATCCCCAGTGAACCCAGAGCTTTGCTAGGGACGCAGAGGGTGGGAAGTGGGGGGCCAGCAGAGGCCAGGCAGGCCAGCAGGGAGGACAGGGGAGCTGGGGGGTGGCGGGGGGTAGGGGCGTGTGGAAGCTGCCGAGGACGACGGTCGCTGCGGGGCTGGGGCTGTCGAAGTGTGATATTGATAAAACACACAGGCTGGAAAACATCATCTCACAAGGTCATTTTTACAAGAAAGTGGTGCTGCACAGATTTATTGCCGTGTGCAGAGAGGGTTTTAATTACCACGTTTTAAGAGGTGTTATTATCTCTGCAGCAGACTCTGCAAAAAATACTCTCTGAGAACCAAACGCAGCTCTTTTGGTGCAGATCCCCAGGGACGGGGAATCTGCCCCCACCCCCAGGCCTCCCTCCCTCTGCCTGCCTGGGTCTGTCCAGTGACCCTCCCCACCTGGCTCAGAAAGGGACACAGGAAACATCCATCTCCCTGCTGGGGAAGCGTGGAGCCTCTGCTTGCACACCTCTGGTGACAGGGAGCTCATTATCTGGCCAGTACCAAAGGGGAGAGTGTGCTGGGTCCTGGGAGCCCAAGCCTGCCTCCCCAACCTGCCCTCCTCACCCAGGCTCCACCCAGGGGACCCCTGTGGGCCATCTTCCTTCTCTCCCTCTCTTCCCTGACCCCTGACCTGGAGAAATGGAGGCAGGGGGTGCCCCTCTAAAGCTGGACTCAGGCTGTTGTTCAGCCCTGCCCTGCACCCCTGTCCTCTGAGTGCTCCCCCCTCCTCACCACGGTCTTAGGGGGACAGGACAGTCCCCTCCCGTGATCTGGGCCCTCCGCTCCTGGGGGTGCAGCCAGGCGCCAGGGGGCAGGTGCCCACCTTCTGCCCGCCGTGGGCCGGGGCAGCGTCAGCCCTTCTCACGACAGCTTTCAGGGGCATTTTTTCTTATTTTTTATTTGCAATTAAAGATTATCCTTGACAAACGTCCCCTGTAAAAAGGTTCCACTCATTTAAAACCCACTCTTTTTTCCATGCATTTTAAAGGGCAGGGAGCCTGATGAATCCTAAACCCCCCTCCACCTCTCTCCTGCTCAGCTGAGGGAGGGGCCCTGGGAGAAGGGTTGGGGACCAGGCCCCACTCCAAGCCCCCCAAGGCCCTGCCTTTCTCCCCTTCCCAGACCCCCTAGGCCGAGGTGCCCTCCTTCCTGGGCTGGTCTGAGGACGGAGTCTGTGGGTTGAGGCCAGGGCAGGGGTCTCCAGGCCAGCCCCCTCCCCACCCCCAGGGCCGGGCTGCGGCATGGATCTGAAATGGGTGAGGACTCGGGCTTCAGAGCAAGCTGGGGGAGGCCGGGCTCCCCAGGGGGAGCAGACCCCCTCTAAGAACAGGCCCACGAGATGTGGAAGAGGATGAGCCCGTTCCAGAGCTGCTGGACACAGTTCACGGAAGCTTCTGTGTGAAGGCCCATGCCCCTCACCGTCCCCCAGGCTAGGGGCACAGGGAGGAGCTGCAGGCCTGGGTGGGGGGCTGGGGGTCCCCACGGATCTCACAGCGGGGTGCTCCGGGAGCTGGGCCCCTGGCCACGGGCCTGCGGGAGCCGCCGAGCTGTTGCAATACATTAATTATCTGTTTATACTGTGTAATCGTCTCAGCTGCTGTCACGTTCGATCCAGCAAGGCTCCGGCTGCAGTCGGCCTGGGAATGGAGGGGCCGTGGCTTCCCTGTGCCGCACGAAGGCGCGCGTCCGAGAGACGCAGGTGGTGGAGACACCCAGGACAGAAGCGGCCCCTGGGTGCTCACCGCTGCTCCCCTGGCCCCAGGACTGAGAATTCCAGGCCCATGAGGGAGACCAGGAGACAGGAGCCCCACTCCAGGGCCCGGAGCCCCCACCCCCAGGGCCCAGAGACCCCCCCCAGGGCCCAGAGCCCCACCCCCAGGGCCCACCCTCTCCCCAGCAAGGCCCCAAAGGAGGTGAGCGAGGATGGGGGCAGCTGGGACACCCAAATAGTCAGGGAGCCTCACCACCCTGTTGTCCTCAGCCCTCGAGGCCTGTCACTTGCGTCCTGGGGAGCTTGAGGGGGGGGGTGGGACGTGCCAACACCAGAAACCCACACAGCCAGGTCCCAGCCACCTTGGAGCAGCATCTGCACCTGGCACAGGGCGATGCTGATCATGAACTAATCGATACGTTTTCCGTGACTTCCCCATTGGCGTCGATCTCAAGAGCACCTGCCGATGTGTCTGGGTGGGCGGCATCGGCCTCTCCCCGCGCAGGGTCGGGGCAGGGGGTTCCGTCCAGGATCATGGAAGGGGGGATCCTAACCCTCCTCCTTCTCAGGGACAGGCCTTGCATTTAATCATGGCCAGCATCCGGGGCAAGGCCCTCTCCAAGGGAGCCTCGGAAATAAATGCCACCTGCCAAGGGAGCTGCCACCTGTCACAGTCACAGAGCCAGCTGGCAAAGCCCCTCCCGAGCCCCCAGCCCTCCTGCGAGGGGATAGGAGAGGGAAAGCCCCTGTGGATAAGGCGACCCCCAGTCTGAGCATACCCCGAGATACTGTGTCCCCAGGGCCTGCGTTCCCAGGCTAGACCGCCCCAGGGCCTGCGTTCCCAGGCTAGACCGCCCCAGGGCCTGGGTTCCCAGGCTAGACCGCCCCAGGGCCTGCGTTCCCAGGCTAGACTGCCCCAGGGCCTGAGTTCCCAGGCTAGACCGCCCCAGGGCCTGCGTTCCCAGGCTAGACCACCCCAGGGCCTGCATTCCCAGGCTAGACTGCTAGAGGTGTTCTGCCAAGGGGGGTGCAAGATGCATGGCTGAGGGAAGGCAGAGGGAGAAGGCAGAGTCGGGGGAGGCTGGAGGCGGAAAGGAGTGGCAGTCAGGACACTACGCTCCTGAGGCCCCTCCAGAGCCGCCCAGCATGCCCACCTGCCCTCTCACCTCCTGCTTCCACTCTTGCCCACCCCAGGCTGCTGTCCACGGTGCTGACAGGACCAGGGCACGTCTTTCCTAAGCTCTTGGTCCAAAACTCAAAGTCCCTCGGGGTCCAGACGGCCCCCACCCCAGCCTCATCCTGCCCCCAGGCCCCTGCCCCCACCTCAGCCCAGCCAGACCAGCCTTGGCCAGGGCTCCCCACTCTCCATGCCCCACCACATCCCCCGGGGGGGCTCCCTGCAGCCACAGCCCCAGGCCAGTCCTCAGACCCTCTCATGCACTCGGCGGCCCTCCACGCCATCATCCCCACTACCTGTGAGGGCCTTTGCACCCCCTCCCCGTGCCCAAGCAAGGGCTGGCACAGGGAAGACGCTCAGTGACTGTCAGCAGGTCCCATGAGGAAGCCAGCTGCCACCTTTTACCTCGGTGCTGCACGTGCTCCTGAGTCTGACCGTCACACTGCAAACTCCCCCCAACACCCCCTTCCCCCAGTTTTCCCACCAGGCCTGTGACGCGGCACTGGTGGCTGCCCCGGGGCCCCAGAAGCCGCCCGGCGCCTCGCTCATCCTCACTCAACTAAAACGCACTCGGGTCTGAGGCGCAGCACGTGGACTTCGGCGCATTATCAGCGATTTGCCGCTTTGATAAATAAACATGTAATGTGCCTCGATACCTCTCACCATCCCAGCCGAGGCGGCTCAGGGATAAAACTGGGAAGATCCTTTAACTACCAGAAGCATCGCAGCCAGTGGGGGGACAAACAGATCGGCGACCCCGAGGATCCGAAGGCCTGGGTAGAAGGGGCCCCCTGCCTCTGTCACTGCCCCATGGGAGGCGAGAGGGGAGATGAGAACCCCGCCTTGGGGGCTCCAGACTGGGCGTCCCCCACAGGAGGCCCCCACAGGCCCTGCTCCCCCCGGCCCCGGCCCCACCCGGTGGCCTCACTCCCCTTGGGCTCTGAAAGCCCAGCCGGGGAAGCTGCAGAGGAAGACCCCAGAGGACAGCCCCGCACACGCCTGCACACACTTCTCTCCGCAGCGCCTCTGCCCGCACCCGTCGGTCCTCAGTCCCAGGGCCACTCTCCTGGCCAGCCTGGCCCTCGCCCCCATCGGCCACCAAGCCCAGCTCTGTGACAGCGGGCAGCTGCCTTCACCCCAGCCGAGGGTGCCGTTGCGGCAGGTGGACACGGAGGGGCTGTCAACGCGGCTCTGCAAGGGAAGGCGACCTCGGCGAGCCCCGAGGGCAGGACAGGGCAGCAGGGAGGCCTGGAGTCGGCCCCGGAACACCCTCTGGTGGGCCTTCGGGGTTCAGGACACTCGCTGCCCCCAAACTTCAACCCCTGGTGGAGACCAGGGCCCCAGCTTCGGCCCACCACAGCGTGGCAGGGCAAGAGGGGGCATGGCTTGAAAATCTGAGTGCGGGAAGGTGGGCTGGGTGCCCACAGCAAGGGACAAGGTAACCCCACCCAAGCTCTGCAGACATCAGAGCTCAGCCGGGGACATCCAGGAGCCCCTCCTGCCTGGAGAGCCCTCACCCCAGCCCCACCCCGAGCTGGCAAAAACCCAAGGCCAGTCGCCCCTGCTCGCCCCAGAAGGCCTCAGTTTGTCCCACAGTCTCCTTGCAAAGCAGGTGTGCGAAGTGACTCGGTTCCAAGTTCTGCGAGTGTTGTGGGGCCCTGCTGCCTCTGTGGGGTGAACTCACGGGGACAGGGGCGCCGAGACCACAAAGCGTGGGAGGCTGGCCAGGAGGGGCCGTGGCCGGAGCACCCGATGCCCTGAAGTAGGATTTCCTTCCCACACTGGCGCTCACCCGGCTGTTCCCAAACTGAGGAAAGAGCAAGGACGGGTTCTGGGAGCGTCCTCGGGGGCGGCTGAGGGCCCAGGGGGCAGGTGGACGGGGCAGCGGCACTCGAGGCTCCCACTGGCAGGAGGTGCCGGCCTAGGCCTGGAGACCACAGAGACCAAGGCCCAGGAGCAAACACGATGTCTCCTCCGACACTGCCGGACGCTTCTGGGCCCCGGCGGTCAGGGAACCGCCTCCCAGGAAGCCCAGGTGACCCCAAGCCCGGAGCGCGGGGCCCGCTGCCCCAGGCCCTGGGGTTCCACGAGCACCCCCACATCCCCCAGCTCCCCACGCCCGGGGAGGGCTTGCAAAGCTCCTCTTTGTCTGCAGCCAATCTCCCCACTGCAGTGCGTTTCTTTTTATTTCTTAATTTGCTTTGCAAATAACCCTGAATTAAAAACCATACATATATCTAATTTTAAAAACCTGGTCCTTTACTTCCTTAATTAAATTTCCGCAAGATATTTTTCCCTAGGAAAATTCAATTAGGTTTTAATTCTAGTCATCAAAAGGGCACTGGTGCTTTGAGTATTTGATTTTTAATTTAAGCCCTTGACAGGACATTCCAATTAAAACGTTCGGGGTGGGCGCCGTAGTGTGACCAGGCCATCGTGGGCAGCCGGGAGACCAGGGGCCCTGAGGCAGCTCATCCTGCCCCGGCCCAGGCCAGAGGGGCTCCGCGGGAGGCTCAGCCCTGGCCTCAGGGCAGGGCCCGCTCTCCGCCCGTACAGGTGGGCTCAGAAGGCCAGAGAAGGGGGCGCATCCTCCCAAGGGCCAGGGGCCAGGGGCTCCAGTGTGTCCAGTGCCCAGCGGTCCTTGTCCCTGGGCATCAGGGGCAGCCCCCCTGCCCCCGGGGAAGTGGGTTGACCCCTGGGCACTGCTGGGTCGGACGTGCTGGGAGTGGGGCCCTGCGTCTCTCCAGGGCTCGTCCTTTCGTCCCAGGATTGTTCCAGGGTCTCGGGGGTCTCTGCCCCCATCAGGGGTAGCCACAGGGCCCTCTGCCCACTGCACCTCCCCCAATGGAGGACCATCCCGCAGTGGCACTCGGACATGCCACAAAGGTGACCTTGAGAGTGGCCGTACAACTTGTTCAGGGGCCCTGGAGACCCCACTGTGTGCCCCCCACATAGCCCAGTGGGGTGGAGGCCACTGGGCACCAGAGGGCAGAGGGAAGGGGTCCGGGACCCTCTCAGAGGCTCATCTGGGGAGCAGAGGCTGGGGCTGAGCAGGGGCCTCCCCATGAGAGCGTGGGGAGGGGGCCGGTGGGCAAAGAGGGTGACCCTCTGCTGCGGCTCTCCCAGCTCCCACCATCTGCCTGCTGGCACCCCACTTCCCCATGGCCTCCCCAACAGAGCCCTGACCGTGATGCATGAGTACACCCCCTTCAAAGCCAGAGCCCACCGGCCCGCTGCTCAGGGCAAGCCCCCCGCCCCTCCCCCACCCCCCACCCCCCCACAGCCAGACACAGAGACGAGGAGGGGGGTAGAGACCTCCAGGTGCGGGCTGAATGGCGGTAAACGTGTCTCTGTGAGCTGTCATTATTGCTTTACCTTTTAGAAAATGGCACTTTTCATCTTGAGATAATTATAGAAACAACACAGAGAGCCCTACACCCTTCACCCACCTCCCCTGGGGGTAACAGTTTGCAAAACTGTAGGACAAGATCACAACCAGGGTGTAGACCTTGACACAGAACGTTCGCTCGCCTCGGGGACCCACCTGCGACCTTCAGAGCTGAGCCGACATCCCTTCCGCCCAAATGCTCCTGGCCACCGCTAACATGTTCTCCAATTCTGAAGATGTGTCCCTTCAAGAATTCAGAGTAAACCGAGTCGTTCAGTATGTAGCCGTTTGGGGGGCAGGGAGTCAGCTCTTTCCGCGCAGCCTAATTCTCTGGAAATCATCCAGGCCGCTGGGTAGACCAGAAGTCCGCTCCTTCCGTGGCTGCAGAGCCTTGTAGCTTGGTGTCACCATCTGTCCCCAGCCAAGGACATCTGGGCCATTTCCACTTTTTGGCTATTACAAATGAAGCTGCTGTAAACATTCATGTACGGACTTTTGTGTGAACATAAGTCTTCATTTCTCTGGGATAAATGCCCAGCAGTGTAATTGCCGAATCACGTGATAGATACATGTTTAATTTCTTAAGAAACTGACAGCCTGTTTTCCAGAGTGGCTGGACTGTTTTACACTCCACTCAGCAATGCACGGCGATCCAGTTCATCCACATGGGCACCAGTATGTGGGGTTGACATTATTTTTTATTTTTGCTAATCTGATAGGTGTGTAGTGATAGCTCACTATGATTTCAAATTGCATTTCCCTCACGGCTAACTATGTCCAGCAGCTTCCCACGTGCTCGTTTGCATCCGTGTGCCTGCCTCACTGGGATGACTCTTCACGTTTTAGCCCGCTTTCTGGATTTTTTTCTTTTTTACTGCTGAGTCTGAGAGTCCCTTATATATTCTAAATGTCAGTCTGTCAGACATGCAGTTTGCAAATATGTTCTCCAACTCTTTAGCTTGTGTTTTCATCCTCTTAACAGTCTTTCATGGAGTAAACTTTTTGATTTTGATCAGGTCCAATTTATCAATGTTTCCTTTTATGGATAACAGCTTTTGAGTAAAGTCTTAGTTCCCTTTAACAAGCCCCAGATCCCAGGTGTTTTTCTCCTGTTTTTTCTAAAAGTTTTATAGCTTTATATTTTATATTCAAGTGTATTTTTAGTTAACTTCTGTATAAGGTGTGGGACTTAGATAGAAGTTCATTATTTTGGCTATAGACATCTGATTGCTCCAGCATCATTTTTTAAAGACCGTCTTTTCTCTACTGAACTGCTTCTGTGCTTTGGTCAAAAACCAGCTGATGCCCTCCCCCCTACGTGGGACCCGACTCCCAGGGGTGTAAACCTCCCTGGCAATGCAGAATATGACTCCCGGGGATGAATGTGGACCTGGCATCGTGGGACTGAGAGTATCTTCTTGACCAAAAGGGGGATGCAAAATGAGACGAAATAGTTTCAGTGGCTGAGAGATTTCAAATGGAGTCGAGAGGTCACTCTGGTGGACATTCTTACGCACTATATAGATAACACCTCTTAGGCTTTAATGTATTGGAATAGCTAGAAGTAAATACCTGAAGCTACCAAACTCCAACCCAGCAGTCTGGACTCCTGAAGACAATTATATAATAATGTAGATTACAAGGGGTGACAGTGTGATTGTGAAGACCTTGTGGATCACACCCCCTTTATCTAGTGTATGGATGAGTGGAGGAATGAGGATTAAAAACTAAAGGAAAAATGGGGTGGGATGGGGGGATGATTTGGGTGTTCTTTTTTCACTTTCATTTTCCATTCTTGTTCTGGTTCTTTCCGATGTAAGGAAAATGTTCAGAGATAGATTGTGGTGATGAACGCATAACTATGTTATCATACTGTGGACAGTGGATTGTATACCATGGATGATTGTATGGTGTGTGGATGTATTTCAATAAAACTGAATTTAATAAAAAAAAAACAAAAAAAAACAGCTGAGCATGTCTGTTTGGGTCTATTTCCAGGCTCTGTGTCCTGTTCCGTTGATCTGTGTCTATCCCACACCAACACCACACAGCCGGGGATGTTGCAAACCCTCCCACTTCATTCTTCTGTTTTTCAAAATTGTTTTCATTATGCTAGTTCCTTTGCATTTCCATACTTATACCTATAAAAACATTTCTGGGATTTTTAGATTTTTAATTGCATTAAACCTGTACATCAATTTGGGAGAATTGACATCTTTACTATGTGAAATTCCCAATCCATGAACACATTCTCTCCATTTATTTAGAATTTCTTTGATTTATTTTCATCAGTGTTGTGTAGTTTTCAGCACACAAGTCCTGTACATGTTTTGTTAGATTTACTTCTATGTATTTCTTTAAAATTTTTTTTTGAAATTGTAAACGGTGAAGTACGGAAGGCTTCCTGGAGGAGGCGTGGAGGCGGCAGGGCCCTCGAGGATCAGAAGGCAGACATGGGGCTGGGAGCACACCAGGCTGGGGGCTGCACAAGGGCAGAATGGGGGCTGGAGAGGTGACGCCGCAGGCAGAGGGGCTGCCCCGGGAGGGGGTGGTGTTTTAGTTTGCTAATGCTACCTGAACGCAAAACACCAGAGATGGACTGGCTTTTATAAAAAGGGGGTTTATTTGGCTATACAGTTACAGTCTTAAGGCCATAAAGTGTCCAAGGTAACAAACACATCAGTAATCAGGTACCTTCACTGGAGGATGGCCAATGGTGTCCGGAAAACCTGTTAGCTGGGAAGGCACGTGGCTGGTGTCTGCTCCAAAGTTCTGGTTTCAAAATGGCTTTCTCCCAGGACATTCCTCTCTAGCAAGCTTGCTCTTCTTCAAAACGTCACTCACAGCTGCACTCCGTTCAGTCTCTTTGAGTCAGCATGTTTTATATGGCTCCACTGATCAAGGCCCACCCTGAATGGGTGGGGTCACACCTCCATGGGAGTATCCCACCAGAGTCACCACCCATAGCTGGGTGGGGCACATCTCCATTCAAACAACCTAATCCAAACGGTCCAACTTAATTCCCACTATTATGCTTGCCCCACAAGATTGCATCAAAGAATATGGCTTTTTCTGGGGGACATAATACATTCAAACCGGCACAGGTGGTGAGGGAGAGAAGGGGGTTGGAAACCCAGGCCTCTCCGACGAGCAGTGGGTCTCCCTGGGCTGACTGGACGTGCCCCCAGAAGTCGGGGTCCCAGAGGGTTCTGGGGGCCTTCGGGGTCCTCAGGCCCTGCCCCAGCCCACCTCTGTCCAACGAGTCAGCAAAAGGCAGGTGGTGGAATGACGAGAGACAGGTAGCAAATCACTGCAACTCTTCTGAGAGTAACCCCAATTGTTTTAGTGTTTTTCCAATACTCATAGCATCTGCCTTTATTGTCTAATTTATGCGAATTACCAATTAGTCATGACAATTTCTGCCTCTCTGAAGTGCCCCTGCAGAGACACGCGCTCTGATGGCAGCACAGCCTCGCTGGCCCTGGCACACTCTGGGGGAGCCTGGCCCTCTCTGGCGGGCTGCCCGCTGCCCAGCCCGGCTCCGGGCATCCCCCCAGGACTTCGGCAGGTGCCGGCCCCTCAGCTCTCCACTCCCCGGGGGTCTGGGCAGCCATGGGAGAGCTGGAGCCACCCACCTTGGGCACCAGCAGCCCTCTGGCCCTGAGTCCTCTCGGTTCTGCTCTCAGGGAGCCTGGGGAAGCCAAATGGCCCCATGAGGCAGCAACGGAGACTTGGCCGGAGGTGTGTGGAGTCCAACCTGGCATCTCTCTGAGATGTGATGTGATTCTGGGACCCCATGCCCATTGGCAGGAAGAGCTGCTAGGCAGATGCTCAGCCCAGGACCAGCAGGCACGGATGAGATGACCCACTGAAGGCCATGACCACCATGGCATGGGCTGACAGGGGCCTTCTTCGGGCATCAAAACTCGGCTGCTGGCTAGCACCCCGCAGTCCCTGGTGGACCCAGGCTGCGAACAGCAGCAGCCTGCAGTAACCTCACCAAAGAACGGCCCCCTCACCTCTTGCTCCCTGCCCCGGCCAGCGGGGGAGAGGCCCCTGGTCTATGGCCAGCTGTCACCAGCCTGGAGTTTGGCTTCCTCAGCCCCCATGTGAAGGCGCAGCCAGTACCCACGGTGCGGCGTGTGTGGGAGCCACCCCCATGGTCCCCACAAGTGCACGCTGGCACCACCTCCTGCCGGTGTGCATGCAAGAATTTGGGGGTGGGGGTGTCTCTGGGGAGGCCCACAGAGCACTGTCACCCCCACGGGGATGGCCAGCTTCAGGCCTCGTGCCCCCCGGGCCCCAGGACGTGCCTTTCCATCCGAGGTGGCCTGGGCCTGCCCGGCTGGCTGCCGGGAGCCAGGGGTACTTGATGGCACCCAGGGGCTGCAGGAGAGAAGCACCTACTGGCGGAGACCCTGTCCTCTCCTAGCCAGTGTGCACGCCAGCAGGCAGCTGAGGGCTGTCTGTCCGGGCCCTGCTGTCCTGGCTTGGCCTCTGTGTGAGGGTCCCCCAGCCTCTGCTCCTGCCCCATGGGGTTTGGGAGAAGATTTGGAAAGACTCACTCAGGACACACTCACCGGGCACAGCCTGCGGCCCAGCAGGGCCCGTCCTCCCCCACCCCGCCCCAGCCACCTCCTGCCACCCCCACCCTGGCACGCACCCCCACCCACCCACCCCTGTGCCTCCTCAGGGTGCTCCTGGCTCGGGGGCCTGGGAGACGGTGAGCCTTTGCCATCTGGGTTTAATTGCCATAAAGCTCGGAGCGCACGTCCCAGGTGTCTCGCCAGCTCTTGGGGTGCTGGGTCAAGAGTTAAAAATGAAAGGTCAGGGTGGCCTCCCGATTGCTTTTTAATCAGATCCGGCCTCTCCCAGCTTCCTGCCGCCCCTTAGTGCGACGGGAACGGAGGTGACATCACTTGCATGTAATCGTCTTGTTTATCCGCGTCTCTGCGGCTGTTTTAATAAAGGGCAGAGGCAGGGAAAGGGGAGCCTGCCAAGGGCCTCCTGCCAACATGGATTATTTACAGATGAGACAATCCACTCCGGGCAGCGCCGGGTCGCCGTCGCCCGTGACCCCTGGCCCAGGGCAGCTGCGGGGGCCTCACAGCCACCAGGTGTGCGCACCTGTGGGGTCCAGCCACCTGCGAGCTGGAATCAGCAGCCGGAGTGGGAACAGCCCCCGCCAGGACCCCCGGCCCCTCCAGGCGCTGGCTTTGCCCTTCAGCATCACAACCTCAGGCCGTGAGCCGGGACCGCCCGGGGCTGCTTCCCTAGAACTGAGTGGCTGTGGCGGCTGCACCCGTGCCCCGGCCCCACCGGGCTCTGGACCCAGGTCTCATCGTCGGAGCTGCCGGGGATCTTCTGAGAAATTCCCAGGGCTGCCCAGACCCAAACCAGGGCTGACAAAGGATCACTGTCTAGTTTGTGAATCTCATTCACCTGGAAGGCCTTACGAAGAACGGACATTAAATAGAGTTTAACAACATATTTCACGGAGAGCTTTATGTGAGAGGAGTATAATCAGTAACCGGCTGGGCCAGGGGCCGCTGAGCTTCCGTGGCCCACACAACCCCGACCCCAAGCTTCCCTCTGCCACAGCCCAGGGCATTGCACACACCGGATCATCACACGGTTAGACTGGATTGGGAGCTCCCTGGAGACAGGAGCTGGGTCTGAGTCCACCTCAAATAAATGTTGAATGGGTGGGTGGAGAGAAGGGACACAGGAACAGGCACTTAGATACATGGAGAGAAGGGTGGTTAGTGGAAGGAGGATGGATGGGTGGGTGGATGACTGAATAGATGAATGGGTGGGTGGATGGAGGGATGGATGGATGGGTGGATGAACGGGTGGATGGATGGATGAGTGGACGGGTGGGTGGGTGGATGGATGGTTGGATGGACGGGTAGGTGGATGGATGGGTGGATAAATGGGTGGGTGGGTGGATGGATGGGTGGAGGGATGGATGGATGGATGGATGGATGGGTGGAGGGATGTGTGGATGGACAGATGGACAGGTTGGTATGTAAGTGAGTGGACAAATGGGCGAGAGGTCTCCCAGGGCCATTGCAGCTGTGCTGTTCTTTAGCACTGGGGACTAGGTGCTCACAGCTAACTTTTTTCAACAAGGGGTCCTGGTGAGCAGCAGAGAAGGCCCCAGAGCAAATGGAGCTAAATGTCTCAGCCAATCTAAGTGCATGCCAGAGTGTGTTAAAGGGGTTAGTGGAACTTTCCAGAAAGATACCGTCAGGAGGGAAACCAATACATAAACAGGGTTGGGGGGCAGGGAGATAAGCAAAGGTTGTGGCCCCCACCCCAACCCTGCCCCAGCCAGGAGGCCTGTCCTCCCTGCCTCCCAACACCTCCACACTCGGGGGTTCTCCTCCAGACAGTCGGGGTGGGGGCTGAGGGGGGTCAACTGTCATCATCCTCCTTCAGGGGAAGCCTGTGCCACGAGTCCATCCTCCCTTCACCCCGCCAGGTCTGAGCCACCTGCCTGCCCTGGGATCACGACAGCTGGACGGGGGCTGGGGCAGGGGCTGGAGGAGCCCCCACGGGCCCCGCTGTGCCCCTCTCCAGGACCCCACTCAGTTAGGGGTGCCCAGTGGGAGATGGAGCACAGAACAGGGCAGCACCAGCAGGGAAGTCGGGGGGCTGCTGTGGACTGGAGCCAGACCCCAACTCCGGGCCTATGGGGCGTCATGCCCGATTCTGGCCTGAGGGTCCTGGGGGCTGCAGCTCATCCCAGCTGTGAGGATGACATACACTGAACCCCAGGGCCGCGTGCCGGGTGGGACCCCCTGCACACCTGCCAAGGCCCCTCCTCCCCTCTCCCCTTCCTGGGGGCTCTCCAAGGCCTGAAATTACACAGTGAGAAAGTCTTTCCTTTGGACCTGAAAGGCACAGAGATGACACTGCACAGAGAAGCAAAAGGAGAGCTGAGAGCACCTGGGGCTCCAAGTAAAGGAGGGGACACCACAGGTGAGCCCAGCACGGCCCCCAGCAGGCAGGCACTGACGGTCCTGTGCTACTGAAGGCAAACGGGGTGGGGGGATGCCATCCCAGGCCACCCCAGGGCCCTATGAGCTGACAGGGGCTACAGAGGAAACCCAGGACAGGCCCCAAGCCCCAGAGACCCTTGCATGGCTGTGACTCTGTTTCCCACCTGGGCCGGCTCTTTAGCCGCTTCCGTTGGCCCACGGTGGGGGTCAGCAGCCCCTGCTCTGCGGGGTGCAGCAGTCTGATGCCCAGGTGCTGTCTGCCTGGCCCTCTGGGCCTGGGGGGCCCTGGGAGGCCCTGGGGGACCTTCCCAGACAGCACCACACAGCCCATCATGGTCCCTGCGCACGCGTCACCACCCAGCCCGGCCACCAGGAGCCCGTGCTGCCCCTGCTCCCCTCTCTCCACCCAGTGCGTGAGCCCAGGGCACGCGCTGGAAATAACGGGCAGAGTCAAGGTCTCGGACTGTCCTTCCACGCCAGGGTCAGGGCCTGATCTCAGCCCCCGCCGCTGCCCACCTCACTGTCCGGCCGGCGACCCCACCTGCCCGGCCCGGCCCGGGCACAGCGGGACGCGCTGACGCCACGTCTCAGCCGGGAGGCTCCCATTTCCCCTCGGAAAAGGCTCCCCGTTAATGTGTCCGAGGCCAAGGCTTAGTCATCGGCAAATGAGATTAAATGCCCTTGAAATGGAATTAAAATGACGTCAAACAGCAGAATATCATTTTCTTGACAGAACCCTGCGACATGCTTCTTTCTTTAACCCCTTCCTGGCCGGGTCTCCAGCCCCAAGAGTGAGCTCCTCCAGAGAGAAAGGCACCCCAGCCCCCCTGCTCCTGCACAGCCCGGGGGATACGGGAGGAAAAGACGCCCAGGGCGGGGCCCACAGGCACCCCCGTTCCCCGGAGCCCTGTAAACCTCAGGCTGATGAAGGCCATGCCCGGCGCCCTGCAGCCCGAGACCCTGCAGCCAGGGGCCGCCCCAGAGGATCCCCTCTGGGGACCTCGGGGATCACAAGGCTCTGGGGACACAGGGCGAGGCCTGGGGGGGCCAAGAGGTCTGCTTGTCCCCTCCCTTGTTCCTTCACACCCTGCAGGTCCAGCGGCCCCGCCCTGACCCCAACCCACCACCTGTCCCAGGGTCACCCCACAGACGCCCTTGTTTCCCACTATCCCCAGGGTCTGGGGCACCCTTAGGAGCTGACCCCTCCCCAGGCCCACGGACCAGCCCCCGCCCGGCCCACCTCGGCAACCCCCCCAGGCCAGTGCAGCGTCCGCCGTCCCCCTGCCCTGGCTGCCCACCGCTCCCAGAGATGGACGTCATGACGACGTGGTCAGAGACGCTGTCAGGCCGGCCGGCGCCTCAGGAAATTGACGCCACTAGAAGCGTCTCCCCAGGCGGCCGCGCTTATTACAACAGCAGAAATGACCTGCCCGGATCTCAGCGACTGCTGCTAGCCTGATCGTTATTTCTCATTTTCACTGAAACAATCACTTGTCGGAAAGCGAGGTCTGATCTGCCAATTTGTCATGCGGGGCCGTGGCAACAGCCAGACCACATCCACACACTGCCCCACCTGGCTCGGCCTGGGGTCAGTGGGTTCCGGGGTGGGGCCAGGCTGGATGTCGGGTGCTGGGTGCACAGTGTGGGGCACATCTTGGGTGCTGGGTGGTGAGGTGAGGGGTTGCTGGGTGCTGGACAGGGGTTTGTTTCTGGTGAGCTGGGTGCATGGTGGGGCCCGGGGACACATCTTGGGGGCTGGGAGAGGCCTCAACTGGGGCTCAGTCTGCCCAACGCGTAGCTTCGTCGTCCGTCTGTCCTTCCTTCCTCCATCCTCCCTGCCCTGAGCACAGGCTTGGCCAGGCTCTGGGGCTCTGAGGGGACCGGCCATCACGGAGGCCTGGGAAGGACCCTCTGTACCCCTTCACCACCGGCCGAGGGCAGCCCGGCTCTCCCCTCTCCTGAAAAGCAATGACACCCACGGAGGCCTTGGCTCGGAACTTCCAGCCGAAACCAGCCACGCCAGTGGGGTCTCTCTCCTCTTCCCTCCCACCTCAGGGCCAAGCCCCTGGCCAGGCCATCGGATTCTGGACAAAGCCAAGCCAGCGGCCATCCTGCAGCACTGTAACTACCCCCACCCAGGCCCCCCAGGCCTGCAGATGCACCCCTGTCCTGTGGCCTGTGGCTGACCTCACTCCTCCCACAGCGCCAGGCAGGAGGCAACACTGCGGCGTGAGCTCTGGGCAGCTCCCCCAGGCTCCCCAGGACAGCCGGGGCGGGAGGCTGTGGCGGGCGCCCCCTTCCAGCAGGGCCGTCTCTCGGGGACACTGGGCTCGGGCGGGACCGTGGGAAGAAGCCGCAGGCTGTGCCTCTCAGCTCACACGTCAGGAGGGGACTCTGCAGGGAGAGAGGGCAGAGACCCCAGGACCTTCGTCTTCCCCCTCGGGGTGCCCAGATCCAGGGTGGAGCGGCAGGAAGAGCCCCCTGGAAAGGACGCCCCACCCCAAGCTCCCCCGCGAGGCATCACGGCCGCGGCCGCGGCCACCGGCTTTACTGAGCAAATGCTCCCGGCCCAGCCAGCCACGCCCAGCCCTCGCAGCGCCAGAGGCTCGAGGCCCAAACGTGCGTCCGGCACCACCAGGGCCAGGCCTGTGCCCCCACGGCTCCGTCCTCGGGGTGCAGGGGGTCGGCCTGGAGGAGGGCAGAGCCCAGAGCCCCCCACCCAGGCTCCTTCTGGGGCCTCCCTCCCACTCCGGCCTGCACCCCGCCCACCCCCGCCCCTGGACCGTGCACCCTCCGCACCTCCCAGCCCGCCCAGGGCTCGGGAATTGTCTGGCGGCATCTCGGAGGCGTAGCCGCAGCAGCTCTGAGCCGGTGTTTCCATCCCGAACGGGGTCAGCCGAGCAGTTCTGGGGTGACCTGGGGTAGGGGGCGAGGGTCCAGTGAGGGCACGAGCTCAGGTGCGCACGGCTCGCAGGCTCCTGGAAGGCGAATAAGAAACACCCCAAGGCTCCTTCCACAAGGACATCAAAGAGCACAGAACATTTTGAAACTAGAAGCCAAATATTTATTAAATGTTTTAGAACCATCAAAAACGGCAGATGCGGGTAGAACAAAGCCCAGCTTCGAGGAAGAGAGGGCGGATCTGACAGAAAAGCAGTGCCGCCCGCAGCGCCGGGGCAGGGTTGGTGGACAACGACAGCAGATACACCGGTGTGATGGTTTGGAGGTTTATGGACCCCAGACAACCATGTTTTTAGAGCTAATCCACTCCTGCGGGTGTGGACCCACTGCGGTAGATCCACTGGGTAAGTAGCTCTTGACTTGGGCTGTGACCTGCCTCACTCGCGGGGGGGGGGGGGGTCTTAATCCTCTTGCTGGAGACCTTTATAGGACACAAGACACGGAAAAGAGCCCCAGAGAAGCTGAGCGAGGAAGCCCCTGAAGTCAGGAGCTGGAGGCAGCGAAACCCGGAGAGAAGGGGACACACAGACGCCGCCACGGGCTGGCCGTGTGCCAGGGGGGCCGTGAGCCATCGGCAGCCGGTCCCCGGGAAGAAAGCATCGCCTGGTGTTTCCACGGCCTGAGAACTGTCAGCTTGCGAGCGAATAAATCCCACTGCAGAAGCCAATCCATTTCTGCTATTTCGCAATTTGCCAGCTGGGTGAACCTAAGCACCCGGAGACCCACACCATGTGCCGGGGCCACGGGCTCCTGACAGCCGCACGTGGGGGGCAAGGACAGGACACTGAGGGGAGCCAGGAGCACCACACCCCATGATGCAGGAAACCAAAGGCCAGTCCTGGGGGGCCTGAGAGGCCGGGGCGTCGGGTGCCCTGCAGCCACCAGCGAGGTCCGGAAAGGGGCAGCGTGGCCGCCTCAGGGTCCCGACTCCCAGAGGGTCTTCAGCAATGCCTGGCAGAGAGGCATCTCTTGGAATTCCTCGGATATCATGGAAACAGGGTGTTTCCTGGCCCAGCCGGCTCTCCCCCAGCCGGCTCGGTTTCTGTACTCGTTTCTCTCATCCTTTCCTCTTACAGTTTGTCCCAGTTCAGGTTTTGTTCTTTAGTTAAGCAAATGATGTGGGAATAAATTTGTTTCCTGAAAAATTGAATAGTTCAGATGCAGTGGAAGCTCCTCGTTCTCCCTTCCCAGGTCCAAGCTGCCTCCACAGACCAGACTGCCCATTCTCTGTGAGTCATTCCAGAACATTCCCTATGCTTCTGCATGTGTGTGTGTGTTTACTGGTGTGCAGCTTTGTTCTGTGCGTTTTTCCATGGTCGGCACTGCATGGCCCGGGGCATTTCTCTCTTTCCCAGTCGCTCAGTCTTGGATCTTGTAAAGGAGGCCAGTCCCGCTCACACCCAGGCCCGACTCGTTCTGAGCTCGTGACGGGGCCTTCCCTGCAGCATGTGTGGTCGTTTCCAGGCCCCTCCACTGGCAGAAGTGAGGCCCACGGATGGCAGGTAACCCGTGCAGGAGAGCCCTGGACCCCAAGTCAGCACCTGAAAGGCAGTGACCCCCACCCAGGAACACCCTGAAGCACCCTGACCCTCCAGGATGTCGTGTACCAGGACACCGGGCTCGCTCGTTACAGCAGCTGGTGATGCGCTCGCTGACAGGCTCATCTCGTCGTCTCCGTGTACATCCACCACAGTGTTCATCTGCCGCGTGGTGTCTGTGGGGTGGGTGCCCCGCACTGTATTTCACGTTCCTCTGCTGACAGGGGTGCAGGTGGTTTCCTGTGGCAGGGGGCAGCCTCACTCCCACACCTCTTGCCCACAGCATGTTACTGTTGTCTCCCCCTGGGCTGCCTGCCCACTGTCCCTCCCACCCGTTGAGCCCACGGAGGCCCTGATCACGGATCCTGTCCCCCAGCCAGGTTTCCAAAGCAGCCTTCCCTGCTAGGACAAGCCGGGACCAGCCTCTCATCCAGGGACCGCTGTTTTCCCAGCTGCAGCTCTGTAGGGTCTCCCCTTTCCGTTCTGCCCCCCATCGTGTCTGGGGCAGTGTGGCCCAACGAGGAACAGAGAATCAGTCGGTGGCTTCAAACCAGGAGACCGAGAGGCTCAACTCACCTAAGGACGCTGTTCCCTCACTGGACACAACATCATCGCCAGCCCAAGAAATCAGCCTCATGTGTGCTGAGCTGACACCCAGTCACAGCGGGCAGGGCTGGCTCCGGGCCTGAGGACGGGGCACCGTGGCCGCCTCCCGCCACGCATTCTGCTGGACTGTGCGGCCCAGGTAAGCCCCAGGGTGCTGGGCCACTGCTCCCCGCTCTGCCCTGGGGGCAGCATGGCCGGGTCCCTGCCTCCCAATGCCACCAGCCCTGCCCTGTGCACGCGACTCCACCAGCCCCACCCTGTGCACATGATGCCACCAGCCCTGCCCTGTGTGCACACGACTCCACCAGCCCTGCCCTGTGTGCACATGACTCCACCAGCCCTGCCCCGTGCACACGGTGCCACCAGCCCCGCCCCATGCACATGATGCCACCAGCCCTGCCCTGCACATGCTGGACATGTAGCAGATGTGGTGGCAGCTGAGCCAGGCCTGAAACATGAGTGGAGGTCTCCAGACCCCAGCAGCCCCTCTCCTGGGGTGTCCCAGAGGGGCGGGTGGCACAGGCACACCCCTCCCACAGCCTCAGTGCCTGGCACGGGGCCACTCCCAGGAGGTGCCAGCCAATGCCAACTGGCCCCAGCCCCCAGCCCCGCGGGGAGAGGCCCACCCCTCCACCCAGGGTGGCCTGCCCAGCCCGCCGGGGGCCGCACTAGAAGGCCTCGTCGCAAGACCCTGCAGGTAGCGAGCCGCACGGCTCACAGGGAGCACCCGCCCCTGACTGCAGAGCCTCTCCTCGCCCACGGGCCTCACTCCTCGTCCTCCCCGAGACCACAGCCCCCACCAGGGGCCACAGGGGCGTCCTGGGGGCTGCAGCCACCAGCGGGCACTGGCAGCCCTGCCCCGGCCCCTCCGTGGGAGCAGAGTGCCACCTTCCTCTAGGGACGCTGCAGACGGGTGCACGGCCTCCACACGCCCAGAGGCCAAGAGAACAGACGAGACTGGGGTTTATTACTCTTTTATGGCCGTGGGTTGCAGATCACTTTTTAAATTAGCTTCCGACTCAGCACCTTTGGCAAATCTAAATAATTCAGGCGCCCCCACCGCCCCCCACGTCCCAGCCCGCGGTGCTGAGCTGCGGCCCCTGGGCACCCATGGGCTCCTCCAGGGAAGCGGGTGCAGCCACGGCCACCAGGGCAGCACCCACGGGGGCGGACGCTGAGGGTCCCTTCCCGTGCAGGACCCAGTGGGTGCACCTCCTCCTGCACCGCCCGGTAGCCCATCGCCCCCACTCTGCGTGCAGCAGCAGCTCCAGCCTGGTCACCCCCAAAAGCCTCTGTTGGTGCCCAGAACCCGCCGCCCCGTGCCCCACAAGGTCAGCTCCTCCGTCATCTCCTCGCTTGCCGGTGATCGGGGACGGGGAGCCCCGGCCTCTGCAGCCCCTGCTGGGTGGGTCTGGGGGAGGCCACCTGTCACCCGCCCCTGGGCGGCCCTGGAGGACGCTCAGCCCCGGGCACTGGAGAGGGAGAGGGGACGGGGAGCCCACAAACCAGCTCCCGCTCCTGCGTTTTACAGCTCCCCGCCCAGGGCTCCCGTCCGGACTCAATTACCAGCGAAGGTTTTATGAGACCCGGGGAGCCCCCGCCCGACTCGAGGACCCAACGCCGGCTGCGCGGCACTGCCCCCTCCAAGGTCACCCAGAGCCTGTTCCCGGGAGCCCCGAGGGCGGATCAGAAGCCACCTGCTGAGGCTTCGGAAGAGACGAGGTGGAGGATTTTCTGAGACGTCTCCCAGATGTGCACCCACAAGGAGGAGGCCCCACTCGGCCCCACCCTGGTCTTAGCGGGTGACAGCGGGTGGAGGACGCCCCCCACTGCCCCCTCGGTGTCCGGGGAGCCTCTGTGCAGGGGGACACCCCAGGTCCACACACGCGGCCCTGGCCTCAGCCCCAGCCTCTCCCTGGTGGCCGAAGTGGGCTGTCCTGGAGAGGGCCCGGGACCCGAGCCAAGCCAGCCGGGGCCTCCCTGGGACTCCCCCCGGGAACCAAAGGAGGAGGCGCGTTTCCTTCCCGCCGGGGAGCCTGGGGCTTGTGAGGGAGTCTGGGTGCTGCTGGGCAACCGACTGGAGGGTGAGACTCTTCCCCCCACATGGGCAGAGAGAGAGATGGGGAGAGGCTGGGGGTGACGGCACGTCTGGCCCCACCTGCCCCAGGCCCAGCGGCACCCACGCTGCCCGTCTCGCCCGTTCCCGGGCAGTCTCGGCGCCTGACCTCCTTGTCGTTGGGTCTCTGCTGCTGGTGGCTCAGCTCCCTGCTCCTTGGTGACTCCCCTGCAGGGTGAGGGGGGGCGGGAGGGACGGGGTGTCCGCCGTGGTGTCAGTGGCCCCGGCTCCGACCACCCCGCCCTCCCTCGCTGTGGGCACTGGCAGAGCCGGAGCTCTAGGTGCTCATTTCCTCACCACAAACGGGTACATCGGCTTGTGGGCTTCCGTGGTCCGCTGTGAAGGCGGAACGAGGTGTGAGGGAGCCAGTGCGGACTCCAGAATAGCAGCGACGGGAAGATGACACCCAGCCATGGCCCCCTCCAGGCAGAGCTGGAACCAGCACGGCCCCAGCCTGCCCAGAGGACGGGCGACGCGGCCAAGTCCCTCCAGAGGCTCCTGCTGGGAGCTCTCAGGCCACCATGCGGGTCCGCTGGACGGGACAGGGTGTGGTGGGCCTCGGGTCCCAGCAGCCCAGGCTGCCACCCTCTGTCCTCTGACCAGCCCCGGGGCAGATGGGGATGGGGGGACGGGGATGGGGCAGCCTTCCTGGCACCCACACGCCAGGGGCACAGGGACAGGGCAAGGGCCCCGCCCAGCTTTGGGGCTCTGTGAGGGTGGGGGACACCCTCCCCCAGGTCCCCGCCCCTCTGCTGCTTCGGGCAGTTAAAGGTTACACCGACCCCTTCGGACCCCAAACCTGCCGCCACCAGCAGGCTCACCGGGACGAGGGGCTGGAGCCACATACGTGCCTGGGGGGGTCGTCTGGGGAGTGGGTGGCCTGTGCTCCTGGCCCCAGGGCACTGCCACCAGGTCCCAGAGCCTCCCGGAGGGAATCTCGGCCCTCAAGGACAGGCACCCAGGGACCACTGGGAGAAGGACCCCTGGACTTCCCGGCCAGTCCTGCCCCCTTGGATCCAGTGGCCTTCAGGACGTGACAGACACAGAGACATGAACTACCAGGCAAAGCCGGGGTCTCGGCTGAGATGCAGCCACAGCGGGGGCTCCACTGGGTGGGGACAGCCAGTGGGATGAGGGGCCGCCTGGAGTGGCCAGGGAGGGGCAGGGCCCTGCGAGTCCTCTCTGGGAGCCACACACAGCCTCTGGGACCCTGGCGCCGAGGCAAGGGGATGCCTGACCTCCAGCTTTCCTGTGGCACGACCTGCACCAGGGAGAGCCAGCCCCCGCCCCTCCTGCCTGGCCCTTCCCACCCAGTCCCCCCCAAAAGTGACCCGTACCCTGAGGCCACGCCCAGGCCCACCCAGCCCTGAGCTCCTTCCGGGGTCCTTGTCCTCGTTCACTGGGGTCTCTCTCCCCACCACGTGCACCACCACCTCCTGGGCTCCGAGACACGCAGGCCCCTCAGCCGTCCCAGGGAGGGTGGGCTGACCCTCAAGGGGCCCTGGGGAGCCTTTGGCATGAAGGGGGCACGGGAAGCACCCACCATTCTGGGCCCTGAGGTGGAGCCAGCAGTGAGGCAGGCCAGGCCGTGGGGGACCTGGGGACCCGTCCCCAGCTCCCTCTCTGAGTGGCTGCCTGACCCGGCTCCCACCTGCCCTGGGCAGCCCCGGGCCTCGGACCCCCACTCCCACCCCTCATCCGTTACTGAGCCCTGGAGGCGCCAGCGCCACGCCGGCCTCACGCCCACCCGCGCTGCTCCGTCTTCCCAGCGGCTCTGTGGGCCGGGCGGGCAGGGGCTGCAGCTGCAGCATGTGCTCGGGGAGCCAGCCAGATGCACGTGTGCACACACGCAGGCAATGCACACACATGATGCACACACGCAAGTACACACAGGCATGTGCACGCGCAGGGAATACACGCACAGGCACACACAGCCCCACGCACACGCAGGCACACACACACACGGACACACACAGGTGCACACAGGCTCACACCCGTGGGCGCGCACACACACACATCTCTGCCCAGCCCCGGCTCGCCCCGTGGCCCCGGCTGCTGCTTGTGGTCCTGTCAGGTTCCAGCCTCCCCTGCTCAGGACCCCACAGGGCCCCCCCCCCACTGTGCTCAGAATCAACCCCCGAGTCCCCTCTGCGCCCTGCGGACCCTCGCAGACCCCTCTCTGCCTTGCTCCCCGCCCCGAGAGGCTCCCAGCCCCATCATAGTGGGGACCCCTGCCCTGTTACCAACCCACCAGGAGCCTCCTGGCCGCCTTCTGTGGGAGCTCTGACCCCACAGACCCGGCATGTTCTGCATGCTGGTGAGTATTTAGGGGGTGGCGGAGCTCCCGCTTCCTGCCAGACCCCTGCTGCCCTGGCGAGAGACACGCTATCTCAATCACACCCCCAAACCACACTGGGGAAGCGCCGTCACTCCCCCCTTCTTACAGGGGCAGCACGGAGGCTCAGAGAGGTTACGCGACTTGCTCAGGTCACGCAGCCTTGACCCCGGGCCCAGCCGGCTGCCTCCAGGCTCTTCTGCAGCTGCCGTCTACACCATTGTTCAACGGGAGGTGTAGACGATTCTCCCCACCTCACAGCTGAGGACACGGAGGCTCAGAGCCCCCCACCCCACCCTGGCCCAAGGCCTCGGGCGCCCGCGCTCCCATCTCCAACCCTGACCGAGCAACCTCCCCCGATCCCCGGGCCTGGAGGGGACACCGCGGGCTTGACTTTCTCCTGAGGGCAGCCTGCCAGCTGCAGCCTCCCCCAAGCGCCTTTTAAGAAATGTCACCTAATTAGCAGATTGCTGGCTCCCGACACCGCCACACCCCCTCCCGAGGCGTCTGGCCGGCCCGGGCGCTCGCTCGTTGTGCCAGCCGGCCTGCCAGGAAAGCTGGCACCCGCTCCCCTTGGCTCCGGGCCTGCTCCCCCTCGGCGCAGCACCCAGGCGGCCGGCTTCTGTCTCCACACTTGGGGTATCCTGCTGGCCACAGGCCTCAGGGGCTGCAGCAAAACCAGGGCAGCCCTCGACCACCCACAGGGTCCCACCCAGCCCGGCAGCCACAGCCCCTCCCGGCAGCGTCTCCAGCCCCCCACCCCCAACAAGCCAAACATCCTCATTCTCCTAATTACTGGAGAACAGATTTTTCCCCCAAATAATTAGGCAATTTAAATCATACAATCTTTCCCAGAGAACTATATTTAACCCTGATTTAAATGTAATTTACACACCGCAGCTCCCGCAAGCAGTTCTGGAAGCCAAAACATGGATCAAATATTTTTTAAATGTCAAATGCTGCCTAATTGTGGATTGCGCCGAATCTATTTGTACAGATAAGCGTTTGATCTTCTCCTTCCTTCTCTGCCCAAAGTAATTTTTCCTTAATCTACGTGATACCCCAATTTCTCTAATAGCTGGAGGACTGAAGTGATAACGTGAGAGGCCTCACGTTTGTAAAGTATTTTAAAAGATGCTGCTCAGACTGGAGCAGGAAACCTCCAGCTGAGGACTTCAGAAGAGTCCACTAAAGCTAAAGCATAAAGAACGTGGGTGCCAAGGAGGCCCCGCAGTGTCCCCAGGGGCTGCTGCCCACGGGACCCAGCCATCCCGGCTGGGCCTCTCTTCCCCAGAACTGGCCCCAGCAGGAACCCCTCGGCAGGTCTTTGCCGGCTCCCGGCTCCGCTTCCCCCTTGAATAAACACGTCAATGGGGGAGGGGCTGGAAAAGGGCCACGGGGAGCCTGTAGATTCGGGGCACCCAGCCTTGGAAGGTCAGAGGTGCAAAGGTCAGAGGAGAGCCATCGTGCTTGTTTCCGTCAACCTGGAGATCAGCAATGACCCCTGAGCGCGGTGATGAGGTGATCTGTATTGGTCAGCTAATGCGTGATAACAAACATTCCCAGAATCACAGGCTTAGAACTCAAAAGTTTATTTCCTGTTCATTACATGCAGGCAGAGGGCGGTGGTGGCTCGGCCTTGTGGGTCTTCTTTATTCTGGGGTCCAGGATAATGTTGTGGTCACTCCCTGGGGCGTACCTTTCTCATGGTCGGGGGGAAAGAAGGTGCTAGAAGCCCCGGGGCCCTTCCACTGCCAGCCTGCAGACGGCATGCCCGCTTGTCACGGCGGGTCAGATGGGAGCCTCCCCGGACAGGAGGCGCCAACTGTGGGTAACGACACCCCAGCGGCCTCTGGGCTCAGCCACGTGCCTCCGTCTCCTCACTCAGACCACGGGAAACACCCCCAAGTCGCCTTCAGCTTCAGGGTCACGTCAGGGCCTGTAATCGTCGCACATCAGGTTTCAACAGGGCTCTTCCCCACCCCAAGGCCCGTGGGCCGGGAGAAGAGCTGTCAGGACACACAGCGCCAGGGCGGGCAGGGGTGGGCGCGAGGGCAGCCCCTCGGTGTTCAGCAGGCCGCCGGGCAGCGCACTCTGAACCGAGCCCGGCTTTCCGTCCGTGGGTTTCCGGAAAGCTGGCGGCCAGATGCAGAGCTCTTTCGGAGGCAGCCTCGGTCTCCAGGCTGACGAGCACCGTGAGCCAACCCAGCTGCCTGGGGACAGCACACCCTCGGTCCCTTCTCCTGGGGTGCTCCGTCTGAGCTAAAGAATGTACTGGACGGTCACCGCAATCTAGTCAGCGACTGTAACAAAAGACTCGCGCTCACGGCCTCGCTGTGTTCTCCGCCCCCAGGCCGAGTTTCACTGGCCTTTGTCACGTGATACATTTCTCAGTTTTACCTTTTATTTGTTGGATGTGAGAAAGCAGTGGCTTCTCGACACTGTCTGCAAACCAGACAACTCCTCTCTGAGCTCCTCTTTCCCCCGCAGCACCTCATCCACCGCGGCCAGGAACACCCTGTTCCCCGGCCCCTCGGCCTCAGCCGACAGCAGCCTCCATTCCCTGCCCTCCAAGGTGTCACGGTGGCAGTTTTGCCAAATGTTTCACTGCTGCACAAGGGCTCCTTCCATCCTGTGCTCCCAGGACCCCCGTCTCCGCCACCAGGACTGCAAGGACAAACACCAAGAGGCTTAACAAGGGCGTATGGCTCACAGCTTTGGAGGCCGGAGGTCCCAGAGCAGGTCTCGCCAAGCCATGCGTTCTCCCGGGGTCCACAGCGCTCTGGGGTGCCTGCAGGCCGCCATCCTCAGGGTTCCTGGGCTCGTGCCTCAGTCTCCTCGGTCTCCACGTGTGGCTTTCTTTGATTTCTGGTTTCCTCATCTGACTGCATTGCAATTTCTTCTCTTTACAGGGTTTCCAGTGACGCGGCCTGCCATGGTTCAACACAGCCCCATCCAAACGGGGGCCTCACAGATCCCGTTCACAGGTGAGTCCACCCCTCAGTGGGCAGTAGCGTCTTCCAGGGCCCCGTTTATGAGCAGTTCATGCCCACAGGGATGCGGAATGAGGCTTGAACACATCTTCTGTGGGAGGCAAGCTCCAAGCCTGACACTCCCTCACCCCTGCCCAGCCCCACAGCTGATGCCACAAATTTTTGGCTTTGTGTACAGAAGCATCTGAATTCTGGGTGCCAGCTTCTTTATGAGTCCGTTTATGCCAACTCATGCTGGGGTGATGCACAACCCCAGAATCTCAGCCACCTGCAGTGAGAGTTCGTTTCTCACTCTGCTGTACGTTGGCTGTGGACAGTTGTGTCATGCTCCGTACACGTGGGGTTCAGGCCGGGCTAGCAGCCCTGCAGGACCATGCTGTCCTCACTGCAGAGGCCACGGAAGTCACAAACCGAGCCTGACGCCTCCGAACAGGCCAGGGCAGCGCCCCAGAGCCCGAGGAGGTGGCGTGGGAAATGGGGAAGGACAGGCAGTTTTCACTGGCGTGGTCGTATGTTGTCACCGTTTTGCACGGTCTTGAAAATAGTCACTGGCCCACAGCCAGGAAAAAGAGCTATTGGCAACTGTGATTCAGCAACGTCTCCGAGACTGTGCACAACTCGGTAATAATCCTTTCTACAGGCTCTGCCCAGCCAGACCCTGGCACAGAGTCCTCAGAATTCTCACACGAGCCCTCCCAGAAAGGGGTGAGGGCCCAGGGCCTAAACCTAACAATTTCAATTTCAATTTTCAAGGATTTAAAATAAAGCATGTACATAATAAAGAGAGAAATGAAAACGTAAAAGTGAACTGAATAAAATTTCTTCACACACACTATAGTGGGGGAGTAAAGTGGTACAGTACTTTAGACAAGACTTTTTCAGTTTCTTATAAAGTTAAGCAAACACTTACCATATTATCTAACCATTCTACTCTTGCATATTTGTCCAACAGAAAGAAAAACAGATGTCCACAAAAAGATGTGTATACAAATTAATAGATGCTAAAAACTAGAAACAACCCAAATGTCCATCAATGAAAGAACACTAAAAAACAAAATATGGACTATTCCTGCAATGGACACTACTCGGCAATGAAAAGGAAGAAACTACTGACACATGCAATCCCATGGATGGATGACTCTCCCAAATGTTAGGCTAAAAAAAAAGAAGCCAGAAACAAAACAATACATACTGCTTGATCTGGTTTATATGAAATGCTAGAACAGAACAAGGTAAAATACAGTAACTGAAAACAGATCAGTGGTTGCTTCTACGGAGTGGGGATCAACTGCAAAGAGGTAGAAGGGAACTTTTGGATGAAGATGTTCTAATCTTGATTGGGGTGGTGGTTTCACAGGTGTCTACATTTGGTACTGGACTGTACACCACACAAAGATGCATGCAGACTTCTGGTTTCAGCTCTGACATGTAAGGAGCTTGGAAATGGTCACCTTACATCAAGAAAAAAGTTGAACTGAAAATCAGTTTTTCTTGGACCCATCAGGGAGTTGAGATCTCAAGGCAAACTGCCACCCCAAAGCCTGGAGAGACAGGTGGATATAGAGTTACCACCGAGATCTGCTTACCTGGAGCTGAAGCTGCTGGAATCACGAGCTGGCAGAAACATCTAATGGCAATTTGGACAAAATGCCGAAGGCTGAGTGTGGATGACTGAGAGTGAGAGAAACTCACAGGGGCTGCTGTCTTAGGGGAATGCACACTTTCATGGGTTTTACCTCCAGGAACTGTTGCAAGTTCTCACAGTAAAAAGCCAAGACAGATCCCCCTGCAGCTCTGACAGGAAGTGGAAAAATTACCATTTTGAAATATGCCCAAAGCATTTTCCATAATAAAGACCCTCTCTCCAGGGAAAGACTTGGGGGGAGGGCATGCCTCCCATACCAGCCCCCCAAGCCTTCCTCCCCCCCTAAATGGGAGGATGAGGGGGACTAGTTGTGAAGGTCTCATCCCAGGGACAAAAACACCATCAAAAGACTGAGATTCATCGTGAGATTAGGGAACACTTCCTCTCCCCACCCCTTACCACCACCCAACAGGGCTCCAGCATAACAGCAGTGGGTTACAGTGGAAAGAGGTGCAAGGTACAGACTCTATTAGAGAAGTTCTTGGGGCCACCCAGAGACAATGGGGGAGAGAAACATGAGATTAAAGGAAATTGAAGACTCTGGCACCTACTGCTCAGAAAACATTAAACACAGTCCACCTCTTAGATTAATACAAAACCCCACACTGAAGTCCTAGGTACCTCAGCTCCTGTTACCCAATATATTATGTCTGCATTCAGTGAAAAAAAACGCCACAAGAAGGCTTAAAGGCAAAACAAACAAACACACAAACAAACACCATAATCTGAAGAGAGCAAACATCAGAACCAGACTTGTATATGACACATATTTTGGAATTATCAGCTGGAGAATCTAAAATAAGTATGATTAATATGTTAAAGCCTCTAAGGAAAAAATAGACAACATGCAAAGAACAGATGTGTGATGTAAACAAAGAGATGGAAAGTCTACACAAGAATAAAAGTAAAATGCTAGAAATTGTAACACTGTAGCACCAGTTGACTAGACATGGCCAAAGAAGGAATCAATGAGCTTAAAGATAGGTCAATAGAAACTTCCCAAAATGAAATGCAGAGAGACAAAAACAATGAAAACAAAAAGAAAGAAAAGAAAAATAATTCAAGAATTTGGGAATAATTTCAAAAGGTGTTACCTACAAGTAATTGGAATATATGAAGGGGAAAAGAACAGAGCAGAACAAATATTTAAAGTAATTATAGTTGAGGATTTCCCAAATTAATAACAGACACCAAACCACAGATCCAAGAATGTCAGAGATCATCAAGCAGGATAAACAGGGGAAAAAAAAAAAATCTACACCCAGACATATCATAGTCACACTGCAGAAAACCAAGAACACAGAGGTTCTGAAAGCAGCCAAAGGAAAAAAAATGTAACCTATAGAAGAACCAAGATAATAATTTAATCTACTTCTTTTCAGAAACCATGAAGCAAGAAGAGAGTGGAATAAAATATTAAGAGTGGTGAAAGCAAAGAACCACCAACCTAAAATTCTATATCCAGAAAAAAGTATCCTTTAAAAGTGAAGGAGAAATAAAGACTTTCTCAGGCAAAAACAAAAAGAATTTGTCACCAGCAGACCAGCCCTTCAAGAAAAATAAAAGAAGTTCTTCAAGGAGAAGGAAAATGACATAGGTTAGAAACTTTGACCTACATAAAGAAAGGAAGAGCTTCAGAGAAGGAGAAAATAAGGCAAAATAAAATCTTTTATTTTCCTTATTCTTAATCGACTGTAATGAGTAACCATGTATTGGTGAATATAGCATATGGATAAATGAAATGAATGACAACAATGTCAGAAGGACAGGATGGGGGAATTGGGACATAGATTATTTATAAATGTATAACATAAACTCTAGGGCAACCACTAAATTTTTTTTAAAAATAAGTATAATTGATATGCTAAGAAAGGAGAAAAATGGAATTGTATAAAAATTTCAATTAAAACCAGAGGAAGCAGAAAAGTCATGGAAGACAGGAAGGAAGGAAGGAAGGAAGGAAGGAAGGAAGGAAGGAAGACAGGAAGGGAGGGAGGGAGGGAGGAAGGAAGAAAGGGCACTGAAAAGAAAATTAAAATATGATAGATATTAGTCCAATTACATCAATAATCACATTAAGTGTTAATTGTCTAAATATGCCAAGTAAAAGACAGAGTTGGCAGAAAGTCTAAAAAATAGCAAGACTCAACTCTATGCCATCTATGAGAAATTTATTTTAAATGTAAACACTCAGATCACTTAAAAACAAAAGGATAGAGAAAGATATACCATCTAATACTGTTCAAAATAAAACTGGGGTAGCTATTTTAGGTTCAGACAAAGTAAAATTATCATGGATAAAGAGAGGCATTCGATAATAATAAAGAGATCAATTCCCCAAGAATACAAAATAATCCTTAATACATAAAACCAGAGTGACAAAATGCATGAGGCAAAAACTGATAAAATTGCGAGAAGAAATAGACAAGTCACTACTGTGTTTGGAGACTTCAACACAACTCCATCAGTGGTTGATACGTCAAGCCGGCAGAAAAGCAGTAAGGTTAGAGGGGACGGGGGAGAGCTGTCAGTCAGCGTGATCTAATTGACACTTGAGATCACTCCGTGCTATGACAGCCAACACACATTCTTCTCCAGCTCAAATGAAACATGTGCCAAGACAGACCACATTCTGGGCCACAAAAAGCACCTTATGCAATTTAAAAGAATAGAAATCATACAAAGTATGTTCTCAGACTGCAGTAGAATTAAACTGGAAATCGATAACAGGAAAATAGCTGACAACTCCCTCAAATATTTGGAGATGAACAACATACTTCTACATAACACATGGGTTAAGGAAGAAGTCTCAAGGGAAATTTAAAAATATTTTGAACTAAATGAAATGAAAATACAACTTTCCAAAATGTGTGGGATGCAGTGAAAAGAGTCCTTGGGGGAAATTCATAGCATTGAGTGCACAAATTAGAAAAGAATAAAGATATAAAATCAATAATCTAAGTTTCTACATTAGGAAACTAGAGAAACAAGAGCAAGTGATACCTAAAGCAGCAGAAGACAAACAGCAGTAAAAATTACAGCAGAAATCAGTGAAATTGAAAACAGTAAAATAATAGTTCAGACAAGCAGAATTCAAAACAAGGAAAATTATCAACAAAACCGAAAGTAAGTTCTTTGAAAATATCATTAAAATTGATAAACCTCTGGAATCCAAACCAAGAAAAAAAGAGAGAAGACACAAATTACCAATATTGAAAATGAAAGAGGCCATCACATCTGATCCTGCTGACACCAAAAAGAAACTAAAGGAACTATGAACTACTTTATGTCTACAAATGGAACTATTTGAGATGAAATGGAACGATTGAGAGACACAAACTACCAAAATTCACTCAGGGGGAAACTATCATCTTCACAGGACTTTATTTACTTTTAAAAATGAATCAGTATTAAGTTTCTATATATGCCAGTCTCAGATGGTGTCACTGGTGAATTCTACCAAGCATTTATGGAATAAAGGGTACTGATTAGATGCTACATAATCTCTTCCAGAAAATATAAACTGAGGGAACACTTCCTAACTTAGTCTATGAGGCCAGCATTACCCTAAATCCAAAACCAGAAAAAGACATTCCAAGAAAAGAAAATTACTGCCCAATAACTCTCATGAACACAGATGCAAAAATCCTCACCAAAAAATTTAGAAAATCAAAGCCAACATGGTATAAAAAGAGTTACACAACATGACCAAGTAAGATTTATTACAGGTAAGCAAGGCTGATTCAACATTTGAAAATTAATCAATATAGTCCGCAATATTAACAGACTAAAGAGGAATAATAAGATGATCATATCAGTTGATGCAGAAAAAAGCATTTGACAAAGTCTAACACCCATTCATGATTAAAAGAAAATCCTCTCATAAAACTAGAAATAGATGGGAACTTCCTGAAGTTGATTTTAAAAAAAAACAGCTCTACTATAAAAAATCTACAGTTAACATCACAGTGGTGAGAAACTGGATGTTATCCCCTCTAAGACCAGAAAAAAGAGAAGGATGTCCCCTCTCACCACTACTGTTCAACATCATACTGGCAGTCCTAGATAGTGCAATAAGACAAGAAAAGAAAATAAAAGACATGCAGATTGGCAAGGAATAAACAAAACTACCTTTGTTCTCATGATTGTCTATGTAGAATATCCAAAAATATCAACAAAAAACTCCTGTAACTGATAAGCAAATACATCAAGGTTACAGGTGACCAGGTTAATATACAAATGCTAAATGCTTTCATATGCAGCAGCAATTAACACTGGGATTTGAAATTAAAAAAAAAAAAACTATCATTTACAATAGAACCCTAAAATGAAGTTTTAAGTATGAATCTAACAAAATATGCACAGGGTCTATATGCAGAAAACTACAAAACTCTGATGAAAGAAGTCAAGATCTAAATAAATGTGGAGATACTCCATATTCATTAATTGAAAGACTCAATATTGTTATAATGTCAATTCTTCCCAACTTCATCCATAGTTTCAATGCAAACCCAACTAAAATTCCAGGAAGCTATTTTGTAGATATCAACAAACTGATTTTAAAGTTTATTTGGAAAAGCAAAACACCTAGAATAGCCAACATGACACTGAAACACACAATAACTGACATGGCACTGGTAGGCCATGTTTTGAGTTAGCAATACTGAAAAAGTAAAGTTGGAGAATTCATACAACTCAATTTCAAGATTTTCTAGAAAACTACAGTTTTATAGGGCAGTGTGATATTCCCAAGAGAACAGAAATATTGATCAATAGAAGAGAACAAAGGGTCAAATAGTGAACCCACACAAATAAAGTCAATTGATCTTGAGCAAAGGCAGCTCAATTGGGAAAAGTTAGTCTTTTCAACGACTGGTGCTGGAATAATTGGATGCTGTCCTAGTTTGCTAATGCTGCAGAATGCAAAACACCAGAGATGGACTGGCTTTTATAAAAAGGGGTTTTATTTGGCTATACAGTTACAGTCTTAAGGCCATAAAGTGTCCAAGGTAACACATCGGTAATCAAGTACCTTCACTGGAGGATGGCAAATGGTATCCGGAAAACCTCTGTTAGCTGGGAAGGCACGTGGCTGGCGTCTGCTCCAAAGTTATGGTTTCAAAAATGGCTTTCTCCCAGGACATTCCTCTCTAGCAAGCTTGCTCTTCTTCAAAACGTCACTCACAGCTGCACTCCCTTCAGTCTCTTTGAGTCAGCACATTTATATGGCTCCACTGATCAAAGCCCACCCTGAATGGCTGAGGTCACACCTCCATGGCAGTATCCCACCAAAGTCACCACCCACAGCTGGGTGGGGCACATTCCAAGCAAATCTAACCAGCACCAAAACGTCTGTCCCACAAGACCACAAAGGTAATGGCATTTGGGGGACACAATACATTCAAACCGGCACAGATGCCAACATGCAAAAAAATAAAATAAAATCTTGACACAGACCTTACACTTTTGACACAAAAATTCAAAATGTATCATAGACCAAGGAGGCAGGACAAGACGTCAGGCTAGAGAGGTGTGGAATTTAGTTAGTCCTCTAGAGCAACTAGTAAATAGCCAGGAACAACTAGTAAATAGTCTGGAACAACTGTTGGGGGACATCTGTGATGGCACACACACATCATACACCAGTCTGGGATGGGTGGAATAGCTGAGATCACAGCATAAACTGTACATAATGCTCCCCAGACTGTGGAGCTGGCACCTACCAGTACAGCAAGCTGAGCTGAAACACTTTCCTGTGGGAAAAAGAAGTGATGTCTGCTAGGAGCAAGTGAAGGTAACTCAACCAAGCTCCAACGGCAGTTTTAATTAACACATTTGGACTACTGAATACAAGCTACAAGCACAGATAAACCTGGAGCAAGCAGAAAAGGAAACTGAGGTTCCTCTCAGCAGAAAGGAGGCAGGGCTGAGGGGGAAAAATACATAAATGAATTAAAACAGAGACTTTTGGAGACAGCTGAGAACAGAATACTGTGGAAAGCGGCTATGTCCCAAGAAAGCGGGCACAGAGAACCAAGCACCATCACCAGCTGACTGGTGAAACTGGGGGGCTGCTGGGGACTGGCTCTGAAAAGGGGCTTTCTCTCTTTTTCCTTTTTTTTTTTTTCCTCATTCTAAGTAGCTCATTAGAGAAAGTTTCAGGCATTTTCAACTGTCAGCACTGATCCAGGCAAAGGTGGAGTTAACAGAGTCAGAGAAACAAAGGAGGATTCTAGTGTAGATGATAATTCCCTGGGGGGTGTATCTTCCCTCATGAAAGGGGGCCAGGACCCAACTCAAGTGGCTGCCGTCCCTCAGAGAATTCAGACCCTAGGGCCTGGGGGGGGAGATAAAACCAGAAACAGCTTAAGCTTGGCTTCTGACACCCTGGGACCCTGGCCGGGACAGTGTCCACTGAGAATTAAATGCACCACAACCTCTTTACACCAGTGGGGAGCTGCGGGCTGACAAGCGCCACCTGCTGGGCAGGATAGGAAAAGTGCAGAGTCCAGAGGCCTCACAGGAAAGTCTGACAACCTGCTGGGTCTCACCCTCAGGGAAATCTGGTACTGAATACAGCCTCCTCCTGAGACCTGGGGCCCTCTGGTCTGGGAAAATCTGATTGGGGTAATCAAGGAAACCAGGTGCCTAGACAACAAAAAATTATGGATCACATTAGGAAAAGCAAAGATATGGCCCAGTCAAAGGAACAAACTTACACTTCAACTGAGATACAGGAATTGAAACAACTCATTATTAATCAAACAAATCTCCTAAATCAATTCAAAAATCAAATCAATGAGTTGAGGGAATATATGGCAAAAGCAATGAAGAGTATAAAGAGGACATTGGGCAAACATAAGGAAGAACTCAAAAGTTTGGAAAACAATTGACAGAGCTCATGGGAATAAAAGGCACAACACAAGAGATAAAAAAAACATAATGCAGACTGTATTAGTTAGGGTTCTCTGAGGAAACAGACCAACAAGAGATATCTATAAATATAAGATTTTATAAAAGTGTCTGTTCTGGTTTGCTAATGCTGCTGGAATGTGAAACACTAGAGATGGATTGGCTTTTATAAAGGGGGTATATTTGGTTACACAGTTACAGTCTTAAGGCCATAAAGTGTCCAAGGTAACACATCAGCAATCAGGTACCTTCACTGGAGGATGGCCAATGGTGTCCGGAAAACCTATTAGCTAGGAAGGCACATGGCTGGCGTCTGCTCCAAAGTTCTGGTTTCAAAATGGCTTTCTCCCAGGATGTTCCTCTCTAGGCTGCAGTTCCTTTAAAATGTCACTCTTAGTTGCACTTGGGGTATTTGTCCTCTCTTAGCTTCTCCAGAGCAAGAGTCTGCCTCCAACAGCCATCTTCAAAATGTCTCTCATCTGCAGCTCCTGTGCTTTCTTCAAAGTGTCTCTCTTGGCTGTAGCAAGCTGGCTCCTTCTGTCTGAGCTTATATACTGCTCCAGTAATCAAGGCCCATGCTGAAAGGGCAGGGCCACACCTCCATGGAAATTATCTCATCAGCATTATCACCTACAGTTGGGTGGGGCACATCTCCATGGAAACACTCAAAGAATTCCAATTTAATCAGTACTAAAATGTCTGCCCCACAAGACCACATCAAAGAATATGGCTTTTTCTGGGGGATATAATACATTCAAACTGGCACAGTGTCTCACACAATTGCGGAGATGTATGAGTCCAAATTCCATAGGACAGGATGCACAAGTCCAAAGTTTGTAAGGCAGGCAGTGAACTGACAACTTCAATGAAGGTGTTCGATGAACTCCCCAGGAGATGCTGGTTAGCCAAAGAAGAAATGAAGGTTCTCTCTCTTCTCCCTTAAAAGTCTCCAACTGATTGGATTAAATCCAGCTGATTGAATTATCTCATTGCAGAAGACACGTCCTTCATTGATGTGATCAGTCACAGGTGCAGTCAGTTGACTGATGATTTAATAAACCAGCCACAAATGTACTTTCAGTAATGGTTAGGCCAGTGCTCATTTGACCAGACACCTGAGCACCACCACCTGACCAAGTTGACACATAAACATAACCATCACAGAGACATACAACAGCAGATTTGAAGAAGCAGAAGGAAAGATTCATGAACTGGAGGACAGGACATCTGAAATTCTACACACGAAAGAACAGAGAGGGAAAAGAATGGAAAAATATGAGCAATGCCTCTGGGAATTGAAAGACAGCATGAAATGCAGAAATGTATATGTCATGGGGGTCCCAGAAGGAGAAGAAAAGGGAAAAGGGGCAGAAGAAATAATAGAGGAAATAATCAATGAAAATTTCCCATCTCTTATGAAAGACATAAAATGACAGATCCAAGTGCAGCGTACCCCAAACAGAATATATCTGAATAGACCTACGCCAAGACACTTAATAATCAGATTATCAAATGTCAAAGGCAAAGAGAGAATTCTGAAAGCAGCAAGAGAAAAGTGATCCATCACATACAAGGGAAGCTCAATATACTATGTGCAGATTTCTCAATAGAAATCATGGAGGCAAGAATGCAGTGGTGTGATATATTTAAGATACTGAAGGAGAAATCTGCCAACCAAGAATTCTAAATATGGCAAAACTGTCCTTCAAAAATGAGGGAGAGCTTAAAATATTCTCAGACAAACAGACACTGAGAGAGTTTGTGAACAAAATACTTTCTCTACAGGAAATACTAAAAGGAGTACTACAGACAGATAGGAAAAGACAGGAGAGAGAGGTTTGGGGCACAATTTTGGGTGATGGTAGCACAGCAATGTAAGAACACTGAACAAAGACAACTGTGAGTAAGGTGGTGGGAGGAAGGTTAAGGGGCAGGACAACAGGGGGAAGGACAGAAGATAAAGACTAGATCTGCATAGCTTAGTGAAACCTAGAGTGGTCAGAGATTGTGATTAAATGTACAAATATGTTTTTACATGAGGGAGAACAAATGAATGTCAACCTTGTGAGGTGTTAAAAATGGGGTAGTACTGGAGAAAAAAAATGCCATCAATGCAAACTAGAGTTTATAGATAACAGTCACATTATATGTTTCCACTAATCATAACAAAGGCAATGTACCAAAGCTAAATGTCTATAAGAGGGGGATATAAGGGAGGGTATGGGACACTTGGTATTGGTGGTGTTGTCTGACTTTTTATTGTATTTTATTTTTATTTTATTTTTTCTTTTTTTCTTTCTTTTTCTTTTCTCTTTTTACTTTTTTCACCTCTTCCTCTTTCTTTGTGGAAGAAATGGAAATGTCCTTATACAGATAGTGTTGGTGAATGCATAACTATGTTATCATATGGGGAAACACTGATTGTTTACTTACGATGGAATGTATGGTGTGTGAATAAAACTGTCTAAAAAACAAACAGGGATACAAGTGCTGGAGAAAATGTGGAGAAAGGAGTGTACCTAATCACTGTGGGTGGGGAAGTAAAATGGTGCAGCCCATCTGGAGGGCAGTGTGGTGGTTCTACAGGAAGGAACTAAGCATAGGGTTGCCATAAGGTCCTGCAACTCAGTTATTGGGTATATACCTGGAGGAAGTGAAAAGAGGAACATAAAGGGACATTTGCACAGTGGGGTTTATGGTGTCAGTATTCACAAGTGCCAGTGGATGGAGGTGACCTAAGGTACGTTGAATGATGAATGGAATGGTGATCTGTGAATGAAATATTGAACTGCTACAAGAAGGAGTGAAGTTATGAGGTGAATGGACATTGAGGAGAGTATGTTGAGTGAAATAAATCAGAAATGAAAAGAAAAACATTATAATGCCTGACTAATATGGACTAACTATAATGTGCAAGCTCTGAGAATTGAGTCTGAGAGCACAGGTTATCAGGGGTAGGCTTATTGTAAATGTTCCTAAATTGTAAGCTCTTACAGCAGTCACATCTATACCTGAGTTGTAGTGTCTGTTTCTAAATTCTGAGATGCTGAGCTCTTTGTGTATAATCTGGTTGGTCCCTGAAACTTTGGGTATGTGTGTGACATCTGAGACTCAGAGCCAAAGTCTGGCAGCTATGAATGACAGCATTAGCCCATACAGCAAATGTTAAGGAGTCTGAAAAAACAAACCAGACTTCAATTAGAGATATGAACAAAAGGGACTTAGGACTAAGGTAAATCAGACTACAGGGTAAAAGACGATAGTGGTAGAGTTTTTAAACTTCAACTTCTTGTGTGAGGTCAAAGGAAGAGATGTTTGTTAGGTGCAAAATCTGTATTTTTTGTAGCACACTATATAATTTAACTTGTATGGTCAGTTTATTCAAACAGCATAATTACATGGGGTGTTGAATAGACGTGAGATCTGGTTGGTTTGTACAGGTCAGTGTGAAGCCCTGATACATCTCAGAGTAATTTGGGCAGAGAATAAAAATGTATTTGCAAAGCAGCCTTGAGGGACTGGGGGAAAATGTAGAAATATTAAATTTCCCCACCTGGGGAATTAATGATATTCTCAGAAGCATTGGGGGCTACCAATTTAGAAGGCCAAGCCCTCAATCTTGGGGCTTGCCCTTATGAAGTCTGTTACTACAAGGGAGAGGCTAAGCCTACTTGTAACTATGCTTAAGAGTCATCCCCAGAGAACCTCTTTTGTTGCTCAGATACAGCCTCTCTCTCTAAGCCCACTCTGCAGGGAAACTCATTGCCCTCCTCCTTACATGGGACATGACTCCCAGGGGTGTAAATCTCCATGGCAACACAGGACATGACTCGTGGGAATGAGCCTGGACCTGGCATCGTGGGATTGAGAAAGCCTTCTTGGACCAAAAGGGGGAAGAGAAATGAAACGAAATAGAGTTGCAGTGGCTGAGAGATCTCAGAGTCAAGAGTTCATTCTGGAGGTTATTCGTATGCATTATATAGACATCCCTTTTTAGTTTTTAGTATATTGGAATAGCTAGAAGGAAATACCCGAAACTGTTGAACTGCAACCCAGTATCCTTGATTCTTGAAGATGAGTGTATAACTATTTAGCTTACACTGTGTGACTGTGTGATTGCGAAAACTTTGTGGCTCCCACTCCCTTTATGCAGTGTATGGACAGATGAATAGAAAAATGAAGATAAAAAGCAAATGAATAACAGGGAGGGATGGGGGTATGGGATGTTTTGGGTGTTCTTTTTTACTTTAACTTTTATTCTTTACTCTTTTTTGTGTGTGGTAATGAAAATGTTCAAAAATTGATTGTGGTGATGAATGCACAACTATATAATGGTGCTGTGAACAATTAATTGTATACCATGAATGATTATATGGTATGTGAATAAATCTCAATAAAATTGATATTTTTTAAAAATGGATCATATACCTAAACAAAAAATGCAAAACTATATGACCTCCAGAAGAAAACACAGACCTACGTCACCTTGGGTTTGATGATGAATTCTTAAGCACAGCACTAAAAGCACAATCTATGAAGGAAAAATTGATAAGTTGCACTTCATTAAAATTAGAAACTTCTGCTCTGTGAAAGACACTAGGAAATGACAAGCTACAGATGGGGAGAAAATATTTACAAAACATGTATCTGATAAAGGACTTGAATCCAATATAAGCAACACTTACAACTCAACAATAAGAAAACAACCCAATTCAAAAATAGGTAAAAGATGTGAATAGATACCTCCCCAAAGAAGATGTACAGATGGCAAATAAGCATATGAAAAGATGCTCAACATTATTTGTCATTGGGGAAATTTGACGTAGAACAATAATACGGTACCACTACACGCCTATTCGAATGGCTAAACGGAAACGGCAACAGCAGCCTGTAAGGGTGATATGGAGCAGCAGGGGCTCGCCCCCAGCGCTCGTGGGAAAGCAGAATTGGGCGGCCGCTCTGGAGGACGGCTGGCAGGTTCTTACAAAACTAGACATGCTCTTACCATATGATCCAGCAGAGCCAGTGTTTACTCAGCCGACTTGAAAACTCATGTCCACAAAAAAAGCTTGTGTGTGAAAGTTTACAGCAGCTTTTTTCATAATTGCCCAAAACTGGAAGCAACCAAGATGTCTTTCAATAAGTGAGCGGATAAACAAGCTGCTGTACATCCGTATCATGGAGTAATTACTCGGTGATAAGCAGAAATGCTCCATCCAGACACAAAGACAGGGATGGAACTCAACTGTGTATCGTGGTGTTAAAAAAGCTGCCTACTGCACGGCTTCAATTACATGACATTTTGGAAAAGACAAAATTATAGACAGTAGGAAAAAAAATCTGTGTTTGCCAAGGGCCCCAGGGGAGAGGAAATGCCAAATTGGTGAAGCACGGAGGATAGCGTGGGCAGAGGAACTTTTCTGTATGACACTGTGATGGGGATACATGACATTTGCATTTGTCCAAACCCGTAGAGCTTCACAGCACAAAGAGTGAATGTTAATGTACGTAAATTTTTAAAAATTCATTTGGGAGGTTGGGGGTTGCCAGATTGGATTGCACTCTGCACCTAAAGAACCCAACTTCATTGAAAGTGTGAAAGGTTCACCTTGAAAAAGAATGTGTGAGGCAACCCCAGTGAGGGGGTGGTGTGAGAAAGTGCGACCCAAGCAGCTTGGACTGGGTGGCGTCTGTGGGACTAAGGGCAGGAGGGGCTGCACGTAAGCACTGAGCTAATAGGCATCGTCGAGTCTCGTGTGGGTACACGTGGGTGATTCTGATACTTCCATAGATGTGCACAGGAATTTATCAGTCGAGTACATGGATGGTAGGTGGGGGAGCCAGCTCCCCACTGTTGAGGGGGATTTTACAGATAAGCAAGAGCAGGGGCTAGAACGACCCTTGGGGTGAGGGGTAGCACTGGAGACCCCAGTGTGAGCTCATGTTCGGCCTCACGCAGGTACAGGTGGTTGCACTGGGGGAGACTGATGGACAGGTGAGCATTCCGTTGCTCTTTCAGCTGAGAAGGCCTGGAAGACAGGACAACCCGGCACCACCACACACACCTGCACCCAGATCTCGGTTTCCCACACAGTTGAACAAAAGGAGCCAGTGCCCCTTGGAGAAGTGGCTGATTCTAGGACCCTGGAAGAAAATGTACAAGATGAACCAGGGGCATCTTATAGTGCCAGGAAGTCAAGAAGCGCTCAGAGCAAAGCAAAATAAAACCACACTGATGAGGTATGTCGAGGGCATGAAGAGCCAGCTGAGAAGCTCCTGGTGTCCAAAGGTGGAGTGATGTGACCAATAATACAAGTAAAGCAGCGCTGGCTTATAGCCACAAGGATAAAACAAATATCCAGGAGCCCATACTGATAAATGAGGGTGCAGAGGCAAATCTCAGGGGCAGAAGAGCTCCAAATAATTTGTGTGGCTCCTCCGCCCTCACAGAGCTGGAGCCGGACCCCCGGCTTCTCAGGTGCGGTCCACGCGCACCTCGGCCAGGTGAAAGGGGGCAGTGTCCACAGTGTGGGCCGTAAGGGCACGTGCACACTTGATGGGTCGTAATGAACATGGCACTTGACTCTGGGTCCTCCCCAAAGCCCATGGCCCCGGCACAACCGTGAGAGAGACAGCGGACAAAGCCCAGTGGAGGGGCTAGTCGGGGGCTGTCCACAAAACCCCTGAGCCATCATGGTCACCACAAAGCTGGAGAGAGAGACCGTGTCCCAGCCCAGGGAGCCCAAGAGGCTCGATGACTCAGTGACATGGGAGCCACGTGGGATCCTGGAACAGAAAAGGGGCATTAGGGGAAAAAATCTAAGTACAAATGAAGTATGGATTTTAGTTAACAATAATGTACCAGTATCGGTTCATTAATTGTAACACATGCACCATGCTAATATAAGATGTAAATAACAGAGGGAACTGGCTGTGGAAAATATGGGAACCTTCTGTATCAGCCTCACAATTTTACTGTAAATCTAAAACTATTCCAAACAATAACTTTTTATGAAAAGGATGCATTTTACTGCATGTAAATTATAACTAGGTAAAGTTGGTTTTAAAGTTAAAATAAATGTGGTCCTCTGCTTTTTGAAGCTTTAGTCTAATAAGGGGGAAAGGCAATAAAGAAGGAAAACATACTTGTGCTGGCCAGGTTCGAACACGGCTCTCAGTTTAATCAGTGGGGAGCAGCAGGGAAACTGAGGCAGGGCTCTGGGGACAGCAGGCTCTGAAGCCAGTGCTCTTTGCTCACCAACACCCCAGGGTTCCCCACGGAATTCCAAAGTGCGCCTGAGCCGTGTGGAGCCGATGGCCGCGCTCCCTGGAGTCAGGACGGCAGAGAGACCCCACTGCCGGCACAGGGATCCAGCCCACCCAGCACCCACCGCAGTCACCGCTTTCCACCCCAGCCAGGTGGGGCTGGGCCCAGCTTTGTGGTGAGAACTGGCCGCCGTCCGTTTGGCACCTCTGCGCCCCCAAAACACACTCCGCATTAAGTATAATGGGTTTTAGGGAATTTATTTTGCCAATTTGAGAGCCCACCATAAAGAAGAAATACGAAAGGATTTTATGAGGTGTACTGTATATCTTTAATACTCACATTTTTTCTAGAAATGCTGAGAATATCAATTATGTTTATGGCTTTATGTGGAGACGGCCCAGCCCCGTGGTTGGAATAGCGAGTTTTAGCAGAAAATAAACTGATGGTTTCAGGGTTGCCCTGTGCTCAGTACGGGCCGGGGTCCCAGGACGGGATGAGGGGGCCAGAAAACCAACATTAACGTTGGGGGAACTTAATGCTTGAGAAGCAAGGGGTGGGGGTGTGCACCTGTGAGTGTGTGTGTGAGCACAGAGGTGTGTGCCTGTGTGCACACGTGTGTGTGCATATGGGTTCATGTGCCTGTGATGCACACGTGTGTGCAGGTGTGAATGTGTGCACATGTATGGATAGTGTGTGTGTGAGCATGGAGGTGTGTGCTTATGTGCACACATGTGTGTGCATATGGGTGCGTGTGCATGTGATGCACGTGTGTGTGCAGGTGTGAATGTGTGCACGTGTGTGGATAGTGTGTTGTGTGAGCACGGAGGTGTGTCCTTATGTGCACGTGTGTGTGTGCATACGGGTGTGTGTGCCTGTGATGCACATGTGTGTGCAGGTGTGAATGTGTGTACGTGTGTGGATAGTGTGTGTGTGTGAGCACAGAGGTGTGTGCCTGTGTGCACGTGTGTGTGTGCATATGGGTGCGTGTGCATGTGATGCACGTGTGTGTGCAGGCGTGAATGTGTGCACATGTGTGGATTGTGTGTGTGTGAGCGTGGCAGTGTGTGCCTGTGTGCACACGTGTGTGCACATACGGGTGCGTGTGCATGTGATGCACGTGTGTGTGCAGGCGTGAATGTGTGCACGTGTGTGGATTGTGTGTGCGTGTACACACACATGTCTTCATTGTTTCTGGAGAGGACGGTGGACATGGGAGGGGTCCTGGGACACAGGGCGAAGCCCCCCGGGCCCCGGCCCAAGCGGGTCCCACCCTCGGGGTCCCCGGGGCCGGCGTGGGTGTGACAGGTGGTCTCTGCTCCTCGTGCCTGAGGACTCCCGGACCACTCCCGGGGCCCCAGCGCTGCCCCCTGCGCTCCTGGGACCGAGGCCAGAGCCCCCAGGTGCCGCTGGGACCCCGGAACCTTCCCAGGGCAGCGGCCCCCGCCCCACGCGCTGCAGGTTATTTACGGCTGCGCCTCGCGCGTTTGTTTAAATCGGCCGCAGGATCCATCCTCTCTGCCACTTACTCAGCCATTATCGGCCATCGCAAAAGTGCCGAAGAGAGAGTCATAAACAGCTGTAATTTACGAGGTGGCAGAACATGGGGACGAGCGCGAGAAAATTAAATCCTTTACCTGTGCGGTGATTTACGGGCTCGCAGTGTGCGGGACTGCGCGGGTGAATCGTGGCCCGGGGCACAGGGTAAGCCTCAGGCTGGACCCCGGCCTCGGACATGGCCCCTCCAGGGGCAGGGTCTCCCTCCCACACAGCTTCGAGGCCGATGGCAGCTCCTGTGCCCCCCGGCAGGGCTGTGGCCCGAGGGTTTCCAGGCTGGTGTGCAGTGGGAACCGGCCCTCTCTGGACCTCAGTTTACCCTCTGCACCTACAAGGGGGCTAGACAGAGGGGAGGGGCTCTGGGATTGTGCTCGTCACACAGCCAGTTGCAGGAATCTCCCTGTGTCCCAGGTGCCGTGTGTCCCGGGGAGGGGCCTGCTGTGGGCCAGGTCAGGAGAAGGAGCAGGGGCTGCCCCGTCCCCAGCCCGTCCTGTCCTTTCTCAGGGACCCTCTTTCACTCCCCACTGTCCTCCCCTCACGGGGCCCCCTGCGCTGTGCAGCTGCCCTCTCGTGGGAGGGGGTTGGATGGGGACCCCCGGGCAGGCCAGGGAGACTCACGGGACTGAGCCCCGGAACGGAGGCGCTGGGGATGAGGGTCTGGAGCGCGGCTCCCTCGGGCTGCGATTGGCAGGGCGGGAGGAGGAGGGAGAAGCTTCCAGGCCCGACGGGGCAGCTCCAGTTGTGCTGGACCAGACCCCCGCGAGGCCCTGGGGTGGGGCCCTCTGCAAGGGGCCGAGAGGAGGGCTCGGGCCTGCTGGGACCCCCGGCCTGTGCCTGGCGGCCCAGCTGCAGCCAGCAGTGGGTTCCCCCCAAAGCCCATATCTGCCCTGGGGTCCCTGTCCCCTTATGGGGAGCCCCGAGCCCTTAGACCCTGCTCCTCGCCCAGCATCTGCACCCATGCCTGGCAGGGGTCTGGCTTCATGGGGCTTGGTGGCAGGGGGCAGGGGAGCTTGGAGGGGCTGCTGGGGGTCAGACAGGACAGAGGGGCCCTGGGAGGACCCCGAGGGAGGGACACTAACTGAGACAGAAATTTGAAAAGGGAGAGAGCCTGGGGGTGGAGCCTCGGGGGATGTGATGGGGCATCCTAGCCCGTTGCGGGGGCTCCTGGCGTCCCCACCTCAGGCACCCACCCCAGCCGGGCACAGGTCCATCCCCGTCAGCAGCAGAGAAGCTGGGGCAGGTCTGGGCAGCAGGTGGGGGGACATGCAGGTCACCGCCATTCTCCCCAGGGCAGCTGGAACCTGGGGTCCCCGGGGGAAAGCAGGCACAGGCCCTTCCCGCCTCTGAGCCCCAGGCCAGGGTCCTCAGTTTCCCCGTCTCTACAAAGGGTCCACCTGTGGCTCTGAGGCTGCGACCTGCTCAAGGTGGCTGGCTGCCTGCCGAGGCCGGGCCACCCGGGGCCACCTGCTGTGACCTCCCCCAGGGCCGCAGGCAGCCCAGCCCGGAGCTGCTCACGCACTGCGCGCTTTCCTCCCACCAGATCCTCGTTCTCTTCCCGGCGTAATTGAAAAATCAATATGTGGCAGGATTTCTGTGCAGAGCACAAATACGATTGTTTCCAATTACAAAGGGAATGATCCCGCAGTAACTGCAGCTGCCCCAGCAAGACCCCGGACCAGCTCCCACTGAGGCCTCGGGGAGTCGAGCCTGTGGCTGGCCTGTGCACCCACATGCCGGCACCCGGAGCCCGCCACCCCCAGGGTGCCCCTCATGCCAGGGGACGGACCCTGCCTTCCCTTCCCAGCTCCTCCTGACCGGACGGGCCCTGCCTCATAAATAACGAAGCTTAACGAACGGCCTGCAACGGTAATTAATCACACACCTAGTTACACACGGCCGCGCTGTAACCTGTCATAAAACGTACCTGGTGTTGGAACTTATTACATTTTTATCAACTCCTTCCCGGGCTGCCATCCGGCCTCTGCAATCAGAGCCATTTGGCTTTTATGGGTTTGCACAATCTCGCCCAGGGGACAGATGGGACAAGGCCTGCTGGTCCTTCCGAGTGGAGGCCACGCGAAGGCCGCGCCCTCCACCAGCCACACCTGCCCACCCTGCTCCGCGGGCCCCGAGGGCTGCCACCCACCCAGCTCCCCTGCCACCCCCATGCCAGGCCCCAAGACAGCAGGGTGGGCTTACCTGCAGTGGGGCCCATGCACAGTGAGCCCAGCTGCAGCCACCCCCAAACTCATGCCCCCGAGGCATGGGGATGTGCTGCATCTGCCAGCCAGACACCGGGTGTCTAGAGGCCAAGCAGCTAACCCCTGAGCGCCGTCCCCAGCACAGGCACTGCCCCGCAGCCAGGGATGGGGACCCAGAGAGCCGGGGTCCCCGAGTCCCGGCCCAGGGCTCAGCTTCTCCTCCCAGAGCTGCGGGGTCCCCAAGGGGGTGGGAGGGATAGGGTAGGGCAGGAGCTCAGAGCCCCCCAGCTGCCCCCCAAATTCTCTAACCCACCCAAGGCCTTTCTTCCCGTGTCCCTGCATTCCTCCCCGCGTCCGGAAGGCACTGACACCTGCTCCTGTTTTGCTCATAAAGGTGGATGTCACAGTTCCCACCCGAGCACGCTTGCCTGGGTGGCCACACCTGCCCCAGAGGCCACCCCGAAGGAGCATGGCCGAGGGAGGACAGGACACTGCAGTGGGTACAGGTGTGTGGCTCAAGCACCCCGCCCTGGGCTGACCCCAGCCCCTTGCCCGCAGCACCACACCCACCTCCCCACGCTGCGGAGGGTCCCTGGAGAGGGGCACAGATCCGGGCAGCCTCACCAGCCCGTCTCCGCTGGGCTGCCGAGAACTTAAGATGTGGCCGTGGCTCCTGGGGGACTGGCTAGTTCATTTGATTTGATTCATCAGCTTTATCGAGGTATAATCAGCCTGTGGTGAACTGTACACATTTAAAATGTGCACTTCAATATGTTTTTTTTTTTTTTATTAAATTCAGTTTTATTGAAATACATTCACACACCACACAATCATCCATGGTATACAATCCACTGTCCACAGTATGATAACATAGTTATGCGTTCATCACCACAATCTATCTCTGAACATTTTCCTTACATCAGAAAGAACCAGAACAAGAATACAAAATGAAAGTGAAAAAAGAACACCCAAATCATCCCCCCATCCCACCCCATTTGTCCTTTAGTTTTTATCCCCATTTTTCTACTCATCCATACACTAGATAAAGGGGGTGTGATCCACAAGGTCTTCAAAATCACACTGTCACCCCTTGTAATCTACATTATTATATAATTGTCTTCAGGAGTCCAGACTGCTGGGTTGGAGTCTGGCAGTTTCAGGTATTTACTTCTAGCTATTCCAATACATTAAAGCCTAAGAGGTGTTATCTATATAGTGCATAAGAATGTCCACCAGAGTGACCTCTCGACTCCATTTGGAATCTCTCAGCCACTGAAACTATTTTGTCTCATTTACTTCAATAGGTTTTAACATGTACACACCAGCGAAACCATCATGAAAGAGAAACACATCCGTCATGCTGAAAAGGCCCTCCTACCCCACAGTAGTTCCCTCCCAAACCCCCTACCCCCGGACCCAGCCCCAGGCAGCCGCTGATACACTGCCAATATAGATGCGTTGGCATTTTCTAGAATGTCACACACATTCTTTATGGAATCAGATTATATTCTCTTTTTGTCTAGCTTCCTTCTCTCAGTACATTACTTGAGATTCCTGCACGTTGCTGAGTGTGTCAGTAGCTGCCTGCTTCTCCCTGCCGAGTCGTACCCCACTGTCCGGACACAGCACCCTTAACCCACCGTCGATGGACACTGGGGGATCCGTGCTCTGCAATCACATGCGAAGCTGCTGGGAACATTTGTGAGCAATCTTCGCTGGGCACTGCTTTCCTTTCTCTCTGGGGTAAATACCTAGTACCGGAATGGCCACGTCAGGTGAAAAGTGTGAGCCGAATGACTTAAGAAACTGCCAAACTATTTTCCAAAGTGATCGTCCTGCCCTCCGGCTCCTCTCAAGCACTTGATTCGGTCCGGTCCTCATCACGCGAGCTGTTCTCACAGGTGTGTGTGGTGCCTCTTACGGTTTTGAATTGCATTTCCCTAATGACTAGTGATGCCGAGCATCTTTTCATGGGCTTTTCCGATATCTACACATCATCACTGGTTGGTGGTTGCTGGAGTGAATGGTGGACCCTGGTTAGGACACATTCTTGGTCTCGGGTTGTGTTCCGGTGGGTGTGCACCTGCTGTAAATAAGATCCCTTCAACCTGTGGCTTAGCTAAGGTGTGGCCCCGCTGAGTCAGAGTGGGCTTTAGCCCCAGCTCCTGGAGTCCTTAATAGACAGAGTGAGAGTCGGCTGGAGAGAAGCCACAGAGCAGCCGGAAGCCGGAAGCCAACGGAACCCAGAAGAGGGAGGAGAAGACGCCACCATGGGCATCACATTGACGGAAAAGCCAAGGACCCCCACGGCGGCCGGAAGCCAGAAGACGCCAGCCCCAGGAGGCGCCAGCCTTCTTGCCTCGGAACCTGCAAGCCAAGAAATTCCTGTCAAGCCCACCCGTTGCACGGCATGTGTTTTAGCAGCCAAGAAACTAACCGTTTGGTGGAATTCATCAGCAAACCATCTGGACCTAGAGTTTTCTTTGTGGGAAGGATTTTAACTACAAATTCAATTTCTAAACTAGATGTAATGCTCTCGAGGTATCTGTTGCATTCTGCCTGCAGCTTGGTAATTTGTATCTTTCCAGGGAATGTGTCTATTTCATCTAAGCAGCTGAATTTATTAGCACGCAGTTTTTCTTAATGTTCCCTTATTATCCTTTGGCTATTGGTAGAATCAGTTTTGGTGTCACCACTTTTGTTCCTGATACTGGTAATTTGTGTCTTCACTCTCTTTTTCCTCAACAGCTTGGCTAATGGTTATCAGTTTTATTGATCTCAAAGAAACAGCTTTGGGTTTCATTGATTTTCTTTATTGCTTTTCTGATTTCTATTTCATTGATTTCCATTCTGATTTTTATCATTTCCTTTCTTCTCCTTACCTCAGGTTTCATTTACTCTTCTTTTTCTTATTTCCTAAGGTGGGAGCTGAGGTTTTGAGATCTTTCTTCTTTTCTAACATAAACACTTAATGCTATAAGTTTCCCCCTAATTAGTGCTTTAGATGCATAGCACAAATTTTGATGTGCTATGTTTTCCATTTTGATTCAGTTGAAAATGCTTTCTAATTTCTTTTTTTTAAATTTCTTCTATGACCCATAGGCTATCAAGAAATATGTCAGTTAGTTTCCAAATTTGGGAGAATTTTCCAGAGATCTTTCCATTTCTCATTTCTCATTTAATTCCCTTAGTCAGATAACATACTTCTTATGACTTAGATCTTTTTATATTTTGACTTGTTGGAATGGCCCAGAATATGGTCTATCTTAGTAAATGTTCTGGGTGTATTTGAAAAGAATGGGTGTTCTTTTATTGTTGGGTGAAGTGTTCTAGAAATGTCAATTAGATATGCTGTTCGAGTCTTCCATATCCTTACTGATTTTCTGTCTACTTATTGTAAAAATTATTGAAAGAGGGGCATTAGCATTTATAACTGTAATTGTGAATTTGTCTAATTTCCCTTGTCATTCTATCAGGTTTTCCTCATGCATTTTGAAGATCTGTTATTAGGCACATAAACTGTTAGAATTAAAATATCCTCGCAATGAACTGACCCCTTTATTATCATGAAACAGTTTTCTTTATCTCTGGTAACATTCTGTGCTCTGAAATCTACTTGGTCTGATATTAACATCACCTCTCAGAGTTGTTTTCATTAGTATTAGCATGCTGTATCTTTTCCCATTCTTTTACTTTCTACTTACCTATAATTTTACATTTAACATGCGTTTCTTGTAGACAGCCTAGAGTTGGCTCTTGTTTTTTTTTTGCCAACTAGTCAATCTGTCCCCTTTTTCTTCTTTTCTGCCTTCTTTTAGATTAATTGATTTTTTTTTTACAATTCCTTTGTTGGCTTCTCACTTATAATGCTCTGTATTATAATTTATTGGTTGCTTTATGGTTTTGAGTATGCATCTTTAACTTATCACAATCTACCTTCAAAGGATATTATTCCCATCATGTACAGTGTGAGAACATCAGAATAATGTTCCCATTTCTGCCCCCAGAGCATCCTGCCGTTGTTTTCACGCATTTTATTTTTACATACGTCATAAACCCCACACTGCATTGTTACTATTTTCATTTAAACTATCCATTATCTTCTAAAGAAATTTAAATAATAAAAATAAATCTTACATATTTACCTATAGAATTACCAGCCCCAGGGTTTGCCATTCCTTTGTGTAGATCCATATTTCCGTCTGCTATCATTTTCCCTCTGCCTGAGGGACTTCTTTTAACATTTCTTGTAGTGCAGATCTGCTGGTGTGAAATTCTTTCAACTATTTTATGTCTGAAAATGTCTTTATTTTGCCTTCGTTTTTGAAAGGTATTTTCACTGAGCACAGAATTCTAGGTTGACGGCTTTCTCTTTGAGTCCTTTAAAGACGCCAGACCACCATTTTCTGGCTTTGCACAACTTCCACAAGAATTCTGCTGTTAGCCTTACTTTTTCTCAGCTCTACGTAACGGGTGGCTGCTCTCAGGGTGTTCTCTTTATCACTGGTTTTGGTCAACTTGATTACGGTGTGCCTTGGTGTGTTTTTATTTTATTTTTCATGTGTCTTCTGCCTTCACTTCACTGAGCTTCTTGGTCTGGGGTTTATAGATTTCATCACGTGTGGAAAATATTTGCCCATGCCTTCTGCAAGTATTTTTTCTGTCTCCATCCCTCTTTGCTCTCTTTAGGGTACCCAATTAAGCCTTGTCAGGACACTTAAGCCCTCCAGCTCCCTGATACTTTGTTCAATTTTTAATTATTATTTTCCTTTTCTCTGTGTTGCCCTTTGGGTCGTTTCTGTGGCTCTGCCTTCCTGTTTGCTAGTCATTTCTTCTGAAACATTTAATCTGCCATTAATCCCATCCAGTGCATTTTTCATCTCACACATTGTAGTTTTCATCTCTGGAAGTTTTATTTGGGTCTTTTTTTAATATCTTCCATGCTTCTACTTAACTTTTTAGACATATGGAATGCAGTTTTAATCACTGTTTTAATGTTCTCTTCTGCTAATTCTAACATCTGTGTCAGTTCTGGATTGGTTTTGATGATTTATCTCTTCATTATGGGTTGTATTTCTTTGCTTCTTAGCATGCTTGTTAATTTTTTATTGGATTCCAGACATTGTGAATTTTACCTTATTGGGCGCTGGATAGTTTTGTATTCATGAGCAGATTGACAAATTGGATAAAATTTGGGTAAAAGAATAAGACCATAAAAAAAAAAAAAAAAAAGAACAAGACCCAGTTGTATGCGGCCCACGGGAGCTTTTCTCTGAGACGCAGGTTAGTCACTTGAAACAGGGAATGCTTTGAAGGTTTGCGAGCAGCGCCCGACTGGGGCGACTTATCCCTCGTCACTGAAGCCAGACCCTCCCGTGCACTCCCCCCGTGGCCCAGGAACCGCGAGGCGCTCGGGCCTGTCGGGAACAGGACACCACTCCTGGCCTCGTGGGGACCCAGGTGTCCTTCCTTCTGACCCTTCCGGAGGGTCCTTTCCCCGCTCGGGGGTCCACACACAGACATGCTGATCGGCGCTCAGATGAAATTCAAGGGAGACCCTCTGCAGCTCCCCAGAGTTCTCTCTGCAGCGCTCTCCTCGCCAGTCCTCACCCTGCAAATTCTCACCACCTTGCCCCCCAGCTCCGTCCCCTCGACTCAGGGTGTCCCCTGGGCTCCCCTGGATCCCTCCTCCTGCTCTGTGACCTGGAAATCCACCCAGCAGTGGCCAGGGCTCGTGGTGGGCTCCCCTCATTTGCGTCCAGCCCCCTGGGGGCCACCGCACTTCACTGCCTCATGCCCAGGGCCATGATGTCTGGTTCTCGTCTATTGTTTTGTCTGCTTCTGGGCTTGGTTCAGGTGGGAGAGTAAATGCAGCATTTTGACTAAAAGTTGATTTTATTTTCAATATTTTATGCAATTTAAATCATTTTTTATTTAAGTAGCAACATGGCCCAGGGGATGGGGCAGTGTGGCTCTGGGTGGTGGGCTCTGTGAGAACGGTGGCTGGGGGGCCTGGCTCTCCGGGGACCCCAGTGTGGAGGAAACAGTCTGACGAGGGGACGAGCCTAAGCCCTGGGCCCCGGGAGGTGGGGGGCAGAAGAGCTCCAGGAGGGGGCCCCCAAACTCCTCCCCACCGAGCTCGGGGTCCCTGAGACCGGCTCCTGTCCAGCAGGGGAGTTTTCTTCAGCACCTCGCTGCAGAGGTGTCTCCTTCCCTCACCCCCACTGCCTCTCCCAGGGGATCCCTCCTGCCTGGCACCCCAGCCTCCCAGCCCCCAGCCAGGGTCCTCGCCACGCTTGGTGGCAGACCCTCTGCGTCACCCCTATGTGTCACCCTTGGACCATCAAAACGCAGCCAGGGATCACTCCTGCCCTTTGTGATTTAGGGAGTAGGACATCAACAGGCTGGACTTGCGATGCCTGCCCTGCTCTGGGCTGTCGGAGACGCCGGGTCGATGTTCTCTGCCCCCGAGACACTAACAAGAGGGGGGCAGGGAGGGCGCCTTCTGATTAATCTCCCCGCATCCCGGTGGCGTCTCCTCCCAGAAGCGTAAATTCAGCGGATTGAATGGAAGCAGCAGCTGCCCCGGGGCTAATCGCCTCCTGAGCATCCATATTTTAGAGGCATAAACAGTCGGTCCCGCTGAGGGGCTGGAGAGTGTCCCAGCCCCCTTGTCTGGGCTGCCAGGGTAGGGGGAGGACGGGGGTCTGCCCAGGAAACTTTCCCACCACTTTCGGGTTAGGCTGGTTTTTATGGCCTTTGGCTGAAACAAAGCTGTGAGCCCAGACGCCCCTCTATTCAGCCACACACAGCTCAGGCCCTACCTTCTCCTGCCTCTCGGCCTCTGGCCCTGCTTCAGTTTCCCCTGGGGCCCCTCAAGTCCAATCCCTCCGGCCTCTCCCGCCACCTGCAGCTGCAGCAATACCAGGCCCCGAGGCCCCAGGCCGCTCCCCGACTCCGTGTCACAGGTGGGATTTCCCCAGACCTGGGGCTGGCCAGTGGGCCCCTGTCCGCTGCTGGCAGCCCTGCAGAGTGCCCGTGCCACACGCACACACTCATGCACACACATGCATATGCAGACACTTGTGCACACAAATGCACATGCAGCACTCATATTCAAACACACGCATGCACACACACACACACACACGCATGCATTAACATACACACACGCGCGCACTCATCTATACACATGCACACACGTAAGTGCACGTGCACACATGCACACAGTCACCAGCAAGTCTGGGCACCCAAGTGCTCCTTGCAGAAAGAAACAGCATCAGCTCCCCAGGTCTGGTGCAGAATGTCGCCGGGGTCCAGCTCCCCCGATAAGCCTGCAGCCTGATGTGCAGGCACATGGGGTGGCCCACCCGATCCCCACCCCCTGCCAGCACAGGTCCCCTCCGCCCCCAGGGGCTGCCGGGATTACATCTGAAATTGGCTGCCAGGAGCCAGTACCTGGAGCCCCCTCACGAGCTCCCCAGTTCCAGGGGTCTGAGACCCCCTCCTCGGTGACCCCCAGGCCCCGCCTGCCTGCTAGTCCGCAAACCAGCAGCTCCCTGCATGGGGCTCACATCCGAGGCCCCGTGTTCCCTGAGCCCAGTGGGGTCAGACCATGAGGACTTCCACACGCCTCACACACACACACGCATGCACACTCTGCACACTCAGCTCTGCGCAAACGGGCTCCCGCAAGACGCAGACGCCTCTCCATTTCAGTGCAGCCTTTTTCTGTTTGCCGTTCCACCCTGATCCGCCAGGGCTCCCGCCCTCACCCCAGAGAACCGCTGTCAGATGCCTGCCATTTCCTTCACATCCTTGTCCACTACACCATGATTTAACAAACACCGAGATTCCAGACAAAAGCCCAGATTTCTGGCTTCCCTTGGGAAACCAGCAGCTCCATCGTGCGGCCCCCACAGCCCTGAAAGCAGCAGTGAGCTGGCGCCAGGCAGGGGCCGGGGCTGCCCTCCGGACGGGCACATGCTCTGCTGGCCGCGGCACCCACACTCGCTCGGCCCCCACCTGGCTCTGCAGACATCCAAGTTTGCAACCGCGGCCCCCCAGGGAGGGGGTCAGGGGGCCTGCTCTGCCTCCTCCAGCTGCATGGGGCCCAGTGAGGAGGGACCTTCTCTCCAGGGGCTGCAGAGGACCACAGCCACAGGCAGCCCCGGCCCAGGATGTCGGCCATGGCCACAGGCAGCAGTGACCAGTGCCCCGGGTGCCGCCAGGCTGGCAGGGTGACCAGTCCCGGGGGAGCCACTGTGGGGAGGGGTCCGCTGAGGCAGCTGGAGCTCGGGGCCTGCAGGGCAGGGTGGGCTGCAGGGGCCATGGCAGCCTCTGGCAAAGGAAGCAGCCCAGCAGGTGGCTGTGGCCAGGCCTAGCTGTGAGTGCGAGCCAACTGTACCCATTTTATAGGCAGAAAAACTGAGGCTCCAAGAAGAACTTTGCCGAAGTTCCCCCAACCAGGGGGTGGTAAAGCCAGTGCGAGTCTCAAGCGCCCCACTTCAGCCAACAACTTCCAGCCCCTCTGGGCACAGCTGGAGGAAGAGGTCAGGGAGACTGAGAGCCCAGGAGGTGTCCAGTGTGCTGCCCCTCGCCCCCGCCCCCCACAGGGTGCACCCTGATTTTCTGAGTTTCCTGGACACCTTGCTTCCCCGCCTGGGCCTCCCCCATCTCTGCCTGCAAAACAGAGGTGGGACTGGGGGTCTCCACTGGCCCCAGCCCCCGGCCAGCTCTGCCTATCCTCAGACAGAGACCCACACAGCTCTCCTGACCCCACCTGCTGCTGGCCGGGACACCTGGGCCCCCCGCGACTGGCCCCCAGAGGTCTCCAGGTACAGGCCACGGCCCAGGGGTGGGGGCCGCCGCTCCATGCATGGCTGAGGAGGGGGGTTCTGTGCAGCCGCCCCCAGGTCCGAGGTCCGAGAGAGCCGGGGAGCAGCCCTGGGCCGCTGATTGTTCTTACAGGAATTCAGGTCCCAGGCGTTGGCCCCAGAAGCTGGGTCCTGACGTCCCCCGGGACCCTCAGCTCAGGAGCCCCGCAGCGGATCCCAGGGAGCCCGCCCCACACCCACCCCTCCCGCCCGCCGCCCGGAGCCGGGCTGGTGAATGGGGGGATTTAATTAAAACCCAGAGGCGGATCCAAGCGGCCGCCATCAGCCATCCTCTCATCACCACGCACGTTAATCACCAGTGGACTCCGCGAAGGACGCGCAGTCAGCCGGGAGCTGGACAAAGGCCGGCTGCAAATTGAGGGCAGCGCTGGCCGCTGAGATGGGCTAATTGGGCTGGATCCGGGGTGCACTGGGGAGGGGAGTGTCCGCTGCAGAGAGAAAGGAGGAGAGAAGAAAGGATCCGAGGCCTGAGGGGTCTGCAGCAGCTGGGAGCGCAGAGAACAAAGGTGGGCAGGGGTGGGGGGGCCTGGCCGCCCCCTCCCCACAGGGCTGAGGCCTGAGCCCAGCAGGGGGCTGAGGTCTGAGGAGAGTGTCACAGCCGCAGGCCCCCCATCAGAGCCTGGGGTGTCCTTACAGAGGCTTTGATGAGCATTAGCAGATGACTGAATGTGTGGGTGAACAAATGAATGAATGAATGAGTGCGCTGCCTTGCCAAGCTGAAGCTGGAGGGGCCCTCACAGGCACCCGGCCCAGGTACCCCCCGCCCCCGGCCCCCTTCTCCCGGAGCCCCAACCACCTCACCCGGAGCCCCTGCCTGCCGGCCCCAAGCCCGTCCTCCCGTCTTCTGGGCCAGTTGGGCCCCATGGAAGTACCCAGCACCCGTCACCCAGGGACCCACACTGTGGTGCCCACAGTGGGCGTGTGCCAACCATGTGCCAACCCCTAGGTGCCACTGCCTCCTTGCCCCCACCCCTGATCCAGCCCCCCTGCGCTGCACCCCTGCACGGGGCTCACCGCCCTCCACCCCTGCCAACACTGGCAGGGGGACCCCTGAGCACAAATCCCCAAAAACAACCTGGGGCAAGCGAGACTGTCCATTTCTGCTGCAAAAACTTTGAATTACTGAAACATACTTTTATACGTTCTTAACTTGCTCTCACAAAACCCAGGTCACAATTTAGTCCAATTTTCACTGGTGGGTAGGGGCAGGAGATGGGTCCATCTCCGGCATCTCTCCCTGCAGCTCGTGAGGCCGGCTGGTGGGTGGACGGGCCTAGAGCTGAGCACTGGCCCTGCCTAGGCAGGCAGGCAGCGGGGAGCCCCCACCCCGCAGCCTTGCTACCCCCTGCCACAGAGCGGCAGCCTCAGCTGGGCTCTGGCCAGCCGGAAGGGTCCGGCCGCACCCCAAGCTGCAAAAAGGACTGCGGGGCCCCAGGATCGAGCTGAGGCTCTGTGCCATCTGGGCTGGATCCTGGTGCCGGCTCCCGGTGCTGGTTCATCCTCGCACAGCCCCCTCCTCCCAAGGCTGCTGGGGGGCTCTGTGAGAAGAGCACGAGAAGGAGCCTGCCAGGACCGATGCAGCTCAATTATTGGTGCAACAATGACCACAATGATGATGAGGATGATGATGAGGAGGAGGAGGAGGATGGTGACGATGACAATGATGATGGTGTTAACAATGACGATGACAACAATGTTGATGACGATGATGGTAGTGACGATGATAAAGCTGACATGGCAGTGATGGTGGTGATGAAGATTATGATGACAATGATGACAATGACAACGATGATTATGGTGATGATGATGACAATGATGACAACAAGGAGGAGGTAGAGGGGGATGATGGTTATGATGACAATGATGACAGTGATGGTGGTGATGAGGATTATGATGACTTCAATGATGATGGCATTAACAGTGACGATGACAACAATGATGACAAAGCTGACACGGCAGTGATGGTGGTGATGAAGATGATGACAATGACAACAGTGATGACGATGATGATGATAATGACAAAGCTGACATGGAGGTGATGATGGTGATGAAGATTATGATGATGGATATGATGACGGCAATCAGAACGGGAGAGGCCCTGGAGGCCAAGTTTCTGGACAGTGACATAAGGAAGTGCCTTTGGGCAAGAGCCTGAGTCGGGGGACACGGGGAGCTCGTGGGCCTGGAGGGAAGCCGTGGGCACCGGAGAGAGAACGTGGCCTGCAGGGAAGCCGCGGACACCCCCGGGCTCAGGCAGGGCCTTGCCCGTCTGTAGGAAGAGGGTCCAACTCCCGCCCTTCCCTGACCACCCGAGGACTGTGAGGGGAGGGCTGCCCCGGGCACCACCTGTCCCCTGCCTCTGCCACCAGCTCGAGCTCGGGTCCCCGGCTATCCTCCGGGGTTCAGATCCCACCCAGGGACGGGCAGGCCATTGGGTGAAGGCTCCAGGAGTGCGAGAAGATGGGGAGGCCAGCAGGAAGCCATTTTCATTCTAGTCGGTGGAGCTTTTCCACCAGCGGGAAAAAAACCCACTGGTCACCGCCCGGGAGCTCGCTGGCAGAGCAGCCCCTCCGAGGACGCCGGCCGCACAGCCCTGGCTCCCCCAGACAGAGCACAGAGGGTGGATGCTCTGCCACCCCGGGACCCCTCCTCTGTGGCTGGACCCTGGGGCCCTGTTCCCACGGCTGGGCCCGGTGCCTGGAGGGGCTGCTCTCCTGGGACCCCCCGCTGGCCAGGCCGTGGTGCCCGCTCCACCCCCTGCACCGGGCATGCATCAGTCCCCGCCTGAGTGGCCGATTCCGATGACACCCAAATTGTCTGCTCAGGAGGCGGCTCCGCTAATGCAAACGCGGAGGAAGGAATCAGGGCTATTGCTTCCCCGGCTCCTGCTCGCTTTCCCTTGAAGGCGATTACGGAGGCTCTTGAGAGCCAGGCACTGCCACAGAAGAACAAATTAGGTGCAAATCAGGCTGCGCTGCGTCGCCCTCCCAGGCCTTGTTGGGGGGCTGCTGGGCAGGGGCCTCCTGAGCCGCCCCTCGTGTCCCTCCTGGCCCAGGGCGGACCGAGCAGCTGCTCCCCCCACCCTCTACCCCCTCCCACCCCGAGGGCTCCAGGACGGCCACCCGCAGCACAGGGAGCTCGTCATCCACCCACCAGCCCCTCAAAGGCCTCTACCCCCGGCCAAGATTTGCCTGGGCTGCCCCCTCCCCTGGGGCCCATTTCCCTCCAGGGTGTCGCCTCTCCTGCCTGGCCTCCGGGCACCAGGAGCTCCCACACCCAGGCAGCCCACCCCACAACTGCAGCCCCCAAGCACACACCGCCCCAAGCGTGCTCACGGCCGTTCCGGAACGTTTCACTCAGTCCTGTCCTCTGCAGGCCGCTGTAGATGGCAGAGGCTGGAGGCCCTGCCCGGGACAGAGCCAGGAACCCAGGGAGGGGCGGGGGCCACAGCGAGGGCCGTGCTGGGCGGTGCACCCCTTGGCCACTTCTCCAGAAGGTTCTGACCAGCAGATTCAGGTTCTGCTGAGTGCCAGAGTGGAGGGGCCCTCAGTCACCTGCCACCCCCAACCCCCACAATGCACGTACACACAGAGTGCTGGCAGGGCCCCACAGGACCCCAATTCCTCAGCCAGGGCACCCCACAGCCTGGTGTCTCCCTGGGCAGGGGTCAGGTTCTCTCAGACCCCCAGGGTCGTGACCCTTCTTGCACACTGTGTCCCAGCAGCCCCCACCAGGAGCAGGCCCAGGAGGCAGCCTTTGCCACAAGGCCCTGAAGCCCGGGTGCCCCAGTGCAGTGGGGAGAAGCCTTCCTGTTCCCAAGCTCCCCGTCCTCCTGCGTCCAGGGTGGGACTCAGCAGTCACTGGGCTGGAACGGCCATGTGTGGTCTGCAGCGAGCTCGGCAGTGGGACACGGTCCCAGGAGCTGCTGGGGGTCCTGGCCCCAGACCGGGCTGGGGATCAGCCTTGGAGTGGGACGTCCAGCGGGGAGCACCGCCACGTCCTCCCTCTCCCCGGCCCCTGGGATGGGCTGTGGTGTGGCCTGCAGAGTGAGGTTACACGTCACGTCGACGCATCGAGCCGCCTCTCTCACTTTCCACCGAGGTCCCCAAATCCCCTTCGAAGATGCAGGAGCAGAGCGGCCTGTCGTCCAGCTGCTTCCCCGTGAGCTCATCACATCAGCAGTGAAATCAGGGCCAGGCAGCAGCCCACGAGCCCACAAACCAGGCAGCCCCAGCAGCTCCAAACAGGATAGAGGGCGCTGCCCAGTGAGGAGGGGTCATCGCCACACCCCGTGGGGTCCAGGCTGAAGCAGGGCGAGGAATTCAACCAGCCCTCCCAGGAGCCTGGTGTGCATTCTGTCCTTCCACACAGAAAGTGACTATGGGGGGCTCAGGGCAGCCGGCCAGGAATCCAGAGACCTGGACAGCGGGGTCCCCACAGCTCAGCTTCTTCCCTGTGAAGGGGACACTGTCCCATTTATCCCAAGATTCTTTCGGTAAACAGTACCCACTACGCAGTTGGCTCAATGCCAGGAAATCGTTGTACTTATCCTGCTGTACACCAAATGTAAACGTGACAAGGCCGTAAGGACACAGCTCTGGACCGGGGGGAGGACTTGGGGGCCAGGGCGGCTCAGCCACAGGCCGCCCACTCAGCTAACCCAGGGTCAGGGTGGGAGCGCGAGTTTGCAAGCCCTCCTCAACTCCCGCGACCACCTCTGAGGAGGTTGATGACCTTGGGCAAGTTACGTAAATCCCCACCCCATTTTCCTCCTCCAGGGAATGGGTTGATAGTAGCAGGTGTCTGCAAGGTGGTGGGACTCTGCACAGAGCGTGGGGCCAAGCCTGACAGGGTTGCATTCAGGTAACTCAGCCGCCGCAGTTAATGCCATCAACACCATCACTCTGCCTGGCCCTGGGGCCGCAGGGGCTGCTGAGTGCCAGCGATCATGCACAGTCTCCCTCCACAGGCCACTGCCAGTCAAGGAGAGTGGGGAGGCAAATTGAGAGAACAGGCAGCCTAGAGGTGGGCTGTTCCGAGGACCCTCCGAGATGCTGGTCTCACCCCCCACTCCTCGGAAGACACTGGGGCATGCCCCAGGGAGGACCCCTCCTTTGTCAGAGATGGTGGTGCCACAGCCCCCGCCCTTGGACTTCAGCCTCCTCCTCTGCATCCATCTGCCTCACACAGCCAGGGAGGGGGTCACACAACGTCGGGTCCAGGGAAGGTCTGTGTGCACTAGGACGCCCACGTGCCCGCAGAGTGATGTTTGCAATGTCCACCCCTGCCCCTGACAGGGGGCTGGCACACCCGCTCAGGAGGGGAGCATGTGTGCACACACACGCACACACAAACACACACCACCAATGCCTCCCCCTGCCCTGTCCCCTCCAGGCCCTCCGCTGTCCCCGCTCGGCTCTCCCACCTGCCACGGCCCGTCGGGGAGCAGCCAGCGCTTGGTGACATGGGGGCCATGGTGCTGGGGTCACGGGATATTTTTGGCCTGGGCAGGAATTTGGGGTCAGGCAGAAAGACTAATTGTGGCTCAAGGATAAAAATCCATGCCGGGCAGCTGAGCGCTGCGGAAAGAATGCTGCCCTCCGAGACACGTTTTCCGAACGCTGGGCCCCGAGTAGGAATTCTTTGACATTTACGAGGTGCCGGCTCTCCATAAACCCAGGATTCCAAGGATGCCAACGGCTGGCCCGCTCTCCGGAGCCTGGGCTGAGGGTCCCAGGGCCCGGCGTCCGTGGATGGTGGTGGGTTCACGTGCGCTTGGCTCGGGAGCCTGTGTCCGAGTAATGGGCGGCTACGGTGGCCGGACTGCAGAGCGGGGAGCTCAGGGCGGCACCCAGAGAGAAGTAGGCGTCAGCTCCTTTGGCCGATGAAGAGACAGAGGATCAGGGAGGCTGGGAGGCTTTGGTGAGGCCGAGAGCTGGGGCAGCTGTCTCCCGGCCCGGCTGGGCCGTCTCCCTCTTCCCACAGGCCCTGGCCTGGGTCTGTTAAGCATTTTATAAATAGTAACATAAGGCTGGAGGAAAATTCCCCAGAGGCCAACAGTGTCCTCCCTGGGGACGGCACTGGGGGAGGGAGGGGTTGGCCTCCTTCCTTCTTCCTCTTTTGTATTTTCTGTTTTTCCCCACAGTGAGCATAAAATAAAGCAGAAAATAGAAGACGTTTGCTTCCAGGGAGGACAGGCTGGGTAATTAGGACCAAACCTTCTGCTGAAGACAATTCAAAAAGCTAGATGCAGAAAATGAATGGTTATCTTTACCTTAGAGTATGAAAGAGCGAATCAGATAGTGAGGGGTTAGTTACCAAGGCCCAAACTCAGAGCAGCAGACCCCAGCCAGGTGAGCCCAGAGCCCAGAGCTGCCCTGGTTTTAAGGGACGCGGTGGTCACAGCCAGGACCTTCGAGGGGCAGGGAGGGGCGACCAGCAGTAGCCAGAACCCCGGGACTGATAGGCGCCCCCTCCCCGGATCCGCAGCAGACACGTGCATCGGGTGCTGGGCAGGGGCTCCGGGTCCTCACCAGCACCCTGGGGACCACAGAGCCTGAGCCCCAAGCCAAGCGGAGGGAGGGCTCGGACGACACCCTGCGGGCAGCTGGGCCGAACCCCGTGAGCCTCAGCCGGGAAACCTCAAGCCCCAAAATCGACTAAAATCGTTGCAGCTGTGCACCAAATGACCTCTAAAGAAAGGTGCTGCCATCCCAGGGCTCAAGTTATTCCTATAAGGACTTTTTCAAATACAATCTCCACCACCCAAAGAGAACCAGACACGCCCAGAACAAAACTGCACGATCAGGAGCCAGCAAAAACGAAGGCCGATGGAAGGAGACCCCAAAGACTCGGGTTCCAGGATCGCAAGCACAGGATGTGCAACGGCACTGCAGACTGCGTTCAAAGGGCCAAAAAGCAAACAAAATATCGCAGGAAACTGAAAACTATCAAACCTGTAGGGCCAGTTTGAGAAAAAAACAGATGAAAACGTCTTCAACTGGAAAATA